>NW_024469000.1:0-331754 GCF_003184825.1 Aspergillus fijiensis CBS 313.89 | reverse complement strand
GGGGGGAGGGGGGGAGGGGCAAAGGAGAAGGTAGGTTATGTGGTTCACACTAGACTATCGATTCCGCTGACTGACCAGTACTCCGTACCTTACTGTCTGTGCCTGCCAGGCGACGAAAAGGTAATGGTGCGCCGGACTAGAGCCCTTCAGCCCCGAAGCCACAACTACGAACCAGACTACAGACTGGACTATTCTTCCCCACTTGCGCCTACCGGAATCAGCTCCGCTACATTATTCTTCTGGTGGAGATCTATCCAAATTACTCATACTCGGACCGCTACTGATCGATCTGGAGAGGCAGTGGGCAAGAGCAAATCAGTGTCGTGCTGGTGGATCTTCCGCTGATCTTCGCCGAGGAAACCTCGATAGTCTCGTCTTCCAGGATTCCCCCAGTCTACGTCTATTCAAGTCTGTAGGAGACACCGTCGGTCTGTCAAGCGTGCCAATGCATAGCAATGGCGTTCAGTTTTCATTCTTCGCTCTCTACCAACACAATTCCTGAAAGGGGCAGTCCATCTCTTGGAAAGCTTTATTGTGAGTAAGTGGCTCGGAACTTGACTTTCCTGGACTCGATCTAACTATAATTTACAGTGCGGCGGTCTGCGGTCCGCGGTCTGGCATTCAGCCCTCTCTCTCTCTGATGTGAGTAAATTGACGTCGATCAATTTTAGTCACTGCTTTCGGATACGTCATGCTAAAATCTGGCTGTTTGCTGCAAACCCCGGATGGCATGGTCGACCGAGGCGGTTTCAAGTGGGATTGGACGATACTTTCTGGCTTCAGCCTTTAATTTACCCCCGACAAGCGACCGATCACATTCGTCCCCTCGTGCCTGCAGCCAACTCCACACGGGGATTCTGTTTTTTCTTCGGGGTTCTCTTCACTCTGCTTTGCTGCAGGTATCTAATTTAGGAGCGCGTAAATAACTACAGCGTATGAAAGCGCTGATAACCGAAGAACCCACGCAGCGAAATACTCCTCTTGGTCGCAGATTGAGTGTTTCTAAATCAGATGCAACCACCTTTGTGCTTACTATCCCTTCCTTTTACATGAACAGGTCTAGCCTACTCCATACGTAGTAGTGTCGTAACTACTAGGTAGCTCTTGAACGAAGTACAGTACAAAGATACCCGTGGGTGGACAAGTATGCTATGCTCGTCACGCGGATGATTTTCACCCGCCCATCACTATGGGTGGAGGCCGGGGATGTACACTAAAGTACGTACGGAGCAGTTAATGTGACAGAAGATTGTACTTACAAACACTTCCCTAGCCTAGGACGACTCTCCGGCTTGCAGCAGCTGATGAGACAGCCAGAATTGCAGGCATCCCTGTGCGTAAATCAGTCACATCACATTACATTACGGTAATTAGGAGCACTGGTCCTGCATGTCAAATATGTTGGTCAATTAAGCCAAAGTTGACAGGTCGTTGTCACTGATGCTTCACAGCCGAGAAGCTGATGATTACACCTTCCAATGTACTAACAGTGTGGTCTGATGGTTACATATAATCGCAGTCTCACAGAATAGATGGTTTAGATAGGTGTGGTTAATTAAGTCACTTGATGTTCAATACGATTAGTGTACATATGGATCGAAAGTCCAGAGAAACAAGATCGCAGCCGTGGAAGTCCTGTCAATCCGCTGTGACTGATAGTCTCAATCATTCAATTTAACATGTAAGAAAGTTGAGTTGGTCATTATCTACCGTCCTTAACCATCTTGATGCCCAGTTAGCGGGTAGACTCGATCTTGCTTACACTGCCTTTCAGCATATCCCTCCTCCCCTGCTTTTCTTCTGAGTGTATGCACCCGGCTCTCTGCACAGTGACTCAGATAACCAACTCTCCTTGGGTGGTGGCGTCAACGACCAGTCTTTGATCATCCGTGCCATCCGTAGCAACTTCCGAGAGTCCGTTGTCCGAGTGTCCGATATCCGAGATACCGAACCGCACCGAAGAGCCCATCAAGTCGCCTTTGATTGTCCTTGGGTAGACCATGACCGGTATGCTGAATAACAAGCTATGAGCTGCAACGTGCAAACGTTGGAGTCAGGAGCCAACGACGCCGACTGATTGCTCGCAGCACATCCTCCGCGACCCATTGTTGGAACCGTTTCAGCATTGCATTTGTCCGCGGAGAAGCTGAAAGGCCTCATTCAGTGGCCGTTGAGGACGTCCTATGGTCGCAGTTACGCACGTGGGCAATTGCATGATGCGATGGATGGATGACACTGGCCGGCCTTCTCAGGGCAATCAATGTATTGTACAAAGCATAGGATGTGAATTTGACTCAGGCGATTCTGCATATACTGGATTTCACTGACTGTTCTCAAGCCATGCCTTGATGATCACCATCAGCCGTGGCCTACTCAGTACATCTCTTTCTGGCTTTTCCGGCGGGAAGTGCAACCGACCTCGGAAGTCACTGGACAACCGAAGTAACTCCGACGATTGCAAATCTCTCAAACAAGGCAAAGGAGAGGGGGTCCAGGTTGGTTGTTCCAACTTTCAACAGATCGAAGGACTCTCTCTCTCTCTCTATGTACATAGTACTAATGTAGCTAGCTAGCTAAGCGCACGGTTTAGATAGGCAAGATGGATCATCCGCTACGAGATTACCTGAGAAGTTATTCTTTGCCTACAAACCGCCTAGTTTTAGCCCACTCTGTGAACTGTCATCAGTCATCAGTCATCAGTCATCAGTCATCAGGCATCAGTCATCAGTCATCAGTCATCACTGTCATTTTCCGCCTTGCCTGACCTGGAGAAGCTGACCCAGTTCATGCTCATTCCCGAGATGGAAGATCTGCCTTGCAGATCCTCGCAGGGATCAGTCCATTTCTCGCCCCGTACTTGACTTCCACCAAGTTGCCCTCCCTCTATTACTTCTTTGGGATGAGTTCATGCTCCTCACTCCATTGAGAACGTGAACTGACTATAGTCTAGTAGCATCGAAATGGCTAAGCTTCCGATCTGATGTACAATACAGTACATATGAGTATTCTGTAGGTAGTAAGTAGTATTCCAACCTAGGTCCCTCAAGACAAACAAGCACCTTAAGGACCTCGGAGCGACTATCCCTTTCCGTTTCCAAGCTTAACGGTGTAGACTCTCCCCACCCTCCTCCTTCCCCAGAGATTTGTCCGGTTCCCCGAACCTCAGGGAGGGAAAAGCTGCTTGTTTTTTCTAGGATCACATGCAGACTCGTACAAACAGTTCTATCTGGATGTGCACTGGTCACTACTGCACAGCAGATCACTAGTGTAGTATCAGCGTGGAGTTAGGCGCGTGTATACAACAGTAACAATGCCACCTCCTCCTTCCGACATCATCATCATCATCTTCTTCTTCTTCTCATCCTCCTACATAGAGTTTGAACCGAGGACTGGCCTTAACGGGCGTTTTTCCTGATTCGGAATACGCTGAAGATTCGATGGCTTAGTTAGTACCTACCTAATGGATGGCTAGGTACCTACTAACTATGGCTGCCCCCCTCCCAGTCGTGCCTTGTAGGTACCCCGTTTGTAGATGTCGATTCATCCACCTGCATGTTCCGTTTCTTGACCTTTGCCGACTGCAGACAAGGCGTTACCTATTGCTGTTTCCCAGAGCTCCAACTCATCTCAGCCAATCAGTCTATAACTCGGTATCGATGGTGGAGACCGAACCCCAGGTTGTTGTTGCTGTTGTTGCTGTTATTGCTGCTGTTGATCAGTGGAACTCCCCAAGGTCACAAGTCAGGTGAACGGAGATGGAGTGGTGGATGGATGTGATAGGCTTGATCCATTTTCCTCCATGCCACCCTGTCGATACGAAGTCAAAACCATGAGCTTGGAGACAGCCGTTGTACCGAGCGCGTGGCAGTCTTTCTGGTACGACTCCAAATGGTTCCAGCTTTCGGCTTGGAAGCTCAACCAACAGGTTTAACCTTGATTGTGATTGTGTCCCGATCACGCAACGATACAACCCAACACCAGGGTCCTCACTTCGCACTGGTCCATTTGGTTCTCCGTACTCCGTACCTTCTGGTAGTTTCTGCACAATGTACTGTAATCATTTCTCTGGGATCGGTACCTAGTAATCTGGGGCTTCCGAGAGTACGGTACTCCGTACCTGGCTCAATCTCGGGAACACTCGCTCTCTCCCTCTCCCCCCCTCCCCGTTCAGTCCCTCCCCTCCCCTCTGAATCCATGGTAATACCCGCCACTCAACCTGACCTCCCGGGCAAGGCTAATGAGTCTATTCAATCTAGTGAGTAATGTAGCTAGAGTGGGCGACCATCCTCATCTCCCAGACTAGTTGGATACCTTAACCCATTGGACATCCTCCGTCATTATAACCATAACCATAAACATAGACATAGACATCGACATTGACATTGACAATCTAGAATCAGCAACATCGCGAGACTTTCCGAGGCTCCTCCTAACGATGCGCTCGGATTACATTCCCTCATCATCACCATCACACACGGAATGAGACAAACAGCGCCAACTCGTAACTGCTTTTTTCTCCTGCCTAATGTGACAATTGGCTGCAAATGCACGCGGGCCTGGAATTGCACATGTTTCACAAATAAACTTTCAGTACGGGGTACTGTACACGCCGGTGGATCAAAACTCTACGATAGCCCTCTCAGCTCGATCTGGCCTCTGCCCCTCGCCCTCCTTCTCGGATATTGATTTGTCTGGTGCACCACCACCTAGCAATTAATTCCAAATCAAGTTTAGCGAGACAAAAGTCGGAGCCGGCAAAAACTCAAAATTTGCTGAGGCGCAAGTATACTAGGCTAGGCCGTTGCATCCATCCATCCTGTCGGCAATCTTTCAATATACTTCTGAAACAGGACAGCACCCCAGGGACTGCTGCCCTTTGCTGGCTGGTTACCCGGAAGTCTCTGACTCGAGGCTGTAGACAAGAGGGTCTAGGGCCCACGAGGAAGGAGGGGGGGGAGGGTCCAACGGATGTCTGATCTGTCCATCGGGCAACAGGATGGCACCTGGTCTAGCTCCTCCACGTCCAGTAGTGTGCTGGCTTGATATGACGCTATGCGCACGCTACCAAAGGGGGCCTCTGCCAGTCGGTCAAGTAGACAAATCGGGCCTAGAGGAGGGTCTGTGAAAAGTAATTTGTGATGATGAGGAGGAGGGGGCGGAGTCTGGGAGTTCATGGAATATTGAGAATAAGACACATTTGATAACGAGGTCGACCCTGGCCTTTGGCTCAACCCACCCCCCGAAACAAATCGTCCGGGTTTGGCTGACTATTCTATCTTCAGAGCTGAGGCTGGATCGAAGACTCTCTTTCAATGGTAAAACACCATCTCGCGACGGTCTAATCAATTTACTTACACAGCCGTCGCAGGTAGGAAGAAAGAAACATATATGAAGGATAGGAATGGTGCGTATAAACAATTGTAATATAACACGAACGAAGGAAAGAAAACCCAACCAACGGACATCTACATGAAGATTCCCCTGTCTTGTATGTGTGTGTGGGTGTGGGTTCGGCCTTGTTTTTCCTTTCCAGTCTTTCTTAGATATATCAAACAAGACGCCCGCTAGATTCCAGCCCTTTCATTTCACCGCCTGGCTGGTATACAAGAAGTGTGAGAGGAGAAAAGGGGAAAGGGACAAAAAAGAAAAAAAAAAGGGGGGGGGGAAAGGAAAATGTAGACAGAGAAAAGCCTAGTAAATCCTGGGTGCTGTGTTCTGAAACACACATGTGTAGATAGAAGGTAGAAGTCATTGATGTTAAAACACGCATACACATACACTTGGGACATTTGCGTGTCCGCAGTCGCCTTCAAACTGCCCGCGCCCTCCCGCGCCCCCCCCCCCCTCTCCAAATCTCAAACCTTTCCGCCTCAACGACGTCGCTTCCGAAGACGGTGCTCTTTACCTTTCTTGGACTTGGATTTGCTCTTGTCTGCGGGTAGGACAAGCGGCTCGTCTTTCATATTCCACTCCATAAACCGAAGCAGGTAGTCGTCGACATGGCCGAACTGGGCCTCGACGTCCACAGATTCGTCCACCGCGTGAATCTGAGGCGAGGTCAGAAGTTGCGGCCCGGGAGTACCTGAGGCTGCACCACCTTCGTCCGGTCCATTGGAAAGCCCCGGAGTCGCGAGCGGTGTCCCGGCCTGCGTCTGGCCAGGAGTTCGGTCATCGAAGTCGCCGTCGTCAGCGTGCTCCAACTCTTTCTGGGCATTCTTAGCCGCGTCAATATCTTCTTTGTCTTCCGCTTGTTCGAAGACCCGAGCACTGCCGGAGACCCGATTCTCTAGCACCCGATCCATCGCAGCGCTGGCCTCATCCTGACCCTCGAGCACGTCCTCGCTGCTGATCATGTCGCGCACGTCCAGCTTGGTAAAGTAGTCGGTGGTGAACTCACCCTCTTGGATGACCACGTCGTCCAGCATCCGCTTCTGATTGGCTTTGCGAAGAATGTTGGACTCAATCGTGTACTCCGACACGAACCTATAGATGTGAACGTCGCGAGTTTGTCCAATACGATGGCAACGATCCTGGCACTGCTTGTCCATAGCCGGGTTCCAGTCCAAGTCATAGAAAATCACGGTGTCGGCGCCGGTCAAGTTGATTCCCAAACCACCGGAGCGGCTGGATAAGATGAATGCCAGAATGCGGTTGTCATTGTTGAACCGATCAGTGAGAATCTGACGCTGCTCAACTTTGGTGGTGCCGTCCAGTCTCAAATAGCGGTGACCATGAATGTTAAGGAACTGTTCCAGGATATCGAGCATCTTGGTCATCTGCGTGAAAATCAAGGCCCGGTGTCCGCCCGCTTTGAGGTCTCGGAGTAGCTTATCGAGTCGTTGTAACTTGCCGCAGTCGTATTGCAGAAGTCTCTTGTCCGGAAAGGCGATTGATAACCGCATTTGTGCCTCATGAAACGGGTCATAGGGTGGGAAGCGTTCTTTATTGGTAAGGTGACGGGTTTCGATGGGGGCCAAGGCTGCCGCAGTGACTCCGGAAGCAACTGCTGCAGGGGTCACACAAGCAAAACGCTGGACGTAGCCATCCATTACCTGAGACCGTTCTTCAATGGACAAGATCATCGATGCGAGAACGGATGAGCGGCTTGACAGCCAATCAGCCAGGGAGCGTTTCCGCAACGGTCCATTGGAGGTTGGCCGCTGCTTGCTGTCCGCCGTGAGGAACTCGATTAGACTCGATCCGTATACAGGGCGACGACCGTGCCGTTTGGATTCAAAGTAGAGACACCGCTCTAGTTCTGCCATCCTCCTCTTCCTGGACTCATTCTCCAAAGCATCTAAGGTGGATTGCACACTTGAGCCGTCGAAGATCATCTGCCAGTTGGTGCGATGATACTGCTGTTCGCGTAGCGTGTTGAACGGACCATAGGCCATGAGCCTTGTACTGTCGTCCGCTAACCTGCGAGAAATATCCTCGCGCGAGATGGGAACCAGGTTAAGGAAATCCAGGTCAAGTTTGGTGAGCGGATGTTCATACAACAAACGCCGGCGCACAAGAAGATCCTTGATCTCGTATTCAGTGGCCACAGAGCGTGGCATTGCAAACGAGGTCGAAATAGGACGCGTCTCAAAGAGATCCGGATGATTGCAAACTTTCCGTAATTGCATCAGGCAATTGATGATCGAAAGGTAGTTACCCGAAGCAAGAGTTTCCTTTGTCTGGGCCCTAGACATAAATCCATCATACAAATAACGTTGGCGCTTGGAGAGCCTGCAGTAGACAACATGTTCGTATTTTGCTGGCATTTGCTTCTCAACATCGGCCTTGAGGCGACGCAAGATGTACGGCCGCAAAACAGTGTGAAGTTTGGTGACGACTTGTTTTGCTTCGTCATCCATTGTCTCTCGACCATGTTCCAAGATCTGCTCGACTGGACGTCGGAACCACTCGGAGAAGTTCCTCAGATCTGCAAATGCTTCCATGCCCTCCTCATCACTATCTGACGGCATCAGGAAGAAAAGCAAGGACCATAGTTCAGTCAGATTGTTCTGAAGTGGTGTTCCAGTGAGGAGGAGGCGAGCCCGAGTCCTGAAAGTAAGCAGCGCTTGCCACCTCTGAGATCGGAAGTTCTTGATGTTATGAGCTTCGTCTAGAATCATGTAGTGCCAGCTTCTCCTCTTTAGCACTTGCTGGTCTTGTAAGACAAGTTGATACGAGGTGATCAGGACGTTCCAACTGGTATCATCCATCCAGCCTTTGCGCTTTTGCCGACGTTCCTCTTGATTGCCATAGTAAGTCATGATCTTAAATCCAGGGCACCATTTCTTGAACTCCATTTCCCAGTTGAGAATCACACTCGTAGGGACAACCACTAAGTGAGGACCCCAGACTTCATGCTCAACAGCCAAGTGTGCCAGCAAAGCTATTGTTTGGATGGTTTTGCCGAGACCCATCTCATCAGCAAGAATCCCATTGATTTGGTTTGTGTAGAGGCCAGCCAGCCAGTCTAGACCAAAGTGTTGATATTCTCGCAGAGTCCCTCTAAGCAGATGTGGCACGGGGGTCTTCAAACCAGGTGCTGACGATTCGCTGGCCGGTAGCTGCTGTTCAGACGTTTCATATGACGAAACAGATTCCGGTTCTGAGGGTTTCGTGGCAATCGTGCCCGGAGATGCTTCACTGGACGGCTCCTTGCTTGGGAAACCATTCAATTCAGAGTGGTCATTACCCTGTGCACCATCAGGTCGAGGTAGCAATTCAGGTTCGACCATCTCATCTGGGGTTTCGAGGGCAACAAGATCTGTCATCTCGAAGTCTGGCATTGTCTTCTCACCAGGAGTGGACCCAAGCATGGGTTCAGAAGCAGGCCCGGGGGATAGGCCAGGCGCAGGGGAAGTTTTGGGGGACTCGGGTGATGGGAGTGAGTCTTTTGCAGGTCCATTTGGTACGAGAGAGACTTCGTCAGGGTCTTCCGACTCCTCATCTTCCTCCTCACCAGCAGATGCTATTTTTGCATCGGTTTCTAGGTCATAATCAGAGGTGATTTCGTCGCCATCGCTATCTTGTTCCAAGGCAATATCATTAGCCGAGAAGAATCCCAACAACCCAGGCCCGTTATTACTTTCCGCTTCGGACTCCACCTCGTCAGATTCATCCCCATCATCGCTGCTGCTCATGTCGTCATCATCCATATCAGTAGACTCGTCTTCACTGTCATCCATAAGCACTGGGTCAATTTCCTCGAGTTCGATATACTGATCAGATCGGGCTTCTGTGGGCGGGTCTACCGGTCCACCATCCCCGTCTAACACGCGATCAGTATCTGAAATATCGCCGCCGCCGAAAGAAGCTGGGTCGTCAGCGACCTCAGAGTCGTGATCGGAAACAACTGTAGCTTCTGCAAGGTTGGCGTATTTCAACCGTAGCTCCTCGGCTGTTAAGCCTTCATCATCATCAACATCGTTATCGTCCTCAATCTCAGAGTCTGAGGAAGACATGTTGTCCTCGTCATCGTCGCCGTCATCTGAGAGGTCATCTGACCCCGCTTGCTCTCCGTCGCTTGAATCAAGGGCGTCACTTCCGGCTTCGCCAAGGATTTCCAGGCGTCGCTTCTCAAAGAGCATTGTTGACTGCTTTATAGCACGATCCAACGCCTGTTGGTCTTCGGCTTTTCGCTCTTCCTCCCAGCGTGCTAAACGCATCCTATCCACCTCAGCTCGTGCAAGATCAAACATCTTCTGAAGATCCTTGGCCATCTGTTTACGTTTCCCGCGCATCTCCTCCTGTTGTTCCCGAAGGATATCTTCGGGATCCTTGTTGCGCTTCCTCCATGCATCAGCACACCACTGCGCAAATAGTCTTGCCGTGTTGCGATGACGCCTATGCTCTTGATCGAGAAGCTTTTTGAAGTAGGAGACGTGGGCCACGAGATGATCTTGATGAGAATATTGCTGTGGCGGTTCCTCCTGCTGCTCTGGTAAGAACGCAGAACATACGTCTGGGCTCAGAAGACCCCCTGGCTCTGCCGCTATTGCTACCCGGCGTCTCTTTAGAGCCTCTTCAAGCGCGTCGGCCGGTGCGAGAACCGTGGGGTCCTTTATTCTACCCTCATCGCTTTCCAGCCATTCCTTGAACGAGTTGAATTTTTGGAGCGGCAAAACGTGAGACGGATGCTGAATTTCAATCATCGGTCGCTTGACTTTGATCCGTAAACGCGAAACTGGCTCGTCGGAATCATCAAGGCAATCAAGCCCGCCATCTTCGAATTCTTGGCCTAGATTATGCTCATTCTCCAAGGTCGCGGGAGTACTCGTATTTAAGGCGGATCGGCTGTGTCGGCTGGAGCCGTTGACACCGCCCTGGGAAACACGACGCGAAGTGCTGGAGCTGTGCGATCTTGTGCGCGTATGAAGCTGCCTGGGTGCCGGCGATTGCGATGCCAGACTTTGTCTCCCTGTAGACCTCCTTGTCGTGGTACTTCGAGGAGAGCCATTGATTACGGCGCTGCCAGCTATAGACCTTCCATTCCGCTCCGGTTGTGTCGGCGTGGAGAATGGTGACGACGCGACGCCTTTCGAGCTACCAGACACAGTCTTACTCACAAACTTATTTTGAGCCGCACGGGTGTGTCTTTTGTCGGATGGACTCTGCAGCTCGAGGGGAAGCGCGTTGACTCGCGATGACTTGCGCCTACCATCCTGAATGAAGGATGTCGGCCCATCGTGCCCGGCCTTCTTCCACGGGGGTGATGCTGGCCGGGAGGCCGAGCGACGTGACGGGGTAGACCCCGCGAGTTTTCTTCTCTTCGATGGAGGTCCGTCGGAATGATCGGCCACAGGCCCGTCGTCTTCAGTTGGGAGAGCAGCAGAATTCAAGTCGCGGGTGGCAGAAGGTGTTGGAAGCTCCGTGGGAAGGACATCGGACGGAACGGCGTCGAGTTCGGGGGTCACGCTTGCATCTTGGAGTAAAATTCCGTTCGGACTACCGTTTTGCATTTCTTGTAATGACGGAGACAGGGGCCCTCTGGACAGCTGACCCCAGTTTTCCCAACGAGGACGCGGTCGAGATGGGAGAAAATGACATCAACGTGTAGAGAGAACTGAGTCAAAGTGTCACGAGAAATTTGGCATAGTTATCGGCCCTGTAGCGTGACTGGCAGGCGAAAACCTACACGGAGGGAGTGATTGCGTTGAAGAGGTGGTTTTTTCGTCCGGTGACTTGGAGGCGGACGGGGCGCGCCGTGTATTAGTTAGTTCAAGTAGTTAACTAAGTAGAGTACGTAGTATGTAAGCTTTGCTCGGTGCTGGGGGCCTCAGGCCATCAACTGTCTCCGCCTTTGCTCTCCGCCAATCATATCCCTTGGATTCCCCGTCATCGCCCATGGCTGGAGACTGAGTTGCTTTCAGTTTCAACTTCGAGCCTCAAGCCTCTCCCTCGTCCCTTTCCGCTGCCCTCCACCTTCTCTTTACCTTTCCGACTTGCTCCATAACTGATCACAGCACCAACGGTGAGTCACTCGCATCTCTATCTTTATCATAGGACCTTCACTTCCTGTGCCTCTGTGCCATTGTGCCTTCAATTTTCTCAACTGTCTCTCTGGGCTAGTCGCTAACCTCGAATACATTTCACCAGATGCTGTCTCAACGGATCTTGGCCCGGCGCCTGCCCCAGGTGACCGCCCGCTTCACCGTCCCCCGTGCTTCTTTCTCCCAGCTTCGCAGTCTGGCCGCGCCGGAGCTTGATGACCCTCTTCAGGTATGAGCCGATGGGACAACTGTGACCCTTCCCCTCAATCGCTGGCCCACCGAGCGGAATTGACACCATCTTTCCACGGCTTGCAGAACGGCAACTACCAGAACCCTCCTCGTATGAAGCGGGCCTTCAGAGATCCCTATGGCGACTGGTGGGACAAGCAGGAACGACGCAACTTCGGCGAGCCTGTTCACGAGGAGAACGAAATTCTAGGTGTCTTCAGTCCCGAGCAATATACCCATGTGACGCCTGGCAAGGGTATCCTTCAGATCGGAGCTTTCATCGTGGCCTTCCTCGGCTTGTGCGGAACCGTCAGCCTTTTCTACCCTGATAAGCCCAGCGTTCCCAGGACCTTCCCCGACGGTTTGGAGAAGGAGTTGGGCGGACCCAGGGCTGTTCCCGTACGTCGATACTGCACCCCGTTTCTCTCCTGATGTGTTAACGCAAATAAAACTGACTGCTGTAACTTTGCTACTCTCTAGGCCCGTAAATCCGACGAAGGCTCGTGGTGATCGAATTATTTTCTGATGCGATGTAAATAAGTACAATATGATTTTCGCTGTTTTCTTCAACCTTCCGTGCGTGGTTCCAGCAAACATTGGTACGGTGGGGTAGGGCCATCCCCAATTGCTGAACTCTCAGGCAGGCCTCAGATGCGTGGTTGTTCGCAATGGCTGTCTGTTGTCATTCCTCGGCCGTAATGCGGGCGGGTTAAGTCAGGGAATGCATAGAATGGTGACCTATACGGGGATCCCGGCCACTGGACAAGTGGGGGGCTTTATATGAGAATCGCATGGCTCCTGGGAAGCTCCATCCGATCGGCATAGTCAATTCCAGATGAAAATCACAGTCTGCGCGATCATCTCATGACTCGCAATATGCACTTTCCTGAGTCTTTGCTCTTGGATTGCTGCGGGCTGTTACAAGGAAGAGGGGTTTTTGTATTGGTGTTTGCCCAGGTCCTTTTACCTGTATTTAGGATTTAACGTACTCTAGAAACAGAGTCTATGTCCAGATTATCCCTACGATTGGATTCAAGCCAGTGGGGGGCAGTTGTTGGAACTGTATGTACAGTGTAGGGCGATTGATACCTACGTCAGTCCCTTAAATGTTACTTAATATGGGGGCGGGCGCAAGCGGTTTTGTTTCACCAACCACCACTAGTTAACTACAACACCTTTGAACCACCGCGACAATAACACACCACTTCTCATCTCCCCCCTCCCTTCCCCCCACCATCTTCTTTCACCCCCTTCTTTCTTACCGTTCTTTCCTGTAGCCGCCCGACTTTAATCTTTACTGCAGCTTGCTCTCTACTTACGACCCAGGTACTATTCCTTTGCCGGGTCGAATTGCATTTGGGTTCTGTGAGTTCGTCGGAAGGTCACCCTTGCAAGGCAGCTATCTCCACCAGCACTCCCTCCCCTACCTAGGGCCATGCTGTTGCTGGTTTGATCACTATACCGGTCTATCCCATGATCTCTCTCTCACTTCCAAATACTGCACTATCTATTTTGAGGACCCTTAGGATATAGAAAGGAGTTATCCACCGACCGCGAGAAACGACACCGCCTCTTCTTCCGATGTCGACAGCATCTACCCAGTCCCGAGGGCTCAACCGACGGATCAACAGCATTCAGAATGAATCTCGCCATTCGCGCACTCCGTCTGGGTCCCGCAGGCGTCCCGTAAACTCCTCCACTGCCTACACCTATGCGCTCCGGGTCGCTTACTTGGCCTATCTTCTCCAACCACGACTGCGCCGGGTCCAAACTGTTCCAGCTCCGCAACGGCCCAAGAGAGCTTCAACCTCCTTTCACGATTTGATGAGCGATTTCTCGCTCGTGCGAGATTCAAAGAGTACTCGGATTCCCCATGGGTTCATATCGGAGCTGGAGAAGAGGCTGACTGGGGTCCTGATTGGGAAAGAGAAACGGAAAGAATACCAAGATCCGCTGGTCGTGAGGACCTTTGCTGCTTTTCTCAACACCCTGAAGGATCAGTCGTTCAAGAAGCGCATGGAAAAGGATCGGCGGGCCGAAGACCTCGTCCTGATCTTCTATTCGAACGCGACTAAGGAATTGAGCAAAGGGAAGGAACCCGACGATGATCACTGGAGACTCATGGTGGACAGACACGTGGCTCTTTTTGTCCGTTTGTTTGCACTTATTCTAAAAGACCACGACTGGGCCAAAGAACGGCCCGAACTGGCCAATCGACTGGCGGTTCTAGAGAACAAACTTTTGTCTCAGGATCAGGATCTTGTGCAAACAAATGGCACCTCCAGCGTAGAAGTTATAGCCCCGTTAAGCTACGATATCAAGGACATGCCCCTCGTGCAGCATGTTGCCAGAATCTTCGATGTGAACCAGGGCCAGGTGCAAGCCGATATCAATAATAATCGAGGCGTCTGGACGGGACAGGCCGCCCTGCGAGATTTGAAGACCTATCAAGCTCATCTAACCCTCAAAACTCGAAAAACGCTGTCTCGGGAAGACTTTGAGAATGATGAGGCATATGAGCTGTGGAAGAAGAACGAGGCTCCAGATCTCTCCCAGATGATGCTTGCGATTGTGCAGTCTAATCCTGAATTGGCCAAGAGCACTCCAGGAGGCGCCCTTCCACAGTTCAATCCGAACGCTGCAGACCAAGATCCAGCAGGGGAGCTTTCGAGAACAAATTCCGAGCGACCGTCATCATACGTTATAGACCAGCCCGTGGATCTCAGCTCATTGTCCCTAGCTGACGATGGTATGAACGGGACGGACGAATCTGATACATACACCTACATACCCCAGGACCCCCGGTCAATGTATCGGTTTATACTAGCCCAAACTCTTGGTCACGACTTGAAAGACCGTGAACTTGAAGCCTCTCAGGCTACATCAGAGGCACCCCTTATGAAGCTTTTGTCAAAGCAGTCGACTGAGCTCTTAAATGAGATCTGTCTTCGCTGGCGTGTTCCTGCCTTCTCAAGAATGACCCTCTTTCTGGATGTTGTGCGGTCCAAATTCGTTGACAACGAAATCGATCTTGACACCCTCGATTCGGCATTCGCATTTGTCAAAGAAGCGCCGAACTCGGACGGCAGGAAGCGTAGTAGCTTCGTGGCGTCGGCTCTGTACGACCGTAAGAAGTGGACCATCCACGATCTTCTATTGATGCAACAGATATTATCCTCCCTTCACGAGGCGCTTCTCAGAGAACTTTATGATGTGATGATGGACTGCTACGAGACCAAACCACGTCCGATCGGCCCGGTGATGTACATACTGGAAACCCACATTCAGATGGACCCCAGCTATACCGAAGATCTGGAAGATATCGATCGCTTCCGTGCGTACGTGCAGGGTGGACTGGCGCAGAAAGCGTCGGAAAAATATCAAGAACTTTTAGGGCAGCTTATCCCGGTGCAGCCAGAAGAGTGGGAAGTAGACCATGTGATTCAGCTGTGTGATGCGATCACGAAGCTTGCGCAGAAGATCCGAAAGCGTTATCGCAACAATCCAGAAATCATGGGGTAAGAGATGCCATCACCAACGCAAGCCGTGTTTGATTCACACTAATTGAATTTTAGGGTCAACCCTTATCTGATTTTACTCTCCAATGTGCTTCCGATATTTGCGGAAGACGTTCACGAGATGGTGGCTCGAATAATAGAGTTGGAGAACGTGCGAGGAGAAGAGACTGACATACAAGATGGATTTGACCTCTACCGTCGACTTGCAGATGTCCGTCGTCTCTTTACCGAGGCAGTGCCTGAGTACGTCCCCCAAACAACCCCTTTGACCTGACACAAATCCAGTTGCTGATTACAGTACTCAGCGGATCATTTCCCTTCCATGTAGAAGGCCTGATGGAAAACTTTGTCTGGCGGTGGATTCGCCTGACGGACCAAAAGGTCATGGATTGGGTGGAGCAGGCAGTCAAACAGGATGCCTTCAACGTCCGGGCTGATAGCTCGGCGGAAGAGATACCTGAAGATTACAGACACAGTGTGTCTGTCATTGACATTTTCCGTTCTTTCAACCAGGTGGTGGAACAAATGATACAGCTGGAGTGGGACGACGACTTGCAGTATGCTAAATTTATGACAGCTCTCTCCAAATCTATCGGAAGCGGTGTCGCGAGATACTGTGAATCCTTGGAGCAGATGTTCGCGAAGGAAATGGATCGTCTTTCTCCGGATCAGGAGGCTGCTATGAATCAAACGGCTCAGGAAAAGCTAATGCAAATCGCCAAAGAAGCATGGACAAGTAAAGAGAAGATTGAGCCCTTCCAGTTTTTTCCCGAGGTGCGTTCGTTTGAAATTCCTTGTTCGGGCATCACTAATCCAACCATTCACTACAGTCCTTGGTCAAACTCAACAATGTCGAATATGCACTTTCACAACTTGACAAGCTTGAACAAGAAATCAACGTGGATGGTTGCGCAGAGGTTATAGCAAGACATGCGGCACCTCAATTACAGAAGATACGCAAGTCGACGACTTATGTCTTTACCATCAAGGTTGTGGAGGCAGAGGATCTGAAAGCCTGCGATATGAACGGCGGCAGTGATCCTTACGTCGTTCTGGCCGATGAATATCAGAAGCGCATTGCGAAGACTCGCATCATCTATAACAACCTGAACCCACGGTGGGACGATGCGGTAGATATCACCACACAGGGTCCTCTAAACATCATTGCCACTATCTGGGATTGGGATGCAGTGGGCGATCACGACTATGTTGGGCGGACGTCGATCAAGCTTGATCCTGTACATTTCAGTGACTTTCTTCCGAGAGAATACTGGCTGGATCTAGATACCCAGGGCAGACTGTTGCTTCGTGTAAGCATGGAAGGAGAACGCGATGACATTCAGTTTTACTTTGGCAAGGCCTTCCGAACGTTGAAGCGGACGGAGAGAGACATGACGCGCAAGATCACAGAAAAGGTAAGTACAGATACATCCTACTCCGCAGAACACTCCAGTAATATCTCCATAGCTATCTGCGTACATCAGTCACTGTTTGTCGCGCCGGACCCTCAAATCCCTCCTGTCACGAGGGCTCAGCATTTCAAGTGTTTCCAACTTTCTCAATCGGAACCGCGCTCAATCGAGTACCGCCACACCCTCCAGTGCGGATGTGGAGAATGCGTTGACGCCCCTTTTTGATTACTTTAACGATAACTTTGCTATCATGAACAAGACTCTTACCTCCGAGGCTATGAAAATGGTGATGGCACGATTGTGGAAAGAGGTCCTCGCTACCATTGAGAGTCTGCTAGTACCGCCCCTATCAGACAAGCCCTCTCACCAAAAGCCTCTGACAATGCAAGAAGTTGATATTGTCGCACGCTGGCTCGTGCTTCTATTAAACTTCTTCCACGCAGTAGATGAGGAAACTGGAGAAGCCCACGGCGTGTCCATCGATATCCTCAAGTCGCCCAAGTACCATGAGATTCAGACACTGAACTTCTTCTATTTCGAACCGACCGAGAGTTTGATACGCACCTCGGAGCGGATGGCCTCGGCCACAATCTCGCGCCAACAGGCCAACAAGAACCGCGCTTCAGCGCCTCCTCATCTAGGTGCCTCCGGGCCCGGCAGTGTTCTGGGCCTGCCGGCTGCCCGCCGTGCCAAGAGTATCATGCTCTCGCGCAACCTCGGTACGATGCGAAAGTTGAAGGAGGAGAAATGGCGCGAAGCCCAAGCAGAACCCAACGATGACATGATCCTGCGTATCTTACGTATGCGTCCCGAAGCTGCAGGCTACCTTCGCGATCGCAGTCGCCAAAAGGAGCGACTAGCAGCAGCCGCGGCGGCAGATGCCATTGTAAAACAAAGCTTGATGGCCGGAGCTGGGGGGAAGATGACGGGGGTGCTTGGACGTCGATGAGTGTCTGGAAGCGACCACTGGATGACTCGCGGGCATTTCAACTGATGGTCCCCTTTTCGTTGTTGTTGAGGGGATGTGACGCCTGGTATATCCGCTCTTGCCCGCGCGCATTTCATATTTTGACATGAGTTCCGCCACCAGGTTGATCTTAAGTGCGTCTATTTGATCTGTTTAAATTGCCTTTTTCATGGGTACGTGGGACCTGGGGTCCAGGCGTGAGCTCTGGAGCACTAGCCAAGTCTTAACATAGCGTAATGATAGTTTAATCACAGCCGCCTAGGGAAGCTATGGCTACGTAAAGGTGCGCTCTACCGTGGTAGATTCTACGATTAACCCCGGGCGGAAGACCGAACTCAATTCGAGATAGCAACATAACTCAACTACTGTAGCCAGCTAGCTACCTTTGATAGAAGTCATTTTCTGAGACGAAGTTATCGTTTCCAGTGTGCATGAACTGTACCAATCTATTCCCAACTGTACACCCAGAAATCGCAGTGCTAGGTAGATACATTACTAAACTCAAGCCAAGGCAATGCACTCAATCTCGACAGGCACACCCTTGGGCAGCTGCTTGACAGCGAAGCAAGAGCGGGCGGGCTTGTGAGCGAAGAACTTGCCGTACTCCTGGTTCATCTCATCGAAGTCGGCCATATCGGCAAGGAGGACCTAAAATAAACTCAGCGAACTCCATGATAAGCCCCTCTCCGCACCTATATTTCGGAAAAAAATGGCAACACCAACAAACAGCCAGTAAATGGGGGTGGGGGGAAAACATACCGTAACCTTGAAGATCTTCTCGACGCTGGAGCCGGCGGCCTCGACGACAGCCTTGATGTTCTCGCAGCAGAGCCGAGTCTTCTCGGCAATGGTACCCTCGATGAGAACCCCATCCTTGGTCAGGGGGATCTGGCCGGAGAGGAAGATCTGGCCATTGACCTTGATGGCCTGGGACTGTATTCATTCGCAGCCATGGAGCTTATGGTGAGTAAAAATGGAGGTGGTTTATGGCTTTGTTTGCATTATCCCTCCCCCTCCCCCCCCCGCCTATGCTGAGGACGAGGGGAGAAGGGAGGGTACGTAGGAGAAGCGGGGACTCACGTAGGGGCCGACAGCTGTGGGAAGAGAATGAATCAATTAGCGAAGGTTTCTATTGTGAATTGATAGTGTTGTGGCTGCATATGAGGGATGACGCCCTGTTGGGGGGGAGGGCAATTTATGCTCATTCGATTCTGCATTAATTGTCTGGGGATGGCGGGGTAAAATAGCACTTACGCTGGGCAGCACCAGCAGTGTGAACGATGTCAAGACCGGTAGACATGGTGACGAATCGATTGAATCTGGGGCGAGGAAGGAGGGGAAGGGAGCAGCGGAGAGTTCGAAGGGCAGATAAAGTTGATGTTGAGGAGGAAGCGAAATGGGTGAGCAGAAGACGAGCACCGAAGGGAAACATTGGAGTGAGTGAGTGACTTGACCAGCTAGCTGATGAGGGGAATCCCGCGGCAAACTGGCTTATCCGCCCGACATCGGGAAAGACGGTCTTGAATCATAGGGCAACTTACATAACGCCAGCTTGCTTGGCTAGTATGGCGAGTAAGCAGTAACTACAGTCACCAAACACAAATAAATGTCTCTACAGGAGGCTATCTTGGATATTATATATGTCCGGATATGTCAAATATACACAAAATATGTGTTATGTACAGAGTCATGAATGATATGTCATAGCATCATTAGAATATCAAGTGATCAGAAGGGGGAAATCAAGACTGCAAGATTCAATCGAAGTGCCCTAACTTGCCCAGCTGCTGCAGAACCAAGGCCGTCTGCTCTGCTGAAAACCCGAAAAACACCGGACCATTGAACACCACGCTGTTCTTCGCCGGGTGCGGCGTAGGATTGGCCGCATCGTGCGATTTCTCGCGGTCTCCCTTCACAGGGTCTTCGGTGTGATTTGATTCCTCGGGGTCTCGGGTTGTCTTCGCATCTTGGGTAACTGCTGGGGCCTTGTTTTGGTTGTCACCAGAAGGCGCACCGTGGCCAAAGGGGCAGCGTCCGGCTTTCGGGGGCGCGGCGTGAGGCTCGGGCGACGAATCGCCCATGGGCACGTTGGAAGATATATCGACGGCAGGTGTTCGAGGTGAAGGATGGGCTGTTGAATCAAGGGAGGTGGCAACGGGGGCTGCTGAAGATTGAGGAGCAGATGTGGTAACAGGGAGCGGCGTCACAGGGACAGGGATACCCCAAGGCCTGCTTGGAGATTCTCCCACGCGAACCTCACGCAGAGGACGATCAAAATGCCCCTTTCGCTCCTCGTCTTCTTGCTCAACCTCGCCTTCCTCGCCTTCCTCTTCCTTGATGGGAGGACGCATGTCCGATTTCAGGCCCACCTCTTCGGCCCATTTCTCTACTCGTTCAGCAGACGAGCTTGATGGCGGTGCTCCATTCTGGTTGGTACCGGGGAGGAAGGCTCGATGTTTGACGGACAGGCCTTGGATCATGCTGATCAGATTACCATACTTTGCATCTAAGTGCCGCATGGTCTGCGAGTCCCGTTGATACCGCTGCACGCAGATTGCATGGCTCCTGGGGATTTCATGCTTGTGTCTTTCGACATAGTCGGCAATTTCCTCCGGACTATGCTGGTCTAGATATCTTATGGGACATCGCGAAACGGGACAACGGGTATTCGAAGACCGGGTCGAGGGCGCGCGACTTGAACGTCTATCATTTTGCTCGGCTTTGATCGGGTCAAGTTCGGCATGCCCACACGTATCCTCGTTGTTATCCTGGGAGGCCAGCTCGACTCCGTTGGACCCTCCATTTTCAGAGGGCTTATTGTTAGGCTTCGCAAACGGGCAACGCAAACTCCCCTGTGTGCCCTTGGTAGTGAAGTCTCTTTCTAGGGTGCGAGGAAGCCCCGCTCTCGTGGCAACGAGACATGAGTTAAGGTCAAGCGGCTGCTTAGCATCGTTGGGAGGTATGATAGATAGATAGGATGTCAATCCCTCCCTAATGGAGGCAAGAGCCACATCTCCTACATTGCCGGACTCGGCAAGCGAATTTACTACGTCCGACAGGCTGGCTTGTTGTTTCGGCTGGTACTGGTATTCGGCAAAGCGACCAGCAATCTTCTCGGCGACGATTTTGGTATGACCGTCAGGACCGCCAGGGAATTTGTCTGCTAACTTGGAGTACTGGCGAGGGAAATTAGCATGTGAATTCCCAAGCAGGGTAAATGGACACAGAGTAAAATAAGCAGATAGTGCTGCAAGTCTCATCAGATAATACATGATATATCCGTCACCGCCGCAGATGCGACTCCTGATCTAGAGCTAATCGATTTTTCTCGTCCTTTGAGACAGAAGGGATGCAAGGCAGATGTGGAGAGGGCGGTGGGGGAATTTACCTCGACAGAGGCATATTTCAGCCTTTGCTGCAAGGTCTTCTCCTTGCAGCTGAGTTGTTGGGTGGTCAGTAAAAGAGCTTCAAAGGCTCTGGCCAGAGCTTGCAGCTGGAGATCCAGCTGCGGCTGAGGTTCAATGGGTGCAGGTGACATTTCATGCATCAAGTCTGGAATTACACAGCAGACAGTACATCTGATAATCTAGCCAAGCACTTCTGCCGTGAGCAGAAGTGCGGAGAGGGATCATCGAGGGAGTGAATTGGAGAGGGCGGGATAATGCAACGACGAGGTTCCTCGAGCTGCTTTAAATGAACGGAAGCTAAGCGAGTTGGTCAGTGCGCATGTCACATGATGACTGGTCAGCGGTTCGAGATCGGCGGGCAGGTCTTCTCCTGGTTTTGGTTCGGCTACGGGGTGATGTACTGCACCATCCCCGACTGGAAGAGCCGGTTGACCTTCCTTATGATCTCGCACATGGTCACCTCGCCCCTCCACGTGCAGATCACCCTCTCTCGAGCGGTTAATATCGCCTCATCCGTCTTCCATGACATGCCAGCCTAACTTTCGGTTTTTATCTTAGTTCTTGGGTTAGTAATTGAAGCAGGCTCAGCATAGCAGCCCGGCTAGCTCAATCGGCAGAGCGTGAGACTCTTAATCTCAAGGTTGCGGGTTCAACCCCCGCGTTGGGCTTAACCTTTTTTTCTTCTCTTTTTCTTCATTCTTACGTCTCTGCGTGGTTTCACATCTCATTTCCTTTGTTCAAAAAGCCTTCTAGACCTCTTCCAACCTGTCTCAAGCACACCATCACACATGTACCGATGGGGTAAGTTCAACAACATGGGACTATAGAGGATGAGACAACAATGACATCCGTGCGCACATGGCGTGGTCGTGCCGCGCATTGGTACTATGCAGACGCAACCGTCATGCTGCCGTCCGTCGAAGTGGCTGCACCCTCTCGATGATAAGGTAGCCAAGAGTTGCAGTCAAGCAACGAGATGCGGATAATGTCACCAGTCATGGCGAGAGTTCATGCCGTCTACCCTCGCCAGCTAACAACAGAAAGCAGGGGTAGTGGTATACATTCTTCATGGGAGATCGCTATCGGCCTAATTGGAATGAATTGCAGGATCTCTGTGAGCCTGGACCAATTCGATACACCACCCGCGGTATACGACGGTTCAATAGATCCAGCATCAGAGCGAGATTCGAGTCCGATTTTGTTTCGATAAGGATTGCGAGTATCTATATCGCATGGTGTACCGGTGGTTGATTTTGAGCCGACCAATGATTGATCAAGTCAACGTATATGCCTAAATAGCCCATTTATGCACATCGGGGTGATCAGCATCTTTGGGGATATTTATATAATCCCACCTACCAAGCCAGGCAGTGCCGCTGCATGCCCGCTGCATTGTGGATACGAAGGGGGGAATTTGGTATCAGAGCAAGACAATGTCAAAGGGTTTAACGATCCTGAGACCAGTCAGATTGCAGGGCTACGGTGGCTTGCGTTTGATTTCCTGCACTATGCAGATGGTCTAGATATTCGCTCCGCATTTGTAGATTTCCAAGCACTGGTCAGTATAGATCATGCAGTTCCGCTAGTATTGTAGACCAAGCACGACAAGAAATGAGGGTGCTTCCCCAGCGGCGATTTTTCCAGGCAATTTGAGGGATGATAGCCTAGTATGCAGGGAAACAGGCTAGACGACCAGTGCACAGCTAGGCAACGTTGCGCTTCAGCTGCAGGTCCGACAGCCACTTGGAGTAATCGACCGGGGGGGGGGGCGGTAATTTACCCAAAGTAGTAGCAGGATTTCAGGTCTTTCGAGCTTGCAGTAGTGAATATGCATGGCCTTGATTGAGTTGCCAGCCTGCCACATCATCTGGATTCTGGATCCCCGGCCAAGTCGGGTTAGACGGCGAAGTCGGAGGAAAGGCGGCGGTGTAGATGGAAAACCAGTCCTCTGATTGCCTTTGTCGAGCTTCATTGGGGTCCATTGCGATCCATTGCGATCATCCGACATCCACACGTGTTGCTCCGATTGGCGAGAGCCTGGTATAACCTCAACTTAGTCTGTTTCCTTTTCTTTCTGGTGCAGTTGTTGCAAGGCCGCAGCTATGATTGTCGGAACAAAGAAATTGTGGTGTACATATAAAGTAACCGGGGTAAATTCTTGTTAGCAGTCCATGAAAGATGTAAAAAGATCCGAGTGCAGCACAGCATCACTAATAAGCGGAGGAGGTGACGATGATGTTGATGATCCATCAGAAACGCTTCTTGGTATCCATTGCAGCCGCCCCATCAACCGGGGTGGTTGCAAGCGCCATGATGATTGTGACCATGGTGATGTGTTACACCGGCCATCATCTATACAGTACAATAATGACCATCACCTGTCAGAACATCTCTAGCCAAATGATAGGATAGAAGAGGTGGGGAAAACAATCGACCCCGGAGCATGCAGTACTGGTATGAGTAAAAGGGCCTGTTCTAATTCGGGTAAGGTCAAGCTCTTGCGATTTTTATTCAAATTGAAACACTTTACAGTACGTATATACATGTCTCTACAGAATGAAAATTCATGAAGTACATGCAACAGCCTTTCTTGCTATGGCACCATCGGCCGGAGGGGCAAAAGAACCCGCACCAAACAAATGCACTGGAGCAAGATCATGCAAGAAATCGGCTTGATCGCTGGCAGGAGAGGTATGCGCTATTCTCTCTGTCCCTCACAATAGGTTGTTGCATCAGTACGGAGTACATAGTTGAAGACTGGAAGATTAGTTTGGTTTCCCAGTTAGAGATGTTCCTGGCTGAGGAGGGAAGGGGGGGAGGATAAATAAATGGATAAGGAATAATACTAGATACAGACTGTTACATGGTTCATACAACCATGTCTGTATACATTAAGGACTGCTGTAGGCGGTATAGTGTAGATTGATACCAGGTCATTACGTTCTCTACTCAATAAATTACACTTATGATTTTTTATTTTTTTTTCCGATTAAATTTCCCCCTCCTTCGTCCTTATCACATCAAAATTTCTCTATTTTTACCTTTTTTTGATCTTCCCATCACCCCTCACTAAAAGCCATTACTTACGGAACACTCCCTTTCTAACATAACCCCTCTTCCTTGTTCTTCCCTCCTTATCTTTCTAGTCTCATTCTTCTTCGTCTTCCTTCTCCCCCTCCCTTTTCTCTCCTCTTCTTCCTCCTTCTCCTTCACCATGTCTCAATCAATTTCCACCCAGGATCCTCATGCCACCACCGCCGCCCAAGTCGCCGGACAGTCCGCCCCCAATGCCACCCGCGCCACCGAACTCGCCGATCTTAAAGTAAGCTTGCGCGGTGCTCTGCGTCAGTTCCCTAACTTCCCGCTGCCCGGAATTCTCTTCGAAGACATCCTCCCGATCTTTGCCAACCCCACCACCCACGAGGCTCTCGTGCGCTGCCTCGAGCTCCACGTTCTCGAGAGCACCGGCAACCAGAAGCCCGATGTCATCGTTGGCTTGGAAGCCCGTGGCTTCTTGTTCGGCCCCAGCCTGGCTCTGAGAATGGGCGCTGGCTTCGTCCCCGTCCGCAAGCAGGGCAAGCTTCCCGGTCCCTGCGAGACCCAGGGCTACCAGAAGGAGTACGGCGAGGATTTCTTCCAGATGCAGTCTGACGCCATCAAGCCTGGCCAGAAGGTCGTCGTGGTGGATGACATTATTGCTACCGGTATGGATGTTCTCTCCTCAAGGGTCTGACAATCAGAGCGAACAAACGCTAACGTGAACCCAGGTGGTTCGGCATATGCCGCTGGAGAACTGATCAAGAAGATGGGCGGTGATCTCATGGCTTTCGTTTTTATCCTCGAACTCGAGTTCCTCAAGGGCCGGGAGAAGCTCTCCGCCCCCGTCCACACCCTTCTCACTGGCCAGGAAGAGAAGGCCCTCTGATTCAATCCCACCAAAACAGCCAAATGCATTATATTGCCTCTCTGCTTGATTCCTTGGACAAAGATTTGCATAGTCAGAAAAAAGAGTTCATTCCGCCGAAAATGACCCGCCTGGACGGATTGCGGAGAGGCCGGTAAAGCTGGTATGATGCGTGTTTCGTCATGCAATCAGTTGATGGCCGATATGGCTTCGCTGCATCGTCTATCTCTTGGCCGAATACCCTTTCCGCGACCGAGGATCTAAACCACGTCGGAGAGACGTTGAGACCTTAAAAGTTGCTCGCCGTTGGCAATGACCCGGAATCTTGGATTGGTGTCTCTCGGCATTGTGAAGTGAAATTACTCAGTAGTGATCATGTGTGGCTCTTAGGCATCGGACAAGGCTGCGCATCCTTTCTATACGCATAGACTATGAATTTCCTATATCGTTGATAATATTTTGAGTGAATCGATATCCATTGTAAGGGTCGATCGACAGCCAACCCATGTCTTGGGCAAATGGTCACCTTAACTCCATCAGTCCCAACGAACCATCCAAGTGTCCAAACAGCCTGAATCACCTGGTGTGATATGTCTTGTGAACCTTCTTAGTTCAGAGGAATAGACGGCCTCATAACCTCTTCCGCCCACTTCTCCGGAAGCCCCAGAGCGACCGACTCCCGAATGGCGCGGTTCATTCGTGGGATGTACTCCTCCTTGGGCGGGCCCAACTTGACCCTCAACTCATCCACATACACCAACACTGGTACAGTGCTGCTGCTGCCGCTGCCGCTGCCGCCGCCGCTACCACCATCCTGACTCTTACTGTCCAACCACTGCACCACCTCCGCCTCCACCACCCACTTATTGTAGTCTCCCTGCCCCTGCTCCCGTGGTCGAACACTCAGCGACGGCAGGGGCGCCACCGCAGCCGGCGCATCCCAATCCACCCCCTCGAACCCATCCAACAACCTCTCATCCCTCTCGTCCATCGCATACAACACCCCGTAGACCGCATCCTCCGCCCCAGCAACGGGCACCTCATCGCCCTGCACCCCGGCCTGCGGTCCGACGCGCATCTCCGGCGGCGGGAGAACGTTCGCATAGCCCGGCTGGCAGATGAGCCAGCGCCAGTGCGGCAGACGCGCGATGGCGAGGGGCACGGAGGACGCGGGGCTGTGCACGCAGCGAGTGGCCATCTGGGAGGGGGAGAGGTTCGAGCCGTAGGCGAAGTAGAGCGGTCGTTGGTGTCGTCGTCGCTCCGATCGCGGACGGGATTGTTGCGGTAGGGTCGTCGGATCGGTCGGGCTGATGTTGCTGATGTTGATGTTGATGTTGATCGGTGTGGAGGCAGGGTCCGTGGGGAGACTCGGGGGGTCGTGGAGATGCATTTCTTTTGGTCTACTTTGTTTTTCTGTGGGTGTGATGTGAGGGATATAAGATGGTGTCTTTGAGTTCTGTTGAAACCTGTTCTGTACAATGGACGAGAAGGTGGTGGTGGTGGTGGTGGTGGTGGTGGTGGTGGTGAGAAATGGAATGTAAGGTATGTACTGTGGGTAGTGTATACTGTATAGTATTTAGAATTGAATATATATATGCAAAGACTGGATGCACTGTAAACTGCACTGCTATGGGCTATGTGAATGAATGAATATATGTATAATTTTAAGGTTGAACGAGAAGTGGAAACGGAAATGGAAATGGAAATGGAAAAAGAAGCCTAGGCTCCCTCGGACGAGGGACAGGGACCGCGGTAGATGATTATTACCTGACTCCGGAAGGGGCCGGACTCGGACGGAGGGAGGGGCTTTGGGAGGGCCATACTCCCTAGAGTTGTGGTTGGTTGCTTCGTGTCAGGTTCGGCCCGATTGCCGGAGGCGACTGTCGATTAATTTCGTCTTGAGAAAAATGAACTCCTTGCAGTCGTCATCTCAGTATAAACACTGATACTGATGATATGATATATATGTATTGATGTATTGATGTGCTGTACGTACTGGGCTTATACATCGCATTGCATGTCAGGTACATCACATATACCCTGTACGGGTCTCTTTGTACTGCGTGTCTGTTAATACTAAGTACTCGTATGTATGATGCATGCAGGTATGTACAGTACATATGACAGCAGAAATTCTAACTCTTCCATGATGATATCTCAAATCGGTAACCCATACGTTCTACACAATGTGTAGGTTATGAATCGGGACTCCCTGGGATCGCACCGAATAGCGTCGCTTGATGCCCACTCCGATCGCCTGACGAAGCAATGCATAGGTCTCCTCGCCGCCACCCACCATCACCATACTGAGAAGATGGCGTCGCGGAAGGCCGCCTGCGGTCAACTGGCTCTCGTCGAGATGCGGGCGAACAAGATGTCGCTCGGCGCGTACAGCGGCCAGCCCGGGCGAGGCCGGCCCCGAGTCCGCCGTCTCCCACAATTCCTCCTCTTCGCTAGTCTGAGAGACCACTATTACAAGTTTCAGGGCCTGACGTGACGGCGGATACGCAGGAATATTGCGCAATTTCTCGGAGAAGCTGCATCCGCCGCGCCGAAGCACCAGAACTTGGTGATTCTGGACAATCTCCCGCGATAGACGGTGATCGCAGAGCTCGTCCGCGAAGTAGATGCTGGACCAGGTGAGGCGCCGTTTGGACAGGTCACCCGTCATCGATACTGTCGAAGCATCGTCCACATCCGGCAATGGGGCCGACCCGAGGCCAGTTGAGATGGCCGCGGGAATCATCAAACGCAATGTCGACGATTCATGCGGCGGCAGACCCGTCTCAACATGCGCTTCGTCCCGGAGTAGGGTGGACAATGAACTCATTAAGGAGGACAGTACAGTTTTCATGCCAGAGATTGATGGATCGACACCGCCACTGTTGCCATTCACCAAAGCCGAGTCGTGGATGATTGGGCCTCGAGCCTGTTGTGGTGCAGCGGGTTCAAGGCCATCATCTGAGTCATTTCGTCGACGAAGAAGCTCTGGCAATACATCAATGACGATGTCAATCATGATGGAGTCGCGTACACGCGTGAAGTTCGGGTCAGTGGGGTCAAGCACATCAAATGTGATTTCCCGCGAAAGATATACCTTCTCATCCTTACCCAGCGGCACATTGTTAATTACTTGCACCCGAAATTCGTCATTGTCCGAGCTCTTCGCCATGCCAGGAACGGAGACATCTCGAACCATGCTCAGCCGCAGACCCCCAATGGCTTTCACGAGAATTCCATCCCGGACCCGTTCCAGTGATCCGGGGCCTACAACCATTCCGGGAAGTGCAGGGAAAGAGATATCGAGGGTTGGGCGAGAGATCAAGGGTGCACTGGTTCCGTTGAAGGGTATCAACTCCGGTGGCAACGTCCAAGGGTAGAACGTATAATTTGTGGGTGATGAGAGGTCTGATACCGATATACTCGGATGGTCCTCAGCATATTCAACCAGAGGCCCCTCAGGAACGTCTCTGCTGGGCATGAGGTGTAGGCGAGCCAAGTTCGCGGCATGGAAAACATCAGGACGTGCTGCCGTGGACGAACCCACCAACGTAGGGGGAAGAGGAGCCAATTGGCAAACGGGTTCCTTGCTGTTCACACGCCCCGGTGTCTGTCGGCGTGTATGGAGTGCCGTGCTGCTCTTGGGTATCAGGAGTGGATGGCCCTCTGTAGAAAACACAAACGGTTGGTCCAGCTTGTTCAACGGGTGCTCGAAATCGAAAAGGAGAAACATGTACTTTGCGGTTTCTCCTAGAAAAAAGCTCTCCATTCGATCATTCAACTCGCCATTACGGACATCCTGGATACCAGCCCAGCCGCACTTGGTCCAGCATCGGCGCTTGAGATCACTCAGGACCATCTCACCTACATGCAGATACCATGGATCTTTGGTTGCCCGGTACAGGTAGTAGGTAGATTCCACGAATTCCGGACGGCCACCGTACCATGCCAGACCCTGCTCTATGTTTCCCGTGGCGACATTCCATCTTTCAGGCAGGCCAGAGAAACGGTTCCAGATGGCAGTGGTTAGAAGATGGATTCCAACTGCCTCATCTACTTCCCCGGCCAGCGCCAACAGCCCTGGGTAAAAGGCGCTGAGACTGTCTATCCAAAAAGCACGGGTCGCTCCTGTAAAGATGTCGCCTTGGATAAGGTGGGGGTGTTGATGTCCATCCCCCCGATATAAGTGCCTCTTGATGGACGAATGAGACTCCTGCCATACTTCCAAAAAGGCCTGCGCAGAGTGTTCGTGCTCACCCAAGGGCAGAAAGTAGTCATCCAAATGATGCCATGGACTGCTTGCGTTGTGGGAGGGTCGCTCTCCCGAGGAGAGCAAAACGTACGACTTGAATGCGTACTCAAAGAAGCTATCAATCCCCGCACCAATCTATCATTAATATGGTAAGCAAAGCACGGTTTGTCGTCTAGCCAGCGGAAAGTGCTCACCCCGGTGTACGAGTGTACCCATCGGCCCGATTCGGCATCAATACCAGACCCAATCAAGCCAATCTCACTTCTACGCGTCCAAACGGCCCAAAAAGCCCTCTTCGCAAGCTCTTCGTAGCGACCATCGCCTGTGAGCCTGCTTAGAACGGTAAATTCCAAGACAAGGCTGCCGGCGCCAGCGCTGCACGTCTCCGTAGTTTCTGGGAATGAAGACCAGCGGCCTTTCTGGCAGCGTTCGGAGTTTGACCCATTGCACGGGTGATCCGCATTGAGCGGCGAGTTCGCGTAGAAGGGTTGCCGTTGGACTCCATGTCGCAGATTGACCCGCGGGTAAGGAAGACCGGTGTCTGTATAGAACGCAGGCAGTAGACGGTTCCCCAGATCGACCGCGAGCCGCAAGAGTTGACCATCGTAAACAAACCCGGAAGTCCACATGATACCGTGCCCTTCGCTTTGGAAAGAGGACTTATCCCAGGCTTTTGCGAAGGCGGCTTCTCTATCTGGAGGATTGTACCCAACGATGGGAAGGTCACCTACAGCAAACAGATGAGCGCTGAGAAGTCCGCCTACCGTAATCAATGTCAGTCAGGGAGGCGTCTCTTCATCGGTTCTCGTATTGATGCTATTGGTGCATACCTAGCCCTCGGATGACCGTCTCAAACACCTGAACTTTGCTATCCATGTCAAATCCTCGGCTCCGTTCGCCCTGACCTGCAGGGCTATCTGAACCATCTCCATAAAGCGTGACAAAATCCTCCACTCCCTTTTGAAAATAACCCAGAGCCTTTTGGCTATCCTCTGGACTCGATGCAAGGATGGCTAAGGATGATAGACTGTCGATTAGAGTCAGGGAATAGTTCCCAAGAACATCATTGAGCTCAGCGTGAGCGGGATTATCTCGGTCGCGGACCAACGGGCGACAAGTCAAGGGGCGAAGCTCATCTTCGGGAAATGCATGTTGAAGGTAATTATCAAAGCCGTGATAGAACATATGCTCGGTCTCCTTCCTGGTCATAGTCACCGCGAAGTGCGGTTAGTGGAATTCTGAAACACGGTCATCGCTTTGCAAGGCCTCACCTGAGCTCCCTAACTCGATCGATCCTCATTCCCTGGGCCATAGCAAGCCATGACGACAATAGCAAGACCCAGGTTATCACCCATTCTGAACGGAGTTTGGACATTTGAAAGCGCCAACATCCCTAGCGCATTACCGCAATGGCGAGTCGGATATCACTAGCATGTGAGCACGGAACTGGCTTAGGGCCACGAAAGGATATGCGAAACAATGTCCTTCTGGCCCAGCGAGCTTTGTCTCTAATAAAGAGAAGAAATGCTTTTTTTCCCCCGAGGAAATGGAAGAAAGGAGGGGGAGGAATGTTGCGGTGGTGGGCAGCAGCCTCGCCGCGGGAGAAGCACGTGAGATCGCATCAACCTCCGCGGGATTTGGCGCAACCACGCAGCCGAGCGAGCGGCCAGATATGCCTTTACAATTGATTATACCCGTTCTTTACCCCTGTCTTTGCTAATATCGGAGACAGACCAATAGCGAACTACAGAGATGAAATTCTGGGCTTACTCCTGATTCTCAAAAAAACTTCAATGTCCAGGACCTAAATTCAATATATGATGGCGCTTATTCAATGCTGCTGCTGATATGCCACTATAACTCCCGCTTGAACCCAGACAACCAAAAGATCGATAAGACAAGACAAAGTTGACAAATATGAAGTGATGCATATGTTGGGGTATATGTCGGATAAACGGAAAGAATATGGCCACGGAGGCCTGAATTCCTGCAGGGCAGGATTTCTATCCAAGACAGCCCGCACCAAGCGGGCGTAGAGCAGAACAAGAGGGAGTAAAGAACATCAATGCCAGCGGGCTGATTCCTCCGGGGCATGCCATTGCGTGAAGTATCGTGGCTGTGCTTCGACAACGTAGTCGATTCCATTATCGGAGACATAACTAGGCGGCCGGGGTGGTTGAGACTTGTTGCTGGGACCGCGTTCGTCGACCTTTGGTAACGAGGAATTTTTATCCACACGTTGCCAATACAACAAGTCAGGGTTCAGGCGCTATGAGAAGATCAGCTGGTGCAAACAAGTAGGACCATACCCATCTGTAAACTTACCACGCTGCCTCTCCAAAGACCATACGCTGGAGGAGGTGCTGTTATCTTTTCCCGAGCAGCGTCACGGCTTGCAGTCATAGCATCCTCATCCGCCGCCAGAACGACGTGGATGGGATGTGCCGGTTGTGCATAACCAGAGGGTCCTGCCCTGCTTGGTATGCGGTTCGTGGCGATCTCAGAATCAGGTCTTGGTACTATTGCCATGAGGAAACGAGTTAAAGCATGGCAGAAAACGATGCCAATTATTAGTATCATAAAGATCAAAAGAATTTGAAGCTCCCGGCCTAAGGTAGTGCGCGAAGCAGCGAATACAAGGTATACTGCGACAACTGCAAGGAGGAACACTCCAGACGCAGCCAATGTGATGAGCCGCCTGCGAACCTTCCTCTCTGCAAAGATCGAGGTACATGAGCGCTTGCCACAGTTGGGACTGCCAGTGTTGCTTGCCAAAGCTAGATCTTGTGATTCTCTGCACAGGCCCATTTCAGCTTGCGGCTCATGGCCATTCCGCTCTGTAGATGACTGCATTTCGATAGGAAAGTATGTCCGCTGTGGCGCATATACTGATGCAGAGACATTTCCGGAAATATTGAATGACGTTACAGGACCCTCACGTAGGCGGGGTCCCTGGTCTGGAATGCGATCATCACCAAGGAGTTGTTGCCCATCATCCAGGCGACGGTCATTTGCCCTTAATGCGATGCGTTGGCCAAGAGGCGAAGTGATGTGGGTTAGATGATCCGATCCGTGAGTGTTGTCAGACCATGCTGAGTTGGATAGCATGCCAGTGTTTAAGTTGGAATGTGTCGAATCTGGATGAGACAGCCGAACCGATTCCATGTTGAGAACCTTTAATGGTCAATGACTGACATCTGGTCTAATCCCAGCGAAAGAGACGAAGAGTCAGAGTAAACGTCGAGATAGAATTGGATTTAATACCCAAAGAGAGCACTCAGGCGACAGACCCTCGAGTCGCAATGCGGTTTTCTTGTGGACGGAAGTATGTATGAATCCGAGGCCACTTCCGCATCCGTTCAACAACACACAAACAAGCTTTGAAAAAGCGTACACTGTGACGGAAACCTCCTGCGAAGATCGACTTCAATGAAGCCAAACCGGAAGTCCCAGGCAAGTTCGGTGATAAGCGACGAGAATAGATAAGTAGGTTGAATTCGGCGTTAAAAGTTCATGATGATTCAGCCCAAGTCGACTGAGGGGCACTGGGAAGCAGCATACGGGAATCCCGATCGCGAACCAAGGTGTCCAGCAACCAGAGGATCGATATTCAATGCGTCGAGTGACACAGGCAAGTATAATTGTAGTAAGACAATAGCGGCAGTAGGCTAAGCTTGCGGTCCAGGTTGTGTGAAGGTTAGATCAGTGGCTATACTCGGTGATGGAAAACCGGACTTGATAGCGAAGGAAAATGAATATTATAGTAGCTGCAGCTAATCGGTAAAAAGGCAGTGAGCAAGTGGATGCGATGAGACTGATATGAAGGTAATCGACAATGATATGTGATATGTGCACAGGGGATAACGAAATGACGGATGCTGGCTGAAGAGAGAAAGGAGATGGTCTGATCGATAAGAAGTCAGTTTGGGCAAGTTAGCGAGGGGCAGGATAGGTATGTCGGGAGAGAGGGAGTGATGATCGTCTCATCATAAATATGAAATGAAAATTGGGTTAAAGAGAAGGAAGAAGGAGAGATAGCAGAATATAGGATAGAGAGAGAGACCGAAAGACCGAGAGACAGAAACAGAGAGACTTAGTAGGGAGAGACAGAGAGAGAATGCGGCGGCGTATGTTGAGCAGGGGAAAGGAACAGCAAGCCGCGGCCAGACGGTAATTTAGTGCAGTTGGTGGTCTCAGTTGTTTCCATAAGTAGCAACTAGAGGACTAACCAACACTAATTTTGGAGCCACTCAGTGTCATCATTACATGGATGGAGTAGCTAAATTCGCTGGTCGCGTTTGCGATGTGAAAAACAAATCGACAATTAACTAACAAATAGATAAGTTAACCTACAGCTTAATTTCAGTATCAGTGCCGATTATCTATAATTAGTATTATCGATTCACAACCCTCTGCTCAATCAATCCCTTGGTTTTCATACTTTTCAATTTATATTCATATCTTGTTTTAGGCAATCTGCCATGAAGCATTTACCCCTGGATGACCCACGTTTGCCGCTCGGGTCTACAGCCACACTTCAGAACCAACACATGTAAACGCAGTAGTACAGTAGTACTCTCACTCTTCAGTGATGTCATGGTTGATGCTGGTGACCATATAATGAATTATTTGGCTGCACCACCCGCATGAGATTTATAATGTACACCAAATGGAGGAGCTAAACAACTACAGGAGCGGACAAAGATGCTGTGTGGTGGGTGTGGTGTCCCGTTGATGATTACATTGAAATGGGGGTGACCCAATGGAGATCTAATGGTAGCCTTTTGCTGTCATGCGCATTTCAATCCTCGTTCTTGATTATTCAAGTAACTCTCCTTGCCTAGGATGGCCCAGACCTCGCTTGGACGTGCTGCTGTGACCATCATGATCCAGAGCCACACGAACCCCCGGAGAGTTGAGCTTGAAATGGTGAGCGTGGTATATTCCAGTCGCTTCTTATGCGGTACCGTGACGTTGATTACATCGCTAGATGTCTGACATAGCCCCGAAGACAAGTTCACTTGCCGAGTTCGCCGAGCAGAAGAGTGCGATCAGATGACCCGGACACAACTATTCGGAAAGAGTTAGAACATAACAGTCAAGCAAAGGACAGAAAAAGACTCCACAGCCGAGGACTTACTGATGGGCTCGTTGTTCGGTGAAAACCGAACATCATTAACAGTTCCCTTATGTCCTGGTAATTTGTATAGGAGCTTTCCGCTCTTAGAGTTCCACACGACAACACTTCGGTCACCGCTTCCGGTGGCGATCTTCTCACCCGTCGCGTCCCAACTGGCCCGAATTAAATTCTCTTCCAGACCAACTGGGGCGCCATCGAAAGTTCGAATGTGTCGATTGGTTGGTGCGAATGGCCGAACGTCCCACGTCCGTACAGTAGAGTCGAAAGAGTTGGAGAGAAGCGATTGCGAGTCTGGGGATAGTTCGAGCGAGGTGATGGTGTGCGTGTGTCCTGTTAAGGAATATACAATACTTTTCTTTCGAAGATCCCAAGCATGAATGGCGTTGTCGATACCACCACTGAATATCTCGTTTCCAGCCTCGGAGAGGGCCACCGCAGTGATAGGAAGTTCGGTTTCCAAACAATCGATAGCGTCTTTCTGCCGAGGATCCCAGATACCTATGCTGCCATCATTGCTAGCGCTAACCAGTAACTCCTGGCCTCTTTTGCTGATATCAAGACAATTGATATAATCTTCATGGCCCACGTGTCGTCGGATCCTTTGACCTGTTTCTAGGTCCCAGCTGGCAAGCGTCATGTCTGTCGATGCGGAGAATATCGTCTTGGAGTCTCGAGACCATTGAAGATCACGAATAGCGCCCCGATGACCCGACAATGCGCCATAATTCTCACATTCTCCGTAAGTATTCCAGAGTACTATTTGTCACCGATGTTAGCTTCTCGTATTTAAGTTGAAAAAAGCGGAGTGGTTTGCTCACAGATTGATCTGTCCATCGATCCTGAAGCAATGTGCTGACCCGTTGGATCAAATCGTACAGAGAAAACCTCGCCAGAATGACCTGATATATATATGTTAACCGACAGGAAATTGCCTACCCTCCGCGCAAGCCTACCTGTCAATTCCATGATTGGGGCCTGGAGCCCGCTGGTGCGGGGAACCTGTTGTCGGGATCAGAACAGACACTCGGTAGATTTTTTCCGGGCTATTCAGTGACCTACTGCTTGCACGAGAGCCCCGTTTTGCGAAGAGCCCTTGACCACAGCTGCACTGTTATCGATACCAGCATCGGACTTCTTTCGCTTGACGACTAGCTGGTTGGAGGACCCGAAGGCCTCTTGAGCAGGTCGCTTCTCGCCGGACATCATTTTGTAATGAGCTGGCTCGCCAACGGGTAAGAAACACGTGATGGTCGCCAGGCGGGGAAAGACACCGAGAAATGTTTAGATAGGATTCGGAAATGTGCTAGGCTAGAATTGAAAGGTTATGGGGGATAGGAGAGCGCTGAGTGAGTGCCTGGTCTTTCTCCCGAGCATCGCAATCATGGATGCTGTGTGACATTAGCCGCGATAGACGCCCGCGGATGGTCCACTAGGCGGTGAAGCTCCGCCTCGGTCCCCAGATCGAGTGGGGAGAGTTCATTGTCAACACTCGGCCGGCTACCCAGGCAGCTGAGATCGGATATCCTATTCCCTTGAATTTTTGCCCTCAATCCTTGGCTGTCAGAGACAGACTTCAGCGCCTATAATGTCATCAAATACCAAAGCATCTAGGATTGGCGAAGAGTAAGCGAAGCCGCAGTTCCACCTAATGATCTGCACATCCGCTAACATGACGACTATTATGCTAGACTATGGAAGTAAGTGAGCGGCGCGAGAAACATGGTGCCCTAGGGCAGTTCTCCGATTAAGGGACGCGGGGACTCACCACCTGGCTTTGATAGAACAAGAGTCGACAAAGTCAATGCGGAGCTAGTCACGTTGACATATGGAACGATTGTCGCACAACTTTGTCAGGACTATGACGGAAACTATCAGGAGGTCAACAAGCAGCTGGAAAAGATGGGCTACAACATCGGAATGCGCCTTATTGAGGATTTTCTGGCGAAATCGAATGTAGGCCGGTGTGCTAATTTCCGGGAGACGGCAGACATGATTTCTAAGGTAGAGCTTATTACTTCGATCTCGCTCGGACGTCTTGGAATCAATGAGCTGACTCCTGGAATGTGTGACAGGTCGGATTTCGGATATTCCTCAATATCGCCCCCACTGTAACGAATTGGACAAGTGACAACAATCAATTCTCGTTGGTGTTTGATGAAAACCCGCTTGCAGAGTTTGTTGAACTACCAGATGATGGGCGGGCCCAAGATGAGCTTTGGTTCTCAAATATTTTGTGCGGTGTTTTGCGGGGGGCTTTAGAGATGGTAATATTTTCTAATCCAGCCAAAAATACTCGCACGCAGGCTACTGATTCTGTCAACAGGTACAAATGCAGATCGAGGCGCATTTTGTAAGCGATGTACTGCGAGGGGATGACACCACGGAGATGCGCGTATCACTTGTGAGGTACATTGAAGATGAGATGCCACCTGAGGAGGAATAAACACGGCGGGAAGTGTGTTGCATGAATTTAGTATTATTGGTCGAGGCGTCCGGTGTTTGCGGGTTTCATTCAGTATCCTAATTTGCAGCTGCAATGGTTGATCGAGTCCCCGTACCTTATGATTGATGGAGCTACAAGTAAACCAAATATTCTATGTGCGATATATGTACATTTATACTCTTATCGTGAGGGCCACACAAAGAAAAGGGACAAGATGTAAATGATGAAACACTGACGAAGGTTTGAAAAAGTGACCCTGTAATCAAAAATGAAGGTGCAATAGACAGTTGCATAGAAAGAATAGGCCAGGACTAGATCCTAGATCGGATTCTCTGCCCTAATAGTATAAGTAGTTATCTGACACTTCAAACATTTGCAGCGGCATAAATCCATCTAACACATTACTTCATAATTTTCATAATTATCATCTTCACCCCCGCCCATGAAATAAGCTGTGAGAAAATAAAGTATCTTAAGATGATAATGATAACAATCTTCAAACACCATGAGCTCTATGCTTTTTATGTACATAGTTAAGGTTGAGATATGCAATTAGATGGGACGATGACATGGGGAGATGTGGCCGGGAGCCACGTGATGCACTAAGCCCCAATAGGCAGCGGACAACTTCCCTTGACTGTGCTAAGAATTACGCAAGGTCCCAGTCCGTCCTGGAGGACTACGGGCTTTATCGATAGATTGAGCAACCTAAAATGTCGAAGCTTAGAGCATTTGACATTTGAGATGCTTGCAAAGTTTCATACTTGTTAGTATTGACTACGAGTATTTGTCCAACTGGATCTGCTGAACTTGTTAGTTAGCTCAATTGATAGGTATGTACCGATATCGTTGCGTTCAACAGCAGTCTCAATCTTGCCCCCGACTATATTCGCCATCGATAGGTGATTTGTGTCGCGCCGGATAGATCAATTCCCTTTCCATTGTCATTTTGGTTAAGTGACTACGGTCTACGGTCTCTACTCCCGTAGACCAGTTATCGATCCATCCATCCTTTTTAGACCCAGCGTCTGTCTGATCTGGTGATCTTTGTTGATTCAAAACGAAGAGTAGTGATCATACTGCATGCTCGAATTTTTCTGAATTTTTTTTTTTTTTTTTGATTTTCTTGCTGCTCGATCTGTGTTCTGTGTGTACTTGACTTTCCCAGAAGCTAACCAGCTCTCCTCAACTGTCTAGATACATCACTTTGACCCGATCGGTCTTCTGTTGTCTTGCCTCTGGGAAAAGGACTTGGCTCTCCACCTTTCCGTCCCTTTCCCTTCTTTCTTCCCCTACTCAATCACCTCACTACTACTCACTCACCAACTACGAGTAAATCCTCTCTTTTGTCTTTCTTTTGCTTTTTCTGGTTCTGTATTAGTGCTGGTAAGTTTATTTTATCATAATTCGAAATTTTGCCTCTTTGTTCCTGTTGTCATCATTATTATCAATATCAACATCATCATCCGCATCATCATCATCATCATCATCAATAATTTTTTTCCCCTTTGCTTCTATTCTTCCTTGGGGCCCGGGGTGGTTGTGTTGCCGCCATATGTGGAAGTGCATGCTGAAATATACGCCAGCCAGCAGCATCTCCCAGCCCTCCTGCGGCGTTCCGATCAAATTCTTCCGTTCCGAACAAGCGATTCACGCCCAGCCGGCAGTGATTGAACAGCCCAGCAACTCCAGGCACCGCGCCTGATATCCACGTCCTCCCACCCACCAGAGAACACCTCAGATCCACCGCTACACCTTGTCCTAACCTTCGCCTCTCCTCCCTCCTCCTCCCTTCCCCCCCCTCCCTCCCTCCACCTTTTCCTCGAATCTGCCGGATCTCTCCGTCTCTTTCCACTTTCTCCCTCCCACACACCCACCCACCCCCATTCCCTTTTTCTGCAGGGGCTCTAGTGATTTACTCTTAGCCCCTCTTGAAGTCCTCCTCTTCCCTCCGCCTCTTCTGGATTTCCAGGTGGTGATACTTATTCTTGAACTTTGAGACGCCTCCTTGGCCGTCTTCTCTCTTCTATACGCCGTTCCCGTCCTTTGCCTACTCCTGTCGCTTGTCGCCGCCCCCATATCTCATATTAGCTGATTCTACCGCGCATTCTCGAGCGACTGGGTCCTTGTACGAACATAATACTCTTGTCCCTGTGTTGCCTTTCCATCTCACCCGACACTGCTCCCTCTGACCATCCATCTTTCATCGTGTCGGTTAAGCGACAGATTCTTTCGTACATACTTGTTCCATTCGCTCCCGCGTGAGACACGCTGGTCTTGATTCGGGGATCATCGCGACTGCGTTGTCCTTCTGCGCCACATCGAGTCAGTTAGGCGACTTCGCGTCTGGTTTAAATACTTTCAACCGTCTGATATCGGGTCGGAAGCAGCTGTGATCTAACCTCTTCCCCATTGCCTGGATATCTGCGCGTCTCGTCTTTCTGCTTGTTGTGAACCATCTCGCCGTGAGACGGTGGATGCGCGCTGAGAATATTTGATATTAACAATCATCCGGTGAGGGTGGCTTACCCCTTCGTGTGCCACCATGAACCAAATGAACGTGGCTGGGATGAACCCCGGTGCGGGCGGTCCTGTGGGAGGTGTTCCAATGATCAACAACGGTTCTGCGGCCCCTCGCAACGATGCAACCATCCATACTATCCCTGAGAGCACAGTCGGCAACCTCAACACTTTTATCTACGACTACTTCCTGAAACGCGGTTACTATGAGTGCGCCAGAGCGCTTGTGAAGGATGAATCTGTAAAGCTTAATACCGAACCCCCCATCAAGACGAGCCCCGGCCATCGTCGCGATGGTGATGTGAATGGGGTCGATGGAGATGCAATGATGACTGATGCAAAGGATGGGGATAAGAAGATACCCGATGATCTTCCTCGCCCTCACATCTCGAGCGAAGGTCAACAGTCGTCTTTCCTTCTCGAATGGTTCAGTCTCTTCTGGGAGTTCTTTTGGGCCCAGCGCAAGAAGGGAAACAGTGCTGATGTGCGACAATACCTCAATCATACCCAGGTATGTATCATTCGCAAGCCCGCAATATACCTTGGAGTCTAACTGGGGCTTTGTAGAACATTATGCGCCTCAGAGAGCAACACCAAAATCAACTTTTACGGCAGCAGCCGCTGATGCCTGGCCAGATGGGACAAATGAACATTCGACGCAACGGCATGGTTCCCCAACCTCTTCAGAAGAACGCTCTGCAGAACAATACTCCAGGCCTGTATGCTCATTCTTCTGCATTTCCTGCAGGTTGCAGGTGATATACTGATCTGTTATATAGGACCCAACAGCAACTGCAGCAGCTTCAAAAAAACCAGCATCAACAACTCCAAATGATGCAAATGACTCGCGAGCACTCAGACATCGATATGAATGGCCACCGACCACAATCCCCCTCGTCCGCAGAAAACGCCCCATCTCCTTCGAAGCGGCCCCGTCTTGAAGGTGGCCTCATGAATGGTCAGCAATTAGCTCCCAACGGACGCGCTCAAGTCCAGGGCATGCCAGGCCAACCGAACCCTCAGGCCGCTCTCTTGATGCAGAATGGACTCAACCGGGCGATGAACCCCAATCAATTCCAGGCTTTCCCGCAGTCAGGACCTGCTGCGCAGCAGAAATCTATCCAGGTATATGCTCAGAACTTGGCCATTCATCACTCACGCTCAGCAATGAATAACCAGGGTATGCCGAATGGTATGATAAACCCCGGTGTCATGCAAAACCAGACGGATATGGTGTCCATGCCAGATGGCCAGGTGTATCCCATCAACGGCGACTACTATGGCGCGAATGGTCAAATGGCCCAGGTCCGGAACGGGATGCAGACACCTGGCGGTCAGCCCGGAAACCACGCTCTTCAAGATTATCAGATGCAACTTATGCTGCTTGAACAGCAGAATAAGCGGCGTTTGATGATGGCTCGCCAAGAGCAGGATAGCATGGCCCGTCCTGACGGCCAGCCCCCGCTGCCTGGGCAGCCGGGCCTGCAACCAGGCACTTCTCCCCAAGGCAGCAGGGCGGGCACGTCGCCAAATCCCAACGATCAAATGAAACGGGGCACGCCGAAAATGCCCCAGACCGGTCTCCCCGGCTCCCCGAGTGCCGGCGACGCGATGGCCCAGGGTCGTGGTTCTCCCGCCTCCATGAACTTCGGTAATCAGATTCCTCCTGAAATGGCCGGTCAGTTCTTCGTGAAGGGTATACCCGATGGTATGACCGGCCCCAACGGTATGCGACCCCCAAGCTCCAACCCAGCGTTTAGCGCCCCTCAGATGGGTCAACCCATTCCCGCCGGCGCCGGAAACCGGGTACCCAGTGGAAATTGGCAACCTCAGCAGGGTGCCCAGCAACCCATGGCTCCGCAACAATCGCCTGCAACCCAACCTCAGTCGACCGGGACTCCACAGGAGAGGAACGCGATGCCGCCTCCCCAGGCTCCTCCTGCAGCCGGTGCGAACACTGGTCGCACTCAGCCACCCTCCCCCCAGACGGCCGCTGCCGCCCCACCGACGCCGCAGCAGGCGAACAAGCCTGCCCCTAAAAAGAAGGAGGCTAAGGACACTCGTAAGGTATGTATCTATGGGGTTCATTCTTGCGCATTCGTGGCTTCGTCCATGTCACTAATTGAGATCGCAGCGGCCTTCGAAGAAAGCAACCACTGCTGCCGCAGCGGCTGCCGCATCAGCAAACGCGGCTGCCACACCATCCTCTGAAGCTGAACACCCGCCCACTCCTACTCCATCCACCCCAATCACCCCTCAGCATCCAGCCTCGTTCAACAAGGCGGGTGCCAATGTTACGACTAGTGCTCCTCAGCAGCCTACGTCTGCCCCCGCACCTCAGCCGCTCGTGCAGCCCCCACCCGATCAGGGTCAGCAATTCGGCGAGCTTGGTGTACCTGATGTATGTCATCAAAAATTCTGGGATTCCCACATGGATTGCTGTGAACGAGAAATTGTATGCTGACTGCCATAGCCACAGGTGTTCAACCTCGATTTCAGCGCTCTAGAGAACCCAGACATTCTCGAGAACTTTGACTTCGACACATTCCTTAACACCGACGCCGACACGGCTGGATTTGGATTCGATCCCAATATATCGTATCCTACCGACGGTGTTGAGACCGGTGCCGGGGATGGCCTATGAATGTGATCCGACGGTTGTTCAGTTCTTAACTCATATACCCTTGCTTTGTACATTTCCATAAACTTCGACATGTGCTGTGCTTCTGCTCTATTTTCTTCCTTGCTGCCGTCACCCACCGTCTTTCTCTGTTGACATGATTTGGATACGTGCTTTACTGACAAGGCGTTGGCGTATCCGTTCTGCATATTCCTTACTTTGCTTTGCCGACGAGAGGTGCTTGAAAACTGGCTCCGGAGAACATGGCTTGTATACAAGCCGCTCTTTCCAAGCCCTTCGCGTTTTTGTGTGGCCCTTGTTTTTGAAATTCCTTCTATTTCTTCTACTATTATTATTTGATTAATTTTGTCCCTTTTATCAATTCTCCCCCCTTGAGGCCACCTTCGGGTGTGATGTTTCTCTAGCGTTAGCCATGCAGACCCCTTATCCACTCCTACATTAATACTCGGGATCCCCATCACAATATGTACGTCCTTGGCTGGCCTTTTTCTTCTCTCCCTTCTCAAAGTCCCTTCCTTCCTATTCTTCCCTACAAACAGGTTCTGCTTGTTTCGATCATTTTATCTTCTCTTTTTTTTTTTCCCTTTGTCTTACTTACTTGCTATCTTCCTTGTTTTTGACTTTGGCGTTATCAATGAGGTCCTAGTCGCTACTTTGACTCTTCTTACGGGAATGGTTTTATGAATCGAGGAAGAGGGTTGACGTCTTCTCTTAGCCTTTTTCTTTCTGCCTCACTTCATTTTTACATCGTATTCAATTTCAGCCGAGATCTGCGTTGCAACATTGCTTGCTCCCTGCCTATATGCGATTCTCTATCTATGTCGTGCTGGAATATCTGCTCCGCCCGCCTTTTTCACAAGAGATCTGGTGCGCTTCAGCCGGCCTACTGCAAACCAGGCCTATTCAGTGAACTTTCTAGTCTCGTCAGGGTATGGTAAAAGTGATCATAGCAATTCCATTGTTACAATATGTCGTCGCGTCGCCGCTGTTTTTATGACTCGCACATTCATCAAGATAGTCAATTCTCCATCAGCGCAGCTGGGGCCATCCATATAGAGAACACTTGTACTGTCCTGCACTAAGACCCAGACACACAGGAACCAATTCCCCTCCAGTCCTTATCCTCCATCCCTGAAAACAAAACCGCCAACGTACAACACACGATGACACCAGAATTAAATTATCCTTCGAAAATAGACAGACTACGCTCAGGAAACATCATCTTTCCGTGGGCACTTCTTGAATCTGGCATTAAGTCATGGTTAACTGACAGCTGGTTTCCCAACAACGCGCACTACTACTGGTGATCATGCATCATAGTTTCTTCATTCTTGGCTTTCCACTGTTCGACACTCTGACGCTGTTTCGCAATTTTGGTCTCAAGCTCTTCGTCCTCTTCGACCATCCGTATCAAGTACTTAATAACCTCTTCGGCACAGGCTTGTTCGGCCAGTGACCTGCTGTCCTGCAGACCGGTCACGGGGCCGACGGCGCCGGCGCGTCGGAGGAATGGATCGGTCTTGAAGTAAGCCCCTGCAGTATATTCTCCGCGTGTGTCGACCAAGCGCCCGTCCTGTCTGTCAACTCGGATCTCGGGGTATTCCAAACGGAGGAGATCGCAGACCTCTGTACGTAGAAGCATATAGTTAGCAGCTTGGCCAACAAGCACAAGAGCAAGCACATGGGACCTACTTTGCAATCTTTCAGTAGACGAAGCCAGATCATGTATCTGCCTCTGGATTTGACAGGGCATCACTGCCCACCTCTTTTCTTCTTTCTCGGCAGGTACTTCAATCGATGCCAACCTGGAGTGTTGAAGTGGCAACATGTTTGAGTTCCGAGGGACGCTTTTGGGGCGCTTTCTGTTGCCATCAACCTCGTTAGGGAACCCAGCTGAGGGCTTATGTTCAATTGGTCGTTTCTTCTTCTGGAACTGCACGATACGTTCACGTTTCGTCTTCTTGCGAGAGGCTTTTGCATGGTTGGAATTCCCCCAGATGTAGGTCCGTGCCTGGACAGGGTCTCTTGGAACCAAGGCGAGCAACCTAGCATCCATCCCCTCCAGAGTCAGCGTGCCCGAGAGGTTGCTATTTGTTTCAGAGCCATCGATGTATAGATGCCGCAGAGCCAACAAGGCGCATGATCTTCGTGAGAGTTCTTCTTCAGCATAGGTCCCAGTTCTGCCAGTGTAGGTCGTACGGTGGACCTGAACCTTGTGATAAATCTCGTTTCCGTGCATGATTCTAGTGTAGCGGGGCAATTCAAAGCCATTGTGGGTACAGAATTCTGCCGGGAAGCTGGTCAGATGGGCCTAAAACATGCGATGATAGAGTCTCTTGCCTTGGAGGAGATCAACCCAATCCCAATCGACCGACGATTCAATGTTGTCAAAATCATCAGGCAAAATCCAATCCGGAAAATCAAGTTGCAGCTTGTTCAGTGCAGCGCGACAGACATCGGATTTGGCCTCTTTTTGAGTATCATAAACGGTCGACTTGATGATAGTGTGCCCATACATGGTGAGCTTGACTCCCCAACGACGACTTTTCGAGAAATTGAACTGAAAACGCGGAAGGAGCAGTGCTTGCGTCGTGAGAACACCAAAGCAGAAAAGAACCACAACATCTTCCAGGTAATCCAAGTCTACATCTGCGAAACGTGAAATCTTCGCGGGTGAATCCTTCATGTTCCACGCTTCGACGACAACAACCGTTGGCTTGCGCGCTTGGGGCTCTTCTTTGCTCCACATATTGGGGCTTGGTTCGCGTTTTAGATTCGCAGGGGCAAATGAAGCCACAATCTGGGGTTGTATGAGACGTGGCGTTGGGATTACATGAGATGTAGGTGATGGAAGCGGGTTCGTCCCCTCTGCTGGAGTAGACGCCCGATCAATGAGTTTCCAATATGGCGATGGATCATAAGCCCAATGTGCGAACCCCGCAGGCGAGCCGGACTCATACTGTGAAAGTACATCTGTGAATGGAGTACTCAAAGTGGAGGATGCTGCTAAAGCCTCGTGCGGAAGGACGTGGTGTTTGTCCATCGTCAGCAACAATTTGAGATTTTATGACAGAGACGATGACAAGAGAGCGCTTGAGGCGAAGAAAGAAATAAGTAAGAGGGGAAAGTGAGTAGAGAAATCGAGAAGGCAGAGTAAGAAGAAATGTAAAGGGCAAGTGAAGGGGCACGCACACCTTCCGGGTTTGGGCTAGAGAGAGCTATTGGGGAAGAAACCGACCCATGTGAGAACTTGTTTCATTGAATTGACATCGCAATGCAATTTCTCAATTCTCATGCATGCTAAACATGTTAATTTTGCCTTCGACGACTGACAGACTCTTTCGATAGGGATAGATATATAGGTATGATCAATGAATGTCCAGTGTCCAGTGTCCAGTGTCCAGTGTCCAGTGTCCAGCGTCCAGCGACCCAGCAATCCAGCATCAGTCCCATGTACTGTACCTGCACGCCTATTATTGGAAACAGAGCATGAATCACACGTAGAGTAACACAGAAGGTAGAGTTCAAGGTGAAACAATCATCCGACAGTGAAACATATTAAAGAGACTGCGCCTAGTAGTAATGTAACGATAAGACTAATCGATCTCTGCCACATCCACGGCCATGCTGGCAACAAGCGGCGGTCTCGTCTCAAGGGAGCCATCAAGGTTCGCATGATGAACCAGGTGTCCACCCATAGGTAAGTCTTTAGTGGGAGACAGCAAGATGGGTACCTGTTTGGCTTCGCGAAGGTCCTCGCTTCCACCAGCAGAGCCAGATGATAGATCCGCCTTGGGCTCGGTTGGCGTACCCATCATTCCGCTGGCACGTACTGTAGGCCTCAGCGGTGTCTGGCGAGCCTTGCCACTGTCTTTCCCAGATGTCTCTACCGAAAATTCATTCTCTTTGTTCTCGTAAGATAGACCTTCCTTGCGACTCTTGACATGCGTGCTTGGACTGGTATGCACCTTGCCTGTTGCTGCAGCTTCAGCAGCCGGGTTTGTCTTCGTGCTTGAAGCCGACATTTCCCTGGTCTCGGGCACCGATGTCTCTCTCAGTTCGGATGCTCGTCCTGTGCTCTTCGAATAAGACGCAGATCGAGCTCTCGCTGCCGCCGAAAGCTTAGTCCCCATGGGCAGCGCAGTCGAAGGTGTGTTTGTGGGCGCATACGTGCCACAGTTGAGGGGTGCAGGACTCAGCGCTTCTAACAACTGAGTGTACGACTCCTCGTCGATAGGGGTAACAATACTAGGATGCTTGCTGTGTTCATAACTGATGCCTGTCATGCTTGAAATGGCGCGGCTACTACTGGAGTTGGACGTATAGTCTGGCATAGGAACATCTTCCCAGGACGCTCTAGCTCCTCGGTGGCGTGCAGCCGGGTCGAGCACGCAGGGGTCAATGAAGGGATCTGTTACGAATTGTTCTTGAGGCAGCCATCTGGACTCGCCTGGTTGGCCTTGCCATTGGGGTACCTGCCGCTGATAATTGCGGTAAGTCCAAGAGCTGCACCCAGATTGGTTGCTGGTCTGGCTTCTAGTGGCCAAGATTTGTCGACCCTCATGTCTTGAAGGTGAGTGCGCGTGGCTATCTTCAGGTTCTTTCATGTCGCTTATAGCACACCTAGAGTTGTACTTAAACAGCCGGGACTCACGCGTCCACATAGAGGGATTCGGCCAGGCAATTTCGGAGTACTCAAGAATCTCTAGTTCTTGTCAGTGAGGCTTGTAAGCTCAAGTGATTCATAGCACAACTCACGGAGAGGAGCATGCTGGAAAGCAAATGCGATGACTTCTTTCACACGTTCGAAGGGAGGCGAGCGGTGAGGTCGCGAAAACCCTTCGGCAATTACTACCCTGATCCTGCCGTAGAGTTCACCAGCATCCCAATGCGGTTGCTTCAGGATTTCATGGTGAAACGTAGGGAAACGGAGACGATCTTGGTTGCCGCTTTTATCGACATCTGGGCGAAACTAAGTCAGGAAGCTCACTCGAACAGCAGAGGATTGGAAGGGATTTCTGAAACGCACAGGAACTCAGGTCTAAGCCGGCAGAGTCATCTCAGTCAGCTCTGCTTGCATGTCACGTCCGACTCGAGGGCATCAAGACTTACCGAGAACATGAGGCCAAGAGGATCTCTGAGTAAACACGCTACCGCTACAGGATATTAGCAAGCACGACTCCGAATGAAGGAGCCTGCAGGCGACTGAAGGTTGCTTACGACACGCAAAGCCCGTCGATGAAGACGCGGACTTCGAAGAGCAATGAATCATCTGGCTGAAGAAGACTTTCCATGAACCGGCTAGGCACAGGCCTATCCCAGCTATGAATGGACACTCGAAAAGGAGTATTTTGACGCAAGCTTGGGATGAACGTAGTCAATACCGGCAACTGTCCCATATTGCCTTGTGGTATGGAGCATGAGGCTGGGTTGATAAGGGCTGGGCTGTGCAGGTAGGGAGATTCTGCACGAGCGTTAGCAGAGAACGCACACATTCATCTGACCGTAAACTCCTTGAGCACTACTAACCTTTGTCCTTGGTGACAAAACATTGCGTCTTGAATTCTTGGAGAGGCACCTTGGAAGTTTCGGGGAAGATAAGCACATCCCAATTTTCGTAGCGCATATTGAAACTTCTTGTCGTGGGTATCTCTATTTGGGGAGAGGGGCGAAGGGCGAGGCGATGGATAAACTGAGCAAGGAAGAATCGACGGATAGTAAGATATGTCAAGTATAAAGACCCTCCTCAAACGGTGATTATATTGAGGAAGACCCAAGAGCAGGCCTGGGATTGAGATGGAGAGCAAGTATAAAACGAGATGACAGAGTGGAAATGCACAGACAGAAGGGGAGTAATTGAGAAAGAGACAGAGAAAGGGAAAGAGACAGAGAAAGGGAAAGAGCAAGGAAGGAAGGCGGGATAAGGAGTAGGAGGAGGAGGAGGAGGAGGAGGAAAGGTCGGTGGATGGATACTAGTACCTAGATACCTAAGCTGGAGGTAGATGGGACGTCCATATGGACAATAGGCAATGGACAATGATGATAAGTAAGTAGGAGAAGCAGAAGGAGCAGGACCAGGGAGCAGGACCAGCACCTGCCTTGATCGGACGCTTTCCTGCAATCTATGGGAGGTCAACTCAATCAATACCTAATCGGTAGTAGACAGGCATCTATATCGCGTTCAAGGTTCCAAGTTCCATATACTACATAGCGGAATGAGCTCAGCTCCCCGCGAGCCAATATATCGCCACTTCGATATGGCAGGTAAGAACAGTTATAATGGCAAGAACGACAACAGCAGCAGGAGGACAGGGTCAAAATCCTGTCAGGCTAAAGGGGAATCGTCCGCACCGCAAAGAAACAAAAAAAGAGAAGTAAATAAATAAATGAAAAACCATATTACAACAAAGCAAGTTCAGCGCCCTCAAGGCTAAGCCCCATCGGCTAGACCTCAATGGGACCCCAAGGACAACTACAGATTAGATCAAGAAGCAGGCAAAGCGAGTAAAGCCCATCACTCCAAATACCAAGTCATGACGCTTTGCGAGTACAGTCAAGAGAGGGGACGACGACATAGATCAGAGGTATTCGTTTATGACACCGTCGCGCGAGAGAGAGAAAGCATTAAAGCATGTATCGAAAACGGTATGTTCCACAGGGAACAGAATTGAAGGAATAAATGGCGAAGACGCCGCAACGGGTGAATGTTATACAGGCCCACAAAACGATCAGAAAGCACAGCGCGACATCCTCAGAACGAGACACTTGATTGGATTGCTTCATGAAAGGGGAATCTCAGATGAACTTTTCGCAAAAAGCCTGCCCAGGGAGTATATGGGAACCAATGCGCAAATGAAACAAATCCGATTGCTGTCGTACACATAAGGATAAGACCTGTGGAGGCCCATAAGACATAATAATCAATGTAAGATAGGGGTTGAGAGGCATTGGAATGGAACGAAACGCATACAACAGACTGGATGAGAGGGGAATTGGAGGGGGAGGTAAGAAGTAGAAACATCAAGATAAAATAGGATAAGATATGATAGAAATAGAAACAGAGCTCAAATGCTGCTAAAGGAAAAATAAAGCGCTCGCATATGAAGTACGTAGCACAGGAGAAAATGCTCATCCAGAGCTATAGAGGGTAACTTTCGCAGAAATAATAGCAGACTGGTTATGACACACAAAAGAGACCCATCGTGAAATGACGCAAAACTCCTGCTGTTTCTTTCAAACTAAAGAGGAACGCTCTTTTACTAGACATTGGAGTCAATAAACCCAGGTCCGAGTGCTGCCAGGGCCGCTCACTGGGGGGAACTGACCTTCATAGGAGCAAAGCCGCCGTACTGGTGTGCGGGGGGCATGCCCATCGAAGGGTACATGGGAGGCGGAGGGGGAGCAGGACGGTAGGGGCTGCCAGCAGGGCCAGAGTTGTTTTGGGAGCGACCCCAGCTCAAGCGAACACGGGAATTACCAATGGGGTAACCCTGCATCTGGTTGATGGCCATCTCGGCGGCGTGACGCTGAACGAATTGGACAAAGCCGCAACCCTTTCCAGGGGGAATCTTGACGTAGGTGATCTCGCCGAAGCCCTGGAAGAAAGAGCGGAGCTCATCCTCAGTGACATAGCCAGACAGACCACCGACGAAAACAGTGGTGTTGTTAGGGTCGGTGAACTGGTTCATGGGCTGGGGAGCGCCGTAGAAGCCCATAGGGGGAGCACCCATGGGAGGGTACATGCCCGGCCCGGCGGGCATACCCATGGCACCAGGAACAACGCCGGGTCCCTTGTTCTTGGGAGTAGCGGTGGAGATGCGCATGGGGCGGTTACCACAGTAAACACCCTGCATCTCGCTCAGGGCACGCTGCTGGTCGTTCTCGTCGGAGAAGCGGACGAAGCCATAACCACGGGACATGCCACTGATGGGATCGGTCATGATCTTAGCCGACTTGCAAGACGGGAAGCGGCTCTGGAAGAGAGAGACGAGCACGTATTCGTTGACCTCGGGGCCAAGGTCACCGACGAAGATAGAGTATTCGGGACCACGGTCATCACGGCTAGAGGCAAAGTTAACTCAGGCATGTTCATATCGTGTCGAAAAATTGAAGACCCTTACCTGCGATCAGCGAGACCACCACCGGTAGCCCAGTTGAGCTTGAACAGGCGGTTGGTGTTGGGCATGGGGGTGCCGTTGAGGGACAGAGCCTTGGCAGCAGCAGCGGGGGAGGCGAAATCAACGAAGCAGTATCCGGCGTTGCTCCTACTACCAACATTAGGATCGCCTTCAATTCAGAAGCATTTATGCATTACTCACCCAGAGAACTTGTCACGGATCATCTTAACGTTGACCTGCTCACCCATCTGGAACCACAAGTTGCGAACGAAGTTCTCATCGATCCAGGGCTCAAGTTCGCCCATCCTAAAGGACGATTCGGTAAGTTTTTCATGACATACCCTTTGCGGAGTTTGAATCGACATACCAGAGGGTAGTCTTGCCCTCATTAGCCTGCTGGGGGACAGGAGCGGCATTGGGCTCACCGGGAGCAGGTCCCTGGAAAGCAGCAGTGCTAGGATCAGCCTGGCCGGTCATGGTGGTGTCCGCGGTAGCAGGAGCACCGGGAGCGGCGGCAGCAGCATCAGCAGCAGGGTGCTGGTTTTGGAAAGATTCAAAGTTCTGGAAAGACATATTGACGTAAAAGTTCGACTTTCGTAACGATAATTGCGGCAACGGTATCTGCGCGGTGACAAGCTAATGTTAGTAAGCTGGAACCCCAATTCTCAAGCTCGAACAGTAGCACTGTCCGAGCGACTGCGAGATGAAGACATAGATCATCGTACCTTAAAGTGCAGGCGGAAGGAGAATGAACTCGAGCGAAATCAACTTTTCTATACCGAAAATGGCCCGTGCGACAAGGGGTTCGTTCAAGTCGTCAAGGAGTAAGACGTAGGATCGTTCAGGTTCGGAAAATGATTAAGACAAATCACTTCCTGAGAATATAAGGAGCTTTGGTTAGTGATGTGGGATGGACAATTGGCCAGAGCGACAGGATTTTCACAGCAACTCGGGGAATGATGAAAGGAGCAGTGTATCAACCAGGGAATACAAATCAAAAGGCAACAAAGACGATGCAAAAAGCAGAATAATGCAATTCAAAAGCGGAACATGGACAAGCCAGAAGCAAATGAAATCAGTAGAAAACGAGACGAAGGGACTGAGAGGGTCTTTGTTGAGGGCGAATCGATGGGGAGTTTTTTGGCTTCGAGCGGACCAAGCGAGAAAAGATGGAAGAGGATAAGGATAGGTAACAGGAAGGGATCAGCCCGACATGGAATTCGCTCCCTTCCTGCGCCAAGACTCAGGTTCCTCCGGGTGATGGCAGCAGAATAGCCGGAAATGTGAGATTTAGGGCGTTAATAGACAAGCACCGGAATGGCGAGTATGCTCAGGGTCATTGTGTGCAAATCGCTGGAGCTTTCAGCCCGTTCATAGCCGCATTCGTCGATGACATATCCCGAAATTCTGGTCCATCCGCGCCCGGTTGCGACCGTGTCAATTCGCCCATCCAATCCCCCCTTCACTGCGCTACTCAGAAACAGGAGAGAATCGAACCAAGCCGGTCAATGGCGACAATGGAGAAGTAGCGATCTTCAGCGTAGACAGAATTATTCGAGCGACCGTAGCGATGAGAAGCCGCGGGCGCGTGGTGCATCATCGGGAAGTCAACTCGGCAAAGGTTCTGCCTTCAGATTTGTGCCCCAGATGTCCGCGAGCAGGCTGCTGATTGATCGACAACCATGTTGAAGGCGCTTGATGTGATGTTGATCGTAGAGGGACGTTTGATAACCGGTATGGCCGAATTGTTCCCGCGCAAGCACCATCGATGGGCAGAAAATGAAAACGTGATGACTCAAGCCAAGAGAGGATAGAACAGGCAAAAAAACATAAAAAGCAAAAAAAAAAAAAAACCAAAGAAGACTTCGATATCATAAGATATACTCTACTTACCAGGCAATGTCAAAAATCGCAACGTATGTATTGGCTTAGAGACGAGAGATGCGTTGCTTTGGCGTGGCGCGAATATGCGTGAAGACAGGGACGTCACAGAGAAACCAGGAACTGGACAAGCGAGATAACTCCGGCGAGGTGGAGAGATAATAGGAAGCAAATCCAAAGAGAAATAGTTAAGAGAGGGAAAAGACACAGAACTATCCGCGAAACCGACTCCGTGTTTTCCGAAAAGCACACAAGGGAAGGGTGGAAGAACTCAAGAAGAGAACAGGGAGGACAAAAATGGGGTGGGGGGAGGGGAGGTGAGAAGAGAGGAAAGAGGAAAGAGGAAAGAGGAACGAAGAAAGAAGAGGGGTAGGAAGAAAAGATATTTCTTCAGAGGATCCGATGGAGGGGAGAGAAAGGAAAAGAAAGGGAAAGGAAACGAGGAAGAATGGGCAAGAGGCTACTACTTTGCTAGGGCAGACCAAGGACGGGAGAAGCAGAGAAACTCGTTAGACGAACAAACGAACTAATTAATTCTTTGGGGAAAATCAAACCTGGGTCCAAGAAAAGGGAAAAAAAAAATTCAAATAAAAATCAAAGTACTCCGTAGTAATAATAATAATATAATAATACCAACAAAAAATTCCAATTCAATGGATCCTAAATAGGACAAACGGCTAGAAGTTAAGAATGAATAATCATAGGTGCTGACTGCTTGAGGGCAAGGCGTACTCAACTCCAGGCTCTTATTTCATCAATTGCAGCAGCAGCAGCAGCACTGCTGCTGTTGTTGCAAGCAAACTACTCAGTGGGTAACAAGCAACAAGCAACAAGCACCAGCAGCCGCAGAAGGGAAGAAGTGAGGAGGGGCGCAGCAGTCTACAGTTCTGTCTGTACCTGCCAGCTGGGTGGGACGAAAGTTTGCCGACTACTACTGGAATAGTCGTGTTTCTACCAAAATTTTCTCCTCCATTTTGCTCTTCTTTGTTGGGTAGACAATCCTGGTTGAACCAACCCTATGACCGGCTCAGCAGCTGTGAGTGTGCATTGGGTGGGTGTAGATCTGGATTTCGACGTGCAGGTGGGATCGTGTGGCCTTACCGCAACCCAGGAGGATCTAGTGATAAGTCGTCTAGTATTGTAGGTACTGTACACCAAACTTACATACATCGGTACTCCGTACACAAGTCTCCGTAGTACAGTATTAACTTAGGTATCTTTATGCAATGACTGTTTCTTGTATGCCGGGTGTACAACCTTACAGGATGTATGATTTAGCTTGTTCCACCTCCAATCGTGCTTAGTTTGAGGCTCATCAATTTGCACAGTACAATACATGAGCACTATCGTGGATGTAATTTACCCTGCAGTCTTTATGAGTATTCGAGAACTGGAGCTTTCCTCATATCGAATTGTCCCTCGCTATGATCATTTCCATAGCAGCTTCTCAATCGAAGAAATTAAAACATCCTCCGTTTTGTCATGATGAAACCAGGCTGTCTTTGCGGGCCCTCGACTAGTGAGATCAAGGCTCTTGGATAGACCATACGTACCTGGACTATACATACGGGTATTGAGAGGTGGTGGTGGATACCTACGTCGACCATCGGACCCAGCCCAACCGAATCGCCCTCGAACCAGATGACTGCTGCATCCTGCGGGCTTGCAACTTGACATGATTCTTATTTCTATCGCACGCGACCCTATTGTCCCCCGTTCTCATGTCCCCCAGGTGGTAGGGAGAGTGTGCTGGATGATACAATCGCTTTCCTGTATATCATTGACAACTCAGGGCGGTCCATGGTCGCTAAGTGAAGTAGGAAACGAAATAACGATAGCTTGAAGGTGCCAATACCCGTTCTCTTGAGAGGATCCCCGATTGTGTAGAATGACCAGCAGTAGATGAGCCCGTCGAGTATTTAATGACGATTGGCACCTCTCACAGATAATGGTGGTGTTGCATCACGGACTTAGTCCTCCTCGAGCATCTGCTCACGATGTGTATGTAGCATGATCCTGGCGCAAGGAGAGAGAGAGAGAGAGAATAGGTGGGGAGCAGACGGTGGCTGGGTCCGATTTCCTTGATATGTGCATACTCATACGTACTGTACAAGACCGGGAGGACTTGGATAAGGAGTCAAGGGGCAGGCAAGCAGATAATTGACTGCACTTGCATAGTAATTCTTCTGGCAGAATATTAGAACAAGAGAGAGAGTACGGAGTACCAGAAGACATTACATGTAATGAGGGCAAATGGCCGAGCAAAGCTGTATGGAAATCTGCAAGGACCTGACTTGAATGATGCATACTCGGTGGATAACCCACCCAAGCTGAGACTGCCCGAGGTCTTTTGCTTCCTCCTTTCGTTTTGCTTGATTTATTTGGGATTTTTTTTCTTTTTGGGATTTTTTCTTTTCGGCAACGCGCTATGACTCGCCCGGTCCCATTCGCGTCCCATGGGCCCTTATCGTCATGGGTTTTATTTCATTCTCCGCTTGGCCTTGCGGATGCCTGAGGTACTCTGTCATTCGTAGATCGGTTTCCGCTTGCAGCCTAAATCCCACCATTTGTTCCTTGGGATCGGCCCTGAAGCTGTGCCCTAGACTAGTTCGCCGGAAGGCTGGATGAAGCCGACGGGGCTGGAAAAGATGCCCACTAATCATTGAAATAACTTACCTACACATATACAAAGGGAAACAGATGAACACATGGTATGGCTATCGTGATCATGTTGAAACAAAGAAGAACAGAAGAGACAAAAGTGGAAGCGAAAGCGCCCGGACTGCCCGGTGGGAGGGTGCAAATGAAAGGGCGAAAAAAACCCTCGCCCCCACCAGTGCGGCCCCAGTCCATGGATTCGAGAGCTGCTAATGCTCAATCCAGATGACGAAAACCCTCAGAGAGGTTAGTCACCACTGAAGCACATTCGAGAAGTACAAAAACCATGTGGTTGTGGATGGTTCCTGCGGCCTAACACGGGGGCGCTGGCTAGTAGAATAGACTCTGGAGTCTAGCACGCTGCCCACCGAGATACAAATAGTCTTGTCGAGATCCCAGTTGAGGGGATTAGCTACTCAGGCCAGTGCCTTACTGAATGAGCACGTCTGATTAGGTTTTAACTAAATGTTTGGTGGTAGGGTACTCCGTACATGTAATACAAACATTATCACTTGAAGAGGTATTAATATGAGTACTTAACTAACTAATAATAATTAGTGCAGAATCTGACTAAGTACCGCTGGAAAGACACAGGTCAGTCGAGGCCGTCAGTTGGTCCATGCAGCAGGATCGGGATATTCGATGATAAATGATACATACAAAGGATTAATCTAAATTGTACGGAGTACTTGAGCCACATGTGTGGTTCCAGAAAATGGCTCTGGTAGCTTCGAAGAGACCAGTATAGCTAGATATGAATCAATCAATAGTATGTACTCTGCTGAGCATATACTCATATGTACAACCTGGAGTACATTCTCATACTTGTTCACTACTCCAACTAGAATAATACTAAGCAAGTAAGTTAATTACCGTAGTCAAAATGAGGCAGACTCCACACCATCCAGTGCCCGGACCGTGGAAACTGCCTCCATGAGGCTCTCATTGGCCACTGCTGTATGTAATCAATCTAGTTCTAAGCCTGAAGCCTAGGAGTCCACGGCATACCTAGTAGAGTAGACTGCCTAGTAAGTTACCTAAAGTTACCGTAACCTGCCCTTGCACTGCGCCTAACACCCATCCAACACGAAGTGTCTCAAGATATCTAATTATCTGAGTATTTAGCTTCCGTGTGTTTCATCCACAAAAAGTATGTATACTCGTACCTCTTTTGACATCTAAAACCAAGACCGTAGCATGCGAATTGACTCTCCCTGTTTCGATTTACCGACGAACGGTGAGTATTCCTTTTCCTATCGGAATGCGGACGCGGACGCGACGCGATCACTCTATCACAGAGTGCGAGTTTCCTCTGGCACATCGGAGTACAACTTGCCCATGATCTAACGTTATCCTCCTCTCTATCTCCCTCCCATCCACACACTCTGGCATGAGCAAGGGTGCATCGTACTATGTTACTCTGCACAGTACAGTACTGTACTACATACATACAGGCCATGCACCCAACGCTCATCATAATAAGTACTTATCATTATACATAGTACTCGGTAATCAACGAGGAAGCGCAAGGCTGCTCTTATTGGTACGCTCACGCCCCTCATTCATATTGACCCGATCGAGGATTTGCCATGCGAGGATTGCAGCACAACTAAGCCCGAATCGAGTGGTGCGACTGTGCTCCGGTCCAAGCTGTGCGTGCTTCCCTCTGGAGGGGGGGGAGGGTTACACGATCATGCCTGGGTCAGCACTCGGTCCCTTGCAGATAACTTCCCTCCCTGGAGAGTTCAAAGTCAACCCAACCACTCCCATTACCCCGTCGGGAGATACTCGGATTTACTGACTACACCAATGCTCCAGGCTATGAGTAGACCAGATCTATCTAGTATAAAATATAGTGTTTCAAGTTGGACTGGACTTACTGCTATGCTTTCCGTAGCCGGATTTCCATTCACCAGACAGTGAGTGATCTTGAGAAAAGAAAATCGTTTCATTGTCTCGCAGCACGAACTCCTCTGTCCTCAATTCTCCATTGCAGTTCTCTGGAATGGGAATTGCAGGAACCATGGGTTGAAACCGATCTAAGAGGATTTCGTAATTCTCAATGCCAGTAGTTCAAGCAGTACCAGGGACCGGCAGGTCATGACCAGTAGACTACTAGGGTGCTGCTGATATGCAGCGCAGTCGGAACCCCCGACAGCCGACAAGGACAATCTATACGTGTCGTGTCAGGGTTAGAAAATCCGGGACGTGTTCGACACGACACGACAGGACACCTTCAGCAGATTCTAGCTCCAAGCTATTATCTGAGGCTGACCAGGCATGCGCCAAGGCCAAGTCTTCCTATTGTGCTGCTGCATTGAAGCAGCACAATCCAGACATAGCTAGCTGTTCACATCCCAATATCCGTCTGGTCAATCAAGTCAATCCGGGTATCATTCACAGCAGAAACACTAACGAGTAGATAAATGTCTTGAGGACCCTATGAAAAGCATCAAGTTCCAATCAATCTGCCTCCGCATCCAACAACCCATCGCATTGGCCGGCTTCCTCCCCAGCAGCCATATCAGTATCGCAGAACTCCCCAGGATCGGCCTGCCCCAACTCATCCCCAAGCAATTGGATCGTCTTCTCATACACCTTAGCCGTTTCCATCTCCCACCTACCGGGGATCGGATACTCATCCATCCCCAACGCATCATCCATCAACTCATCCTCGTCATCGTTCTCACTACTATCCCCAAACCCATTCCTCTCACCACCACCATCATCATCATCATCATCGCCAAGATCCTCCTGCTCCCTCGCCTCCACAACCACAACCCGACAGGTCTCCGCAATACTCTTGATACGCACCTTCTCCGTCATCGAGACTACGTTCGTCCGTGCCTCAAACCCCGGCAACAGCGCCCCGGAGTCCACATCCTCCCCCAGCAGGAGCGATGCAAAGACGGAGTCCAGCTTCCGCAGCAACCGGAACGTCGCCTTCGCCGAGAATGGATAATCCGGTAGATAAGAGTTGACCTGGACGGCCAACGAGATCAGGTAGGGTATCTGTAATGAAGCTGCCAAATAGAAAAGCACCAACACATGTCCATCAGCCAGCCAATATGAGACAACGACGTCTTTTCATTCACTGTTGTTTGCAACCCAGAAGAAAAAGAAAGAGAGCGGAAGGGGAAAACATACGAGTCCCACTGACCCACAAAACATCCACCAAACTCTCAAAGTCTTTCGCTACTTCCTTGAAGCTCTCGTAGCCCCTTTCCGACTCAGCCACCGGTGCTATGCGCTGGCTGTTGCTGCCATTGCTGTTGCTGTTGCTGCTGTTGTTGCTATCACCAATCAGAGCCCCGCTGAACTTCTTAGCATGCCGGCGGTTGATGGACAGAAGCTTCTTGTCGATATACTCGAGGACCGTGGCTTCTTTTGCGGAACCCGGCCGCAAAGGGTGGGCTCGTGGTTTGGGGAGAAGCGATGGGGTTGCGGTGGATGTGGTGGGTGTCGGGGATGGAAGATGTGCTGATGGTGGGATGAAGCCTCCCCCTCCTCCTCCCCCTCCTCCCATGTCGCCGGCGTCTTGTCCATGGGGCATGGCCGCTGGTGATAGTGCAGCCATGTAGACAATTCTTTTCTTGTTAGGTTCTTTGATTAAACTTAAGGAGGTGTCCTGGCTTCTTGCCGCGAGCTACTCGTACGAAGCAGAGAAGATCAGAAGTGGATGGTGGTTGTGCTCCGTACCGCCGAGCTATCTGCTAACTATCTTGCGTGACGTCGAACTACTCAATGCGGTATAGCGGGTTCTCGGTGGCTTGAACCCTGCGGCGACGTCTCAAGAACAAAGGAATTTTATCGAAGGGATTTAATGGGAGGCGATCCGCATTCACGAGGTGATGGTCGCACTTAAGCTATTAAGTAGTTTGTTAAGTACTAACTACTACGGAGTAATGGTAGCGGCTGTGGAGGTGGTGCCACCTACGGTAGCTTGACAGATAACGTTAGCTCTTTCAAGGCTCGGTTCTATTTGTCTTCTAAGTGCCTGAAAACAGCATATCTCAAAAGTACCCAGTGTTTCCTGGTGTGACTGCTTCCTGTCCTAAACCTGTTGCCTGTTCAGAAAATATCCCCTTGATTCTGCAGGAAACAACATTGATGCCTCTGACCATGCAAGTCCATAAATTGGAGACTTTTGGCAAGGCAGCTGGCGGTTATAATGGGTCTCGAGATTCCAACCACCGAAAGTCTACAGAATTCGCGACATAAGCCTGTTCGTATGGAAAAGTATAGATTGATCCAAGCGATCGCCGGTGCTGGTCCGAGTTTCGTTACGCTCTCTGTACCCCAGAAGTCAATTAGCACATGTTTCAGAAAAGACCCATGAATCTCCACAACGTCTAGTCCCATACTCTGGCTTCAGGAAGGTGAGAAGATTGAGTAATGCTGGTTTCTGAAGGCATGGCAGGACATCGAGCCGCTAGCTGAGTCTTGCTACTCTGGCCCCAGCGGATTCATCATATGCATACAAAGTACGGGAAAACAAATAGGTTAGATGTTGGGGCACAAAACACAAACGTAGCACTCACATCCTTGGAGATATTTACCTCTGCCTCAAAACACAGTATTCTATCGACCTGAAAGATTCGACTTTTGGCATAATCCCTTCCCTAACGCCGCGCTAAACCAAGACGATGTGTGGAATAATTGATTTGTTGAAAATCCCGGCCGAGAGACACAATCACTCGGGCTGCAGAGAAGGCACATGGAAATGCGTTAGTTAGCTTCTTGAAATCAAACGAGGGCCCCAGAAGAGCAAGCGCAAACCAAACTCACCGCGAATTTCCCCTTTCTCCTCTTCAGATCCGCCAGCTTCTTCTTATCTTCATCGAACTTCCGCAACAGCTCATGTTGCCTCTCCTTCCGCTTCTCTCGGGACTGGAAGCGGTAGAAGTCCTCCAGGCCCTCCTGCTTCTTCTTCTGCTTCTCGATCAACTCCCGCGCCTCATCCTCGTGGGTCGCGTCCGCCAGCTTGGGTCCACTCGTGACCGTCACGAAGCCATCCTCGTCCGGCTCCTGGGCCTTGCGCGCCGCCTCGCGCTTCCGGCTCTCGGCCACCTGCTCGAACACCGTCATGAAATCATTGACCGTGCGGAGCAGTTCTCCGCGGCTGGGGTACCGAGCCTGTGAGTGGAAGAGATACCGCTCCAGCCCGAGAGCCGGCACACGGTCCTCGTCAAGCCCTTCCCCCCAAACAATTTTCTTGCTGCCACTGACCGCCTTGCGCGCGGCCTTCCGAGCAGCCTTCAGACTGGCCTCCATGCTGGGCTGGTCCACAAAAACCACGACGGCGTGCGCTCCGCTTTTCTGGAGCGGCCGGTCCCAGACCGCGGGGAGTGCGATATCCTCCAGCTGAGACTCCAGCTCATCAGCGGTGACGCGCTTCCGTTTCTTGGCCTTGCTGCCGCCCCCGCCGACATTTGCCTGCGGAAGCGCGGCCTGATTCTTCTTCGTGGGGACGGATTCGAAGTGGACGCGCTCAACTCGGCCGGCCGCGAGCTGGGTACCGAAGAGGTGGCGCAAGTGAGTCTCGGTCGTGTCAATGGGCACATTGACGATGAACATCGAGCGAGGGGTATCTTCGTCCGGAATGCGAGGCTCGTGGGCTCGGAGATACATGTAATGCGTCGCAGCCTTTGCAGAGGAGGTCTTGGGGAACTGCAGGGGCAGCACGGCGTAACCCGCCACCTCAAGGTCTTTCTTCATCGTAGCAATCCGAGATCCTAACTTAAAACAACGACTGTTTGATGCAAAATATGCGAGCAGAAGCAGGAGATTGGGATGGCTGCGCAGCCAAAGAAGGCGAATTTCAATCGGGGTAACTTTTTTTTCTCGATTTGGGCGGGGAGATAATTTTGCACCGGCAGTTTGGAAGGCGGAGAGAGGGTAAGGGTAAGTTACCCCGACAAACAGAAACGTCCGAAAGGAAGAGAGCTCATGTCAATTGACAACTCAACACGAAATACGCACATATTCGTACAGTACATGTAAATATCATCTCGAAGGAAATGAAACTTGCCATGATGCAGAATTACAGCTATCGATAGTGATCAATCGCGATACATCCGACATAATGCGCCCTGTCATGTTATGCCCTGAGGATATACATATCCCATCCACTACACCTTGTCTGGATCATTGATTCCGCCGTTGGTAATCAGATAAGTTGCCTCACGCTCAGGACAATCTGAAAAGAATTAGACAGAGTTCATGTTCGATGAGAGTAACTTAGCAAACCCGGTGAATCTTGGATCTTGGCCACTCGCTCCTCGCCACGCCCCTTTCGAAGTAGCACTCGGGTTGTAGATGCATGCGCAAGGACATGCCCACCAACCGGCTTACGGCCATCGGCCCCGGCAAAAAGAGCGCTGGCGCCAGGGTCACTTTGAACCTGATTTGTCTGCGCCTCGATGAGAATGGGTCCGTGCATATAGTAAAGGGTTAGAAGAACGACAACAAACCATCAGGACGCAGACGTTGAATTCTGCACGTTCAGATATAGTTAGTCTTGCGACGTATCTCATGTAAGGGTTGCATATATGTAGCACTATACCTTCAGCCATATGGGCAAGTCTCATCAGGAATTGATTCAATTTCTGCTGACGCTCTGCAAGTTCCCCACGTCCACAGTAGTCGACGCGGAAGCAGTTCATGATGCTGTCAATTATCAGCAGCCGATACTCCCCGGAGGCAAACTCGCGACTCAGGGTATTCAATAGCTCTAGCTGATGCTCGCTGTTAAGAGCTCGAGCGTAAGCGATGTTCTCCTGCGTGGAGTCTGGGTCAACCCCAAAGCGTTCGGCGATCTGAGCAATGCGCTCGGGTCTGAAAGTGCCTTCTGTATCGATATATGCCACTTTGCCATCGGCCCCGCCCATTTCCTTTGGGAGCTGGGCAATCACGGACATGGTATGCGAGAGTTGGGTCTTGCCGCAGCGGAACTCACCATACACCTCGCTGATGCTCATGCTTTGAAAGCCCCTGCGAGGACCATGATGATTAGGATACTTCACTGGTGCATGTTGTAAGGTAACAGAACCTCACCCTCCTAAGATGGAGTCGAACTGTTTGCTCCCTGTTGAGATGCGTACAACCTTTTTGCGCTGGTGGCTCAGCTCCATCGCTGTCATGAAACCAGAGGCCGAGGGCTGATTCCGGGCTATGAGATTCATTCCTCGGAGGACATATCGGGGAAATCAAGCACCCACCAGGCATTTCTGAATAGCATCCTTGATCTTCTCGACCTTGACTTCACTGAAGCCGCGAATCTTTAGCAATGTTCTCCGCGTGGCGCTATGAACGGACTGCAGAGAAAGTCAACAGGTGAGCAGGTGGTCAAAAGAAGGAGCGGTTGGACACGATGGCATACTGCAACTGTGAAGTAACCATTCGCCTTGAGCTTGTTGATATCTGCAACTCCAATCCCTATTTGCTAATGAGCTAATTGAAGTAGGGAAAGAATGAGGAAAGCAGTCAAAGAGATGCCGAAGGAATACCGTGAGATTGGATTGAATCAATATCGACGATGAAGGCCTGTCATGGAAGAAAAGTAGTTCAGCTTTTGGCAGACAGGATTTCCAAAAGATCAAGCGAAATGAGAGGATGAGCAGGGGATCTACATCTTTATCGAACTCGTCACTTGTGTCAGAGCCTGGCATGATTCTTGTCTAGACTATATGCCGACGATGAATAGAGATTATGACGTCAGATCGTAGAAGGGGTTGTCGAAACCATGGAGTGGGTGGGAGGTAACAACAGTACTATATGTACATTGTAGTATCCAGCAGGCGCAGCAGCACAGACCTGGTACTGATCGAGCACCCACCACACAACGCAAACCAAACCCAAAATCAGAGTACGCCTATGAGAAAATTACTTTCAGTGGTGTTTCTTCGTTTTGTATTTTTGTTTCGCTTCCCAATCGACGTATATGAGAAGGATATAGTACGAAAAGATGAGTAGGTTGCCACAGCGCCAGGTAAGTCTTTTCACCACTCACACATCTTCAGCAAATACACACCCATACACAATAATTCCAGCCACCCCTTCTTATAGCCTGTTCCTATGCGGTCCACCATTTGTCTGTTCTGCGCTCGATCAACCCGTCGCCTCGCCTGGGCCTCGTCTCCTTCTTTTCTCGCCGCACCTGATTTGTGTAAATGAGAAAGATACCCGAGGTGATCAATAGACGCCACCCATGAGTCCCTGAGCAGTGTTTAGGACCCAAGCAGTAAGAAAAACCAAGACTTCGTGAAACTTTTGTTGTTCGTCGTATACATAACGGAGATTGAAATCAGTCGGTACCAAGAGTTGTAATGGTGGGAGGCCGCAATATGTGCAAAGGAAGAAACGTGGAATAAAAAAATCGGGACCAATGTCGGCTAGCCCTAATACAAAAAGAAAGAATGGGAATGGCTCCCAATGACTGGGAATGAACAATCGTAGAGGTTTATTGAGGCAAGGCAACAGCGGCGGGAGCTGGAGGCGCAACAGCGGCGGCCTCCTGGCTGGCCTCACCACCGGCGGCAGGGACAGGCGCGGCAGGGGCGGCAGTAGTCGCATCGATAGGCTTCGGGACATCACCGTTGGGGCAATCGCGAGAGATGTGGCCGGCCTGGGAGCAATTGTAGCAAACCTTGCCGGCAGAGCTCAAGGGGCCACCGTTGGGAGCAGTGCAGTCGCGAGAAATGTGGCCCTGAAAACCGTTAGTCAGGATGATTGGGAGGGATAGGAGGTTGGCGATTGGAAGCCATACCAGCTTGCCGCAGGCGTAGCACTTCATTGCCTGAGCCTGGCAATCACGAGCAAAGTGGTTGGGGCCACCGCACTTGTAGCAGGTGGCAGGACGAGAATATCCGCCACGGAAGCCAGGGTTGAAGGCACCCCGGGGGCCAGCAGGGGCCCGAGGAGCACCCGTAGCAGGAATGGGACATTTGCGCTAGGAAATGATCAATGAATTTACTCTTAGAACGATTGTGTTCGGGTGGACCGTCGACATACAGCGAGATGGCCGGCCTGGCCGCAGTTGTAGCAGCGGCCGGTGGCACCGTTAATGCGAAGCGAAGGGCAATCAGCCTGAACGTGGCCTACCCCCTGGCAGTTGTAGCACTGCTTGGCTAAAAGACCGTATATCAGAATCCTCATCGTAAAGAACGAGATATCTTGAGGCACTCTTACTCTCGGTGGTACGGGGAAGCGGGCAGCTGCTGGACTCATGTCCTGTGGGCGGGTTAGATATGTTCTGGGTGCGTATGTGACATGCATCGCAAGAGACGTACCGGGCTGCTTGCCTGTGATATGAGAGGGTGATTAGCGATTGAATACAGCGGCTTAAATTAGGTCATTAGATTCCACCCACAGTTGTAGCAGAGACGCTCAGACGAAGAGCAGACCTCTACACCAGTCAATTAGCGATTTTTGGCCTGGGCTACAGGCAGTTTTTTGAACCATCAACTAACCAGCAAAGTGGCCAAGGTTGCCACACTTGTAGCAGGCTCGGCGATACAACAACATTGCTGAAGAATGGAACGAGCCTATGTGTGATTATAGTCATCGCCGTCAGCGGTTCCGAATTCAATAAAGTGTGCTTGCAGTATTTGTTGAGCTGGGCGCCGGTGGTCGCATTGGAAAGATTTGGGCGCCATGCAACTTCCCCCTCTCCCCCCGAGGACTTGGGCAACAACAGTGGAAGTTATCAGAGCTCCGCCACATTGCTGCATATGACTCGCATGCAATTGTTCCTCTCAAGCGCATCGTGGAGAATTGAATGTAGGCAGATCGTGGACGGGAGCAAAAATCGGGGACAGCGGCGAAAGAAACTTGCAAGAATCGTCGCGCAATGCGGCCATCGGGAATGCAGCACGATGAGGGAGACGAAAGAGAACACTCACTCTTTCCTAGATTATGAGCAAAAGAAGACCAGTGAGACACCCTTCCAATCTTTGGCAGAAGGCCTGATAGAGTCGTTAGCTCGAGAAGCTTGGAGAAATCAACACTTTTGACGGCCTGCTCCTTGACAGAGTGGGCTGACATAAGACCGAGCAGGTGAAAAATTGTAACGGAACGGAAAATTGGAACAGTAACACTAACCGAGCATGAGATGCGCTGGATGAGATGATAGACTAGGAGACTAGGAAGAGATATGATGGATTCTAGTAATCTAGGTTTAACAATATACAAGCCTGAAAGCAGAGATATGAGTACAAGGTAGAAAATTGACGGAATTCCAGAGTACCATTCAAATGTCTAAGCCATTGAGTTAAGTAAGCAAAGAAACAGAACGAGACCGATTTTGTGATGTATGGTTACAAAGTTGTTACGAACAGTAATTTATATATCAGAAGACTGTAGGTTCCAGTGCCAGTCCCAGATCCAAGTTAGCTCCCGGGCTTTTCCGTAAGTTATCAGTGCAAGGTTTTGGCCGAAAGGTTGGATCCTCCCCGGATTAGCACCGGTGGAAGGGCCGAAGGGGGCAATGCCAGGTGCCGGCCCCGGGCCCCGGGCCTGTTGTCGGGTCCGTCAGAACAATTGTATCGTGCTGATGTATTGCGGGTGTATTCAGTACAGTATTGTCATTGTGTTTCCTTCATTCCGGCATTTGGTCAATTCTTGATCGATCCAGCATCTACCTTACTCCGTACAGCCAGATGGACTGGGCGACGCAGTGCCCTTAAGGCTCCCCAGAGGCTGAAGCTGTAAGGTCCCATTTCATGAGCTGGTATACTCGAGGTGGTGTATCTAGCCACTGGGACCCAAAGATAGAGCTATACAATCAAGGCTTGTGGGTGGCAAACCATGTCCCCAGCTGAGCAACGTTCCGTGGTTCTTTCCTGTATTATTGATCTGCCATGTGCATACAGCAGCACACTATCACACTTTGTAAACGGACAAGCATGCTCCTCAACTTCAATATCATCCCGAATTTTTGCCGCAGTTAAGCTGCAGTACCAATGCTTGAATATGTCCATACATGCACTTTAATCCATCCCAGCTGGTCGATGCTTATGATAGTTTGTGTGGGCGAGTTCACTCCTCCTTCTCAATGACCGCCGGGGCCTTGATCTCACGGCCTTTGAGGAATTCCAGCCCCTCACCGCCCTAATAACCAGGTGTCTTAGTCTCCATTGTGTCATGGCGCGGAATGCGGACCAGAGGGGGTATACTTACGTAGCTGATCAGTGGGGAGACTTCAACACCAACGGCTTCACCCTCAGTGACGACAACACCACCCGCCTTCTCAATCCAACGCTGTCCCTGGTTCATGATGTCCGCCTTGCTGGTGTCGGGGTCATCCTCGCCGGTGCCCCGAGCGTTCTTCAGTGGCGAGAATTCGTCCTCGCGGCGCACTTCGATGCATGCAAACTTCTCCAGTGGCGTCATGGGGAAGACGTCGAAGACAAATTGCTCGAGCTTGACGCCGTTGGGCTTTTCCGGCTTGAAGAACTCGCCAGTCTCGGTGTTGATGCAGGGAATCTTCTTGCGGGCCACGTGGTGAGGCAGCTTGTGGCTCCATGTCTCAATCGATTCAAAGAAACGGAACGAGTAGTAGTGGTTGACAATATTCGCCGCACGGAACTTGAGCACGTCGGGTTGCTTAGGGTCTTTGGCCTCGGCTGTCTCCTTATCGATCTCGGAGTACTCTACGACGTCGGGCTTGCCATTCTTCTGGAGAATCAAGCCCACGGACTCAGTAGCATTGCGCTTCCGGACTACCTTGGTAGCGATATCAACGTTCTTCGAGGCGGCGAAACCGATGAAAACGGGGTCAGCAACCTTGACGAGACAGTTATCGACACAGTATGTGTGAATGTGCTCGATTCCACGCTTGCGCATATCCTCTCTGACGCCGGAGGTGATAAGGGCCAGATAAATACCACCGTTGCCATCGGGAGCCACGGCTGCCTATATAAGAGTGGTCAGAACCCAAGATCCCTAGCGGTCGAAGACAATCCAACTCAACGTACCTTGGATTTGCTTTCCATCAGGATCTTGCCTTCGTTGGAGATACAAGGCAAGACGCCCTGCTCAAAAATGACCACATTGCTCTTGTCCAATCCGAAATAGTTGTGCTTGCGGAAGAATTCCTCTGTTGGTTTGCGAGTAGGACCACTGGTCATCACATACCATGGGATGGCAGCGTCCTTCCCAGTAACCTTCTTGGCCAAAAGCTGCAACTTGACGATGCGCTCCGCCTGAATCTGGAAGAGAGACTTGTGGCTCGGAAGGCCGATGTCGAAGCAGCCCTTAGGATCGGAGCTACCCAGGCGCGTTCCCTGCCCACCAGCCATCAGGACCACAGCCACCTTGTTGTCCGCAGTCAACTGAAGTCCTTCCTCATACCATCTCTGGATGTCGCTAGGGTCCGAATCCAGGATAGAGGCGGTAGCCACTTCAGGGAGGGGTTCCAGGGAGGCAGGACCTTTCTGGGCCTTTGGAGGGTTCAAGGCCTTGTCGGCCAACTCATTGATCCGGTTGGGGTCGAAATTGCTCAGTTGGTGAAAAAGCTGGGTCTTCTCCGCGGACTTCAAGTCGTCGACGAAGGCGAAAACGTGATCTTGTTTGGCATCGATGTACTTCTGTCTGAGCTGCTGGAATTCTTCGGGCGATGGCTCCCGAAGAGCGTTCTCGGGCTGGCTGTGGAAAAGGTTGGAGACGGTCTCCTTGATGGCGGCGGCAGCCATGATGAACAGCGATACTTCAAAAGGAAATCAAAGGGTATCAGAGGTAAGATAGACTGACGGGAGGAGGAGTAAAAAAGAGCGAAGAACTGGGGGAGAGCAAGAATGAAGGAAGAGGAAAAGGAGAAGAAGCTGTTATGAGCGCGGGGTGAACTGGGAAGAGGAGGGAATGGAGGGGGAGGGGGAGGGGAAGATCGGCTCTTAAGAAAAACCTACGTAACTAAGTACAACAACCAAACAAACAGACTGGAATGAAACCAGCAATAATTGTGACTTAGTTTTTATCATTATTGCTGTTATTAACTATTCTTATTTCTATTATTAGTACTACTTCGACTACGGAGGTACGTACCATGATTGATTGATTGATTGTTGCCTCCAAACCTGTCACTGACCGCCAGAAAGACCCCTGGTTTCAGGGGACCGATCATTCTTACTCAGTAGTACAGTACAATTAATTATTTTTAGACTCAACTATGGGTTGGAGTCTTGGAGAGTCAGGAAAACGGAAGATGCAAAGGCCTCAAACGGAGGGAGGAGGGGCCAAGCTGGACAACACAGCCAATCTGCGGTAGGAGGCGGGGCATACCATCGTATAATATTGCCTGGAGCCGGCCCCGTCTAACCTACGGTCTCACCTCCAAGGCTACTTACTTACGTACTTACTTCAAGGTTCACTAACTCGATAACCGCATCTATGTTCTTTAGGATGACCAATTCAGCCAGACGAGAGGTCATATGTGATTTGAACAAGCTTGCACGTCTCCATGATAGCTCCCGAGCCTGGCTGATTGGGCAAACACTCGGTGCTGTATAAAAGGACTTGATTACCAGAAAGGCTTGAAGGCAGAAGTGCCGGTAGTGTACAAGATTACTGTACATAGTAAGTTAGGTTGGTATACATCATTTCATAGCCATGAAGGTCTTTGTCTTATCTTTCCTTGATCGCTTGATCATCGGCGTCGGCGATCCCGATACCTATCATCGTCACGACGTTCATACCGCCGGTCGCCATACGAGTCTTTCCGTACTGGACTCCGGCTGTGCGATCGATCTCGGTAGCGACTACGGTAAGAGTCTCGCCGGGGACTTCGACTAGCTCGTCTATCACGGCGCTCGTTCCGCTGAGGACTTCGGCTGTATGACTTGTCTCGACGAGGAGCAGACGGGCGTCCAGACTCTTTCTTGTCGAAGACCATCGAATAGTCCTCCCGGCGACGTGCATTGTTGTTGTCAGCGGCTCGGTACTGGCGTTTCTTCTCAAGTCCAGCTACACCGCCAAATCCACCCCGCTGACCACTGCGCTTGGTAATGGTTGCGTTACGCCAGCTTTCCGATAGTTTTGATACCTAGTGCGTTGAGTGGTCAGCAGCGCCCGGCGAAAAGGTGCGAGGTAGTACTGCTTACACTTTGCGAGAAATCAACATGAATGCGGTGGTCGTCAATTAGAACACCCTGCATCTTGAAGTAGGCCTGTTCACAGTCCTTTTGATTCTCGAATTCGATAAATGCATATTGCAAGCTGTCGCCTGTTCGCTTGTCCCGAATTACTTCACACGAGAGAATTGGGCCGAAGCGACTGAAAATTAGGTTGAGGTCCTCATCTGGAATTGTGTATTAGTTTGGCTCGAGTTGAACAGCATAGGGCAGAGATTATTAAGAGAATATGGGATTGTACCTTGGGTGACTGGGTTCAGCTTGCAGACGAACAATACATTCTCTGGTGGCTTTACCTCGGCAAATGGAAGGTCGCCTACCATCTCTAGCGTCAATGCCTGCGCTCTGGCCTCACGCTCCCGTCGTAGCTTTTCCAATGCCTCTTCATCCATATTGTCGTCGAGATCCTCGTCATCTGCGATCCGCACCGTAGCCAATTGTGCCTTGGATGGCACCGGGCTCTCCGCTGGCTCCACCAGTCCCGGGGGGTCATTGAAAGGATCATCGAGAATCACCGTGTGACGAATTCTGATATCCTTGAGTGGCCGCCCGCGATCATCGATGAAGGCTTCGTTTACCTTCTCTAGAACGTCGAATCCTTCCACGACCTTGCCAAAGATTACTGCCTTGCCATCTAAGTAGTCGAGACCCTCACCAAGAGTTATGAGAAACTGGCTGCCGGCAATGCGTAGGTCCGGATCGTTGGGGGAAGGGACAGTCGCCATGCTCACGGTGCCTCGCTCGTCGTGTTTTAACTTAGGAGGGATTGGGAGCGAGAAGGTGCGCTGGGAGGGACCTCGCAACAAACCCCAGATCGAGGATCCGCCATCGCTCTCGGGGGAATCAGGTCCCAAGGGATCACCGGTTTGAAAGGTAAAGTTCTTTTGGACGCTGTGGACGGGCGAAAAATTGTAGTACTTGACTTTGCATAGCTTCAGGAAGCTACATCGGGAAACCATAGATAGCTTAGTTTTCGTTCAGCCACTCGACTTGTACGCGCGCAGGAGAGCATGACAAGAGTACCAATATGAAGGGATGACACAGAAAGAACAGGAAAGAGGACACATACTTCTCGCAAGCCTTTGGTGACTCGTCGACCAGCAGATCAATGACGATGTCGCCGAGAGAGGTTTCCAGCAGGACGCTCATGGCGGATCCCCGGTAGTTGCGGGTGATTTCGCGAGGATCGACGGTGCGTAAGACAAAAACAGAAAAAGAGGGTGAAAAAGAGCCAAAATCAAAGGTGAAAAAAATGCAAGTGATCCGAATGAAGAGAAGAACCAGGTAGGCCTGGGAGGGGGAGGGGGGGAGGTCGAATTGAAAGCTGCCAAAAGGACGAGCGGGAATTACTTGTAAGAGGGAGGATGATTTGAAGCAAGCTGGAGCCAGGCAAGGTACGAAGTTAAGATGCGGAGCCGCTACTAGTACGCTGCCGCCCAGCCTATTCCTACTTGAGTCGAGCGTCGGCGGCCCACCGTCGTAGATCGCTGTTCGACTATCTACTGTACATACTCATACATGTACGCTTCTGATGGATTGTGTAGTCAATCAACTGTTGGAGTGGTGGAGTACTATCTACAGCTAAGTTACTGTATAGTACTGCTGCTTCTTGATCTTTCTTATTCTGATCCTAAATTATTTCAAACTGCTTATGTTGCTGCTGCTGCTGCCGCCGCCGCCGCTGCAGCCATCACTACCACCACTACCACCACTATTCCATATGATTTCTATCGATCTATCATCAGACTGTTTGAGGCCTTGATTGATTTAAACCAATTTGTTCTAGATCAACAACCATCACCCTCGGAGAAGGAACTGCCTGCCTGTTTCCAGCAGTCACAAAAAGTTCTTCACATCCTTTCCTGATTTTACCAACCGCACTACTACAAGTCACTCGATTGACAGCGATTCGATGCCCAGCGGTCATACAAGCCCCGAAAGAAGCATTCGCCGCCGAATCAATCATCTTCGACAGTTTCGAGGTGTTCTTGCTTATCGGATGGTTGTTCCGGCGCCCCTCTCGTGTAACCGCCATTACTTTGGAACTGGAGCCGGATATCTTCCGGGAAACCCCGTTGGACGAACAACTTTGGGGTAAGAGGTAGTGCTTGCGCTAGGCCTGGATCGAGATTCAGCTGGCAACTGTGTGTTGTTTCATTTCCTGCCGGCGATCTGGTCGCTCGAACCTGTCGGCAACTTATCCTTTGCTCAGCTCATTCGAGTACAGTACGAGTATTGTTCCCGGCGCCGATGTGCCGCCGGTCTCATCCAACTCCCAGGACATAGTCTGTCTGCCCTGGGGCCTTGGAAATGACTTCAGCTTGAAGCTCCCTACCTACCTTAAAACCCAGAGATACCGTCGGAACCCCATGGTGAAAGCCTTCCCACACTTATTTGGTTCTACTCTTTGTGAGTTTCACTACAGGGGCGTTGAAAATAACGGGCGGTCTCCTGCAGCTAGGTCCAACAGCAGTTCAATAATCCACCCCATCAGCACTTTTGCAGATATGACAGCAAAGCTAATTCAATGGGGAAACACACGTGGTGCTCACTAGACATGGATGGTATCTCTCTATCTCTAGAATGATCATCATATTGACGATCCCCCGTAATGCCTGGAACTATCGAGATCCCAGCATGGATTCAATGAGTTTCACTGGGTCTTGGTATCTTGTGGCTGGTCCTATTGCCAATGACAGCTTTCTGGTCCAACCACTGACTAATAATGGCCCTCAATTGAACGGAAGACACTTGGGTCATGAACGCCCTTCCTTAATATTTGGGACGTTTAGAAGGCCAATATGGTCTCCTCCCTCTTTCGACCGCTGCTTCTTATTTATTTTTTTCCTCGTCTCCTTTCTCCCGTGCCTCCCATTGTCGCCGCGTCCCATCTTACGGGCGGAAACCGCAGGGAACCCATAGTCGACTCATCTCGAGCTTCATCTGACAATTCAATTGATCGACTTCCTATGTCCGATCTCGATCGTGGTTGAAAAGGGACGACACAAGTACCTTAGCTCAACCACCTCCTTTCCACATATTGCCTGCACCAAAGCTACCGCAATGGCTGCGAATGAATTGGTTTTGATCTGGACCAATCGTTGTGTGAAAGTCCTGCAGGTTTGAGCACAAGCAGATGTCGACAAGGCCATGTCAGTCAGTGACAATGTGCACCGGGCTCGTGCCCCTGACCTTCCTGCATACTTAGTCGATCTTTTTTTGCCCCACAGTCCAGGTCAACCCTCGTCGAGTTGCGAGAGTTGGTCACCTTCATCTTATTCGTTCTCAGACTATATTCTTTTTTCTCCCTCCATTTTTTAAAGGCTTTCTTGATCACTTACGGCCAGATTTTGTTATTCTGGTTCACTCAACGCTTTCCCAGCCCTCTAACGAGAGAAAACCAGGGAGTCTTAAGCCTTGCACGATACGTAGACCCAGATCCAGACCTAGGCTGGCGATCTTTGCTTGACTCTACTAATGCTAGTCAACCACTCCATATTACCATGCCAGGATTCCGCTCACCTATTCGGGCTTGGCGGTTGAGCCACATTGGCGCGTTGCTGGAACACAGTCGATCTTCGGACTCAGTCTTTGCTCTGAACTCTCGTCCTAAGGCATAGCAGCCAAGCTTTCCGAGACATCGGTGTAATATCCGCAGATTCATGAGGTACATTTGCGTCGTGCTCTGGATCAGTTGAGTTCTTCTTTTGTTCTTCTTGGCCCCGGGATTCTATCTCTCTCTGCCGAAGCTACTCGTGGACCTAGTCGCTGCCGATCTGACCTAAGCTGAGATAAGTTAACTATATGATGTCAAAAGTACCAGTCAAGACTAGACCGCCAAGAGGAGTTTGTTTGATGCTTGAAAATAGCAGGCGTCAGACCAATGAGCTTTGCATATCAACCATTGTTCAAGCAGAGAGCAAACATCCACACGTTCGTTGCTTCCTTCCGCCTTCCGGTCAATACTGGTAGCTTGGTATTCGCGCTGGAGGCGCTCATGCAAACGTAGGCGGTGGCTGTCCGCTCATCGAGGCTGTCCTGGCCGGTCGCTTCTGACGCAGGGCCCTATCGCTGGCTACAAAATATCATCATTCAAAGACCTGGACCAGTGGTGGAAGCAGCACATGTGGAGTTCACGTTGGCATCTATTTGCTGAGATCGACCCTGGAGATCTCAGTCTGCCCAGCTTGGAGTGGTAGGCTTGACTGTGGTTTTCTATCAGGCCATTTCTACAACTGGTGCAACGTTACTCTGACTTTGTGACACTGAGGTCCCTACAATGCCGGGATATTTTGTCTCTCTGTTCTTCTATCATTGTGTTATGGAGACCAGACCTGAATCTCTGGACACATCACTACTGTTTTCTTTTTGTTCTTGGTTTTTCCCTCTTTCTTTTTATGGTTCTTTCCCCCCCTTTTTAATCCTTTGCCTGAATGAGATGCAGCACGGTTGTTTGCATGGTGCTCTCATTTGTACGCCAGCAGTCAAAGAAACAGGTATCAAACTGAACACCCTCTTTCGAATGAGGAAGTGACCTAATTCCCTTTCTAGTTCTAGGGGCTTCGGTAGGGAAAGACTTTGTTCTCTCTGAAAACTGCCTGCCCGCAGTCGATTTTCTTTTCTCTCGAAATGATGAAATAAAACATCAGGGATAATAAAAACGAAAGAAAGGAAAAAAAAAAAAAAAGAAAAAAGAAAAAAAAACAGGTGAAGGTCCAGGCTCTCATTCAGAATCCATACACACCACTAACACATGGACATAAAACTGGCCTTGCTTCCGGCTACAGCCCTCTCACCCTTCCTGGTTCCTTTTTCAATACTCAGGGGATGGACCGGATGTCTTGATTGCAACAATCCCTGATCTATAGACCTTTTTATGCTGCTTGGTAACCCTCTGAGAGGCTTTTTCCCTTCCGTAAACTTGTCTCGAATACATGTGAGTCTCGGATTCGGGAAACATCATGTTTTCGCCCACGCTGACGGATGAAGTAATGGCTCACTCTATATACTCCCCGGAGGAGGAGGTTGTTGGCTTTGATTCACAATCTAAGCGAGATGCTCTACCGATACCCACGCGCACCAGTCGAGGCGATAGCTACCAGGACATGGTGGATAGAGCTGGGTGTCAGAGTCCCAGTCCCGAGATCGACAGCAAGAGTCGAAACTCGACACGCCGCCGCATTCAGGTAGCGGTAAGTTTGGCTTCCCTTGTTCTTCCTCTTCTTGTCTCAGCCTCCTCCAACACTGTCGAAGGAAAGGTCATGACTTACGAGTTGTCAGTGTAATCGTTGCCGAAAAAGAAAAATCAAATGCAGCGGCGACAACGGTGATGGGCAGGGCTGCTCCAACTGTCGCAGCTCTGGAAATGCCAATTGTCAATTCTTGAGGGTGAGTCCAGAGAGCGTTTACACTTTAGGGAGCAATAGTCAGAGCTTACTCTCAACGCAGGTCAATTCTTCGATGGTGCAGGCGAGAGTGAGCTGGCCATATCCAGTGATGAATGCTACGATGTCCCCTTCTCACCGACATGGGCCGTATGTGCAGTCAATGCCCCCAAAGACGATGGCTACTACGTCAGGGAACCCTTCGACTATGCGCGTGAACCCTTACGCCCGGGCACCCGGCTATGGCTGTGGGTCAGCTGAGTCGCAGCTGCCCGTTGGTCGACAGTCGTTTGGGTGCGTTGACCACGCCGCTCACTACGAGGAGGAACCCGGGATGTACAGCCCTCAAACTTCGGGGTACATGGTCTCTGGGGTACCGCAGACCGTCATGGCGGAGTATTGTGGGCTCACATTGAGTCCCAAAGCGTGGAATCCTAACGTGTACTTTGGCCGGAGCCCTAGCCCAGGCATGTTCGCCGAACACGAGGGCGGGAGTTCCTTGTCTCAACCTCTATATCCCTACATGTTCTCGGGACCTCCAAGTCAAATCACCGATGGCCCCCCGATTGTGCCAACCATGAGCTCTACCTCCGTCGAGGGACAAGGGGTGGATCGGACGCTTCCTGATCCCACGAGTCGAAGTCAGGCTCCACAGTGTCCTGCTGGATTTACACTGACGCCCGAAGTTCTTACGCTCCCCGAGACCGTAGATCATCGAGCCGGGGTAAGTTGGAATTACAAAAGCGCCACCGCCTCTAACAATAATGCTCTTTCCTCAATTCAACGGTTTCCGAACGAAGCCCTAGGCGGCAGTCCCATCTCTCGGACGAGCACGAGTGCGCAAGACATGGTCTTTGGAAGTCCTTTTCTCACGACCATGGGTGCACCTTCTATTCTGACCTCCTCTGCCGGGCTACTTGCTGGCTTGGAGACGGCCACTACGAGCGAAGATTTTCGGGGAAGTGGAGATGGTGGTCAAGCCACGAGAACGCTCGCGCAGAGTCATCTTCCCGGCGCCGGCTCTGACATCTACGTATACAGCAGCAGCGAAAGGAGGGACAAGCACTCTTACAAGACAGATGGGTCAGCATCAGTGCTGATGAACGGGCTGCCCTACACGCGCCCCGGGCCGGGGCTCTATGGGCCACCGATGACTACCACGCCAGTCTGCCGGCCTAATACAGTAATTTATGCACCGCCGATACCACCGCTACACCACCCCAGCGATTTCTAACCCTTCGAAAAAGGGGCCAATGTTGTTGTTCTGGCAGGCAAGCGCAAGTCCGCTGGGAAGTATGAATGAGCGGTAACCGACAGCAAGACTGTTGGTACGTGACACAAGAGCTGAAACAAACGTGATCGGCTCGACTCAACAAATACTGGGTTACCCCCAGTCCCTGTTCATTTGAGGATGGAGGGAGGCGTATCATCTCCTCCCCCTGATTAATTCTAGACATGGAAAGGTAAAATTAATGCTGAGCGTTGGTGGCAGTTCCCCCCATGGTAATCTCAGCAGGCGCAGACAATGCGCTGGCTCTTTGTTACATTATTTTCTCTCTAGAGCGAAAGAAGAAACCCAGAAATGGAAGGGAAAAAAAGGCATGTTACACTAATACTAGGGATTGTGTTGAATTTGTGATTCCCAGGACTTGCTCGCTGTTGTTGTTTTGTGGTTTTTTTTTATTTTTATTTTTTTGCCAGTGATTGGCACGACTGGGGAGGCTCATCCGTTCTATCTTTTGGCTGATTGTCTTTGCTTTGCTTTGCTTTGCTTTGCTTTGTTTTGTTTTTTTTTTCTCTCATGGTTTCAGGGTGGCTACTATCTTGTCTCCTGTAGATGTTGATCCCGCTCAGTTGGGACTTGGTTATTGTAATGCGTTTTTGTTGTTGTTGTTGTTGTTGTTGCTGCTGATATTTCCGAGGACTTGTCCATGCTACCCAGAGAGAGCTTGTGTGAGTGAGTGAGTGAGTGATAGTTTATTTGATAGTTAGCAGCCTGACTGGGGGTTACACTGCTGGTACTAACATACTGTTGGTGACCCCCGACAGCCTTACTTGATACGATATTGTATATACCTACAGAGGTGAAAATCCATGACCACAACCATAGCCATCCATAAACTCTCTCTCCCCAGCTCCCCTTCTTCCTTCTTCCTTCTTCTCTTCCGACCCCACCCGAAAAACCAAAGAGAAAAGAAATAAGAAAAGAAGCCCCCACCCATTGGAGAATAAATCCTTCCCATCATCTCCAAGTGATCTAACCCCGACCTCTCGGATCTCATCCCGCAAGCAAAGCAAGTCACCCAAGGCCCGTGCTTTAACTTTCCCAACAGTGCGACTTCTCTTTCCCTCGCCTTGTGCACCCGGAGGATCTCAGACATGGGGCTAGAAGGACTTAACGGAAGTAAGCAAGTAAAGTAAGTAGGCTGGAAAAAAAAAAGAAACACGATCCTGTAACCTCGCTCCAGCTCGGACCTCTCATACCCTCGTCCAGGGTCTGCCTGTCTGTCTGTCCCTCTTTTGTCTGTTTCTATTGGTTTCTTGGCCCTTCCCAACTCCCCTCCTGGAATGAATGTAACATAATTTGGAGAAAGGTGAATGGGTAATTGGAGCTACCGGGAAAAGAGGAATCTCTATCCGGGGCCCTGTGGGCCCGGGGGACCCGGGGAGCCGGAGTGATACTGTACTGTACTACTTCTGGTCGAGAGGAAAGAAAGCTATGTGCAGTTACGTACTAGTTCACCAGCGGGCAGAGACGGGGAGGAAGGAAAAGAGTTCTGGGAAATAAGGCTCTCCGTGGGAAAGGAAGGTCACTACTTTGGATAAATCGCCCAGGGTTGGAATGAAAACGACGCCGGGTTGGCTGGAAAGTGAAGAAAAGTCAGGGAAGGGAAGAGAAAAGTCATGGACCATGATGCCTCTAGGGGTCTGCGGGCTGGATCAGATCAAATCCACCGGTCGATAAGGATGCGATAAGAATTTTATAGGGTAGTTGAGGTAGTTTAGGGGACACGGAAGGCATGAACTGATAAGAATCTCGGGAGGAGTGTCATAAGAGAGGCAGCAAAAAGGATATCTGGGGTGATAATGCACGAGCTAAGTAAAAGAAAAAATAAAGAAAAGTATTCATTTTATCTCCTTTTTTGGGTATTGGAAAAGAAATCCCACCCATGTTTTAATTTTTCCTCCCCCCCCCCCCCCCCTGGCATACAGAATAAGCTCAAACAGTCTCCAAGTCTGATTTGATTTTTTGAAGTTCCCTGTCATCGAATTCATGGTTTCATATTTGTAGATATGAAGAATTGGCGGTGGCCGCCCATGAGAAATAAGAAAAATTGTAAAACGCCCTCCACACACAACCAGTTCCTTCATATCCACCAAGGGTTTGTTGGCTCAAAGAAGACCGTGGGGATATTCCCGCAAAAAGTGAAATACCCCAGGTCCTCCCAGTCATCAAGCTCAACCCGTGGCCGCCGCGCCGTCCGCCTGGAACTGATAAATCCATCCGACTCCGAGTCCCGAGAGGCGAAGACGCGAGGCCAGCGAGCCACTCTATTTGTTTCCCCCTTCCATATTTTCACCAGTAAACGTAAACGCAGAGAACTCTCAACCGAATCGAGCCGCTTAGTTCTTGTTCTTCTTGGGGCCCTTGACCTTCTCGGTACCGCGGAACTTCTTGGAGCGGTTCTTCCGTTGCTTGCCTGGAGGGGGTGTGAGTACAAACGAAAAGAGACACCAGGCGAATCAAGAGACACAGGGAAAGACGTACGCTGCTGTCTGCTGGGCTTCTCGATCTTGGTGGCAGCACCGATGCGAACCAGACGGTAGTGGGGCTCGAACTTCTTCAGGGCCTCCTGGGAGTCGTAGACGAGAGCGAAACCAGTGCTCTTACCACCACCGTACTGGGTACGGAAACCGAAGACGGAGACCTGGTCCTTGTTGGCCTTGTACAGGTCGGCGAGCTTGTCGCGGAGCTCGTCCTTGGAGACGTTGGCGCGGTTGGGGTGGAGGACATCCCTGTGTGCAGAATATCAGCGTCTGCCGTTGTCATGCAAAAATTCTTTGTCGTATTGCCCGGAGGTGCTCTCGGATGAATTCCCAGTCGAAAATTTTCTTGTCTGTCTTTGCCCTTCACGCATATATACACACTGAATGTGATATTGCCCCCGGGACATGATTTTTTGGGTTCCCAAAGATCTTCCCCCATCACATTGTCGTAACATTCCCTTGTGTTTTCCATCCGGTCGACCTTGGAATCGTCATGTCGTATGTTTCGCCCATCTCTTTCCCCATCTCTTTATCTTGGTATTGTATCCTCCCTCCGAGCATTCCTCCGGGCAATAGCATTCGGGGAAGGCTTCTTACACGACCATCTGCTTGCGAGCAAGCAGGGGGTTGCGGATGAACTTGCGAGTCCGCAGAGTAACGGGAGCGTCGGCCATGGTTGGAAGTTGACAGCGAAGGAATCTGCGTGCGACAGGAAGCAAAAGGGGGGCAGATTAAGGAGGGCGCGGGTTTGTCGAAGTCGCTGTCAAGTCGGGTCGGGGCTTCGAAATGCGGCGTTCGATTCAATTTTGGTCTCGTTGTGCACAAGTTGGCTGTGGGCTCGGCTAGACGACCCTAGTCTTAGTCCGGTTAGTTCCACTGCCCTGGTGAACCATTCCTCATCGGGTCTAGCGCCATTGTGCCTGATAAGGGGCGCTGACTCAGCATCCTCTCCTTATCAACACTGTACTTTCTATACGGAGACTTTACAATCAATCTACTAGAGCAAGTCTCTAACCTCCCACCCACTTAAACCTCATTCTCACCATGTCCTCCCCCTCCTCCCCCTCCCCCCTCGACCGTCTCGTATCCCAATACTACCAACAAGTCGAACTTCCCTCCCTCTCGCTTCCCGACAACGCCACTCTCCTCACCCCCACCACCCAACATGCCCTCTACAACCGCATGTTCAACCATTCCGACCCCGCCCTATGGCCGCTGCCCCCCGCGCATTACCGCATGCGCGTGCTCAAATTGATCATCGCCCGCCTTGAACAATCACTTACCAATCCGGAGGAGGATGTATGAACCCTTTATATCTGTATGATGTGATCTGTTCAGTCCAAGCCATCGCCGAACAATTCATTCCTTCCCCGCTCGTTCCACCCCCGTCCCCCCCTCCCACCAAACTCGGGTCAAATAAACTAACCCACCAATTCTCCTTTCCCCTCTCTTCAGGAAATCATCGACGACCTCCTCGAAACATGGGGCACCTTACTCACACACCCCAAACCCTCCGCCATCGACCAAGCCCAACAACTCACCTACATCAAATACACCGCCCCGCCGCCGCCGCCCCCGCATCCAACCACCAGTCCCCAACCACCGAAACAACAACCCGCGCAACAGCGAACCACCATCACCTCCGAATCCCGCGGCCTGATCCTCTCCGCGGGCACCACCGGCTTCCGCACGTGGGAAGCCGCCCTCCACCTTGGGACCTACCTCGCGACGAACCCCAGCGCCGCCCACGCCTGGATCGCCGGGAAACGGGTGATCGAGCTGGGCGCGGGCACGGGGTTTCTGGGGATGTTCTGCGCGCAACACCTCCAGCCCCGGTCCGTGGTCGTGACTGATCGCGAGATCGCCTTGATCGAGCAGATCCAGGATTGTGCGGGGCGGAATAAGCTGATAAGCGACGGGGACGGCGACAACAACAACAACAACAACACCACCACCACCACCCCGGCTAAACGGTTCGCGGCGGGGATCTGGGAGTGGGGGACTCCATTGGATATTCCCGGGCTAGGTAATGGTCGTGGTGGTTCCTCGGAAGGAGTGGGAGATGGCGCATTGGGTGAAGCGAAGGGTCGTAAGTTTGATGTCGCGTTAGGAGCGGATTTGGTATGTCCTTTTTTTTCGTTTGGGACGTTTCTTCCAGAGAATTCACCATCGCTAGCCACCTGGAACGCAACTGACTCCCGGAAACCTCTTACCTAGATCTACGATGTTGACCTTGTTCCCCTCCTTGTCGCGACCATCCAGGACCTCTTCACCAACTATGGTCTGCAGCAATTCATCATCTCCGCCACTTTACGAAACGAGGATACTTTCCGGACATTTTTGAGAGCTTGTGGTGCGTAGAACTTCCTTTGTCTCCCCCCCCGCTTTCCGTAGTGCACTCAGATGATGCGCTCCTCTGTCCAGTATCAACGACTGATCCTCTTGCAGAAGCTCAAGAGTTCACGGTCGAGCAGATCCCCTTCACATCACCTCCTGAGGCAGAGCAGAAGGGCTTCTATCATTCCACGGCTATCCCAATCCGTATATATCGAATCACAAGACCGACAATTTAACTTGAATTCCTTCTCGGTGAACGAGAAGAGGAATTGACGTCGAGTCCACAGGAATCAAGTATATCACTACCAGCTCGCTTACCGATCTACCCGCTGACTTCGACGTTCGACCTCTTCCTCTACTTAAGGTAAATCAATCATGGTCTCACATTGTTGATAGTAAATCTGTCTTCAAAGGTAGAATCTTGACTTGAGAGTGTGATCTGCGAATAATAGCTGTTTCTATAAAAAGCCAGTGCTGTTCTGTATGTAATAAGTCTAACATCCTGGGTATCATGTCTATCAAATCGGATAAAGAAACGCGCTCGAGCGATGGACAGCAGGCCGAATACTGTTTCGAGAAAGATTGAACGGCCCACAGAAAAAAAAATTGATCAGTCAGAAAACGTGCTGCTGCTCAAAGGCAACTGAGTCATGCTCAAATAGAACGAATCTAAGGAGCGAAGATGAGTTATGTACGAGGCTATGTTCGTTGCTTTGGCGGGGCATTAATTACCGAGCAGGGTCACTCAGCAAGGCTCTCCCTGAGAAGTCCCTCGTCCAAGTTGTCGGCATGTAGGGATACAGGTGCACGAGACATGGGGCGAAATCCCATGATCGGTCCTTTTTGGTTGACTCCCGGGTACCGGAAGGGCAGGCTCGGAGCTGGGCTTGCTCGAGCCTTCATCGAGCTTCTGGTACTATTCCCACTGGAGGAGGGCCTCACTGGGGATGAAGTGTCCTCCTCAATCGAGGACGATTGCATGGTTTCATGCCCCGAGACGGCGGCGGTGCCCCAGCGACCGCGGACCCATCCACCAACCCGGCGGGGCAAAGACAGCTTCCGAGAAGGCGTAGCAGCGCTACTATCCAAGTATTCCTCTTCAGGGACGATTTGTTCGGTTGGCAGCTGTCTGTTCCCGGTCATCGATGCGAGAAGGGCCTGTGGACGCTGGTTTGGCACTAGGACTGGCTCTCGTCCCACCGTCACATTGCTCGTCGAAATGACCGGGGGTGTGGGGAATAAATCCATATTCGACGGAATAATGCGTCGAGGGATGCGGACGGGCATGGTGGTCGAAGGAAGGTCGTTCACATTCTTCCGCGACGGACGTCGACTCGGAGCATGAATGTCCATCCCCGCCACGGAGAAGAGACTCTCGTGGGACGAGCCCCGACGCAAAGAGCGGTAGGGAGAAGAAAATATGTCTGCTATCAAAGGAGACGCCGCTCGCTCCGACTCGGCATACTGCGTCGACTCTATCTCTTCCGGAATCACGGCTTCCACGACCCCTCTGTGTGGCGATTCAGCACCCAGATTACGTTGGGTGAGATAGTCGTATCTCAGCTCATCATCATTGGGATGGGTCGGATGGTCAGTCTCATCCCGTCGCAAAGATGCATCGGAGTGACACTTTCTGCGACGGCTTGTCAATGGAGAGGAAAAGACGGTACTGTCTGGGCTAGTTGGCTGGGAGAAGTCGCAGCCGCGTTCCGCGCGGTCGAAGATCGAGGGCGGTTGGTAAGCGGACTGTGGCGAGCTGGCCACCGAGTCCGTCATTGGAGTTTGCAATGACCACCGATGAGACGCCGCTGGAGGGATAGAAACAGATGTCTGGGACAATATAGTTGATGTGGAGGAGGTAGATGACTGCGAGCGGTGATTGGGCTTGCGTGTTCCCGAGGCCGAATTAAGCACCGCCGCATTTCCCAAAGATCGTCTTTTCTTACTGCCCCGACGAAACAGCGAACCCCGATCCTTTTTGGCGCCAACAGGGATAGCGGGTGGATGATAATGGTGGTGAATATGGTATTCCTGCGACACGCGACGTGACTCTTGCGCTTCCAGTTCCTGGCTCAAAGTTGTTGACGGCCGAGGTTCCTGCCCGTCGGACGCAGCTAGGGGCTGATGAAACAAAATCTGATCCCGCAGCTTTTGCACCTCCTGGTTCGAGCTTTCGAGCATGTCCCGCAGCTCCATGATTCCTATCTGTAGGTTGGCATTATCCTGTAAGATGTCGCGTACGAAGTGGGAAACCACGTTGGCGCCCGCGCGATTGCGTCCCAGCTCCTGCGCAGCAGCCGCACCTTTTAATCGACCAGCCGCGCCATCGAGTTCGCGCTCCACGGTTCGTCGGCGCTCCATCCGTTGGATCAATTCCGCATGACGCTCTCGTTCTTCCCGGGCCTCCTTTTCAATGCGGTCAACTTGATCATGCAGATCACGGAGAGTGCATTCCGCCTGCTTCCAGCGTTGGACGGCCGACTTGGATTCCTCCTTCGCGGACTGGAGACTCTCTTGTAGTCGACTCTGCTCCAACTCCATGTGTGCGAGCTGGGCTTCGAGATCCGCCGCGCGCGCTGCCGACATGGTCAATTTGCGCAGCTCAGTCTCGGTGTTTTCCAGTCGCGATGTCAATGATTTGGCGTGTAGGTCAGAATCGGCGACGGCCTTGTTAAGACCCTCTAATTGCTCCAGCAAGTCGCGATTCTCCTCAATGATGCGGGCGTTCTCGGCTTGAACCTCGCGCTTCTCCCGTTCGAGAGTTTCAATGCTGAGCAGGAGACGCTGGCGGTCCTGTTCCGCCTCCGCCATGTAAGATTCATGACGGTGGAGTAAAGCCTGCAGAGCAAAGGTTAGCGATGAGGAGCCCATACTCGTGGCCGCCAATGCGGCCTTGTCTGAGGCGACAGCCATGACGAACAAAAAAGCATTGAGAGAGAATGGGAGACTTGAGACTGGAAGACGCCATGAGAGAGTTGGGGAATGTTGTGACAGGCCAGGTGGTAGGCCTGCCTCAGTCGTCCGGTCTTGTCTCGTGAGTCTTCAGACCTCTTGGCACTCGATCGCCCAAAAGAGAACAGTTATTCAATCCGAGATAGTCAAATTCCAATAAAAGGACAAGCAAGATAAGCAAACGATGTAAATAACGCCCCTCCATCAGCGAAGGGGGCCAAGGACATGAGGTGAGTAATCAGGCATGTGAGTGTACAGAGAAAGTATGTGAGAGGGATGAGAAGTATATAGGCCGACCATCGAAAGCAAGCAAGTGAGTGGGCAAAGCCATTTGACAGGCCACCAGTCAGACAGCCTCATGTCTGGCTAAGTTCTGTACGACTTCATCGTCTCTAGGCTAAGAATCAGGCAGGGCAAGGTGCATCGATAGTGACCGTGGGAAATTTAGTGGCTGAAGGAACAGACCTCTGCTGCCAACAATGATGCTGCCTGACGTATTGGCCGAAAGGCCGAACCAACAAGAAGCCGGGGAAAAAAACAAATCTGCAGATAAACAAACAGGCAACTCGAAGGCAGAATGCACTAAACGGGAAAAGTAAGGAAAATCGGAGAACGCTGCCAGCAGACACGTACCTGGCCTAGTTTAGCAGCAGTTGCAAGATCCTTTTCCAGCCCCTCAAGAGCCAGATGATTATGGAGCAAGAATGCACAATCATTCCGGCCACAGCAGCATTGAAGATCCGTGGTCGAGACGTGGGCAGAGGCTGGGTGGGCGGGAATGCTGGGAAGCTGACCAGTAGTGGACGAATCCATGGCTGGGGGGAGGGGGAGGAGGAGCGGGAGCAGTTGCAGCAGTTGCAGACGCAGCCGTAGCAGTATCGCAGCTAAAGAATGGAGAAAGGGAGGGAGGGGGTAACAGTTGAGCTGGCACCCCTGGAACGACGTGATGAAGTGGCCCGGAGGCCCCCGAGCCTCGACGATTGTCCAAGCTCCGGTCGTAGATAGATGAAACAAGAATAGATCGAGATGGATACAGATCGCGCGAGAGGGTCTGTCTGTCTCTCTGTCTGTCTGCGTGTCTGTCCGTCTCTGTTTCCGTCTCACAGACTCCACCAGACCATGGTAGATTCTCTGCTTCTTGCTTAAATCTCCCCAAAAGTTCGAGAAAGATCAAGCTAGAACTTGTCAATTGATCGATTGAAGCATGAATCGGTGGCTCAGAGGGAGAAGAAAGGAATGTGGCAAGGACCAAGAGAAATGAAGGGGAATGATACCAATCATGGATGCAATCATTATGATTATGGGTGGATGGTCGGTGGATGGAGAAACGGAGCTGAAAGCCGTTCGAGGCGGAGACCCGCGGCGCCGATTGATGATTGGCTCTGAGAGGGGCGGTTGGGCGGTGAAAATCAACCGGGTCTGAGGGAGGCGGTAACGATACCTAGTACCTACCTAGTAGTAAGTAGTAAGGTACTATGTAATTACCTTAGTAACTTATTTACTATTAATCCATTGAAGACTTCTCAAGTGAGCTCATGGAAGGCAGCATCACCTGCTCGCAGCACGCAATTCAGTAAGCATCTTTCAAGGACTTATAAACCACAAACCATGGAATGTATGTATGTATATTATGGTGCTACTAACGGAGTAGCCAAACACCGCGTACTACTAACCTTGAACCCATTGACGGACGGCCCCACTAGAGCCGAGACTAAATTCCTGCCCCGAATGAGATGAGCGAGGTACTATGAGGTAGGTAGTAGTATGTACCTAGTACCTGTACCTTGTCGCCCAACCTACCAACCCCCCCTTGACTGCTGCTGCATGAAAGCGCTGCTGGATCTTGGCCTGTGAAGCTGGGACAAAAACGAGAAAAAGAGAAAAGAAAAAAAAAAAAAAAGAAAAAGTCCCCATGACTTCGGCGCTCTGGGAAATCTTTCATCAAAGATACCAGTCTTTCGTATGTTAGATAGAATAATCACAGCAGATTCAGACATGTCCTCATACACCTTTCGTCCCATCCTCCATTAAAGCAAGAAGTCATGGCGAACATTAATGAACGCCCCAGCGCCGCCTTCCTCGCTAATCTCATTCACCAGCACCTCCGTCTGTTGGTACAGGCGCTCCAGCGCCGCCGACGATGACTTGCCGAGGGACACTGTTTCGAGTTATTAGCCACCGCGTAACCCAATGCAGCCACCCATCCATGATCCCCGGTCTGCTTACCTAAAATGGCCGAGTTTAATTCTTCTGCCACGGCTATGCGGTTGGCCGAGTCTAGATAGTGCCCATGCACCGACTGGCGCGCGTCCTGATAGGCCACCAAGGAGAAGATGTCTTCCAACATCTTCCGGTCCCCGCCCCGTTCATCGGGTGGATAGTCGATGAACAGCTGTTGTCCATACTGTACAGCTTCGGTTAGCAGCTCCTTTGACTTGGCTGCCGTCTCGGAGTCTTCAATCTCCATCCCCTCGACTTCCCATCCGTCCCCGTCGTGCACTTGGTCATCTAATTCCATTTCCTGGTCAAACACCGCGCTGTCCAACAAGCCATTCGTCGATCGTCCCCGCTTCGACGCCGTTGCTGATAGCTCACTGCACCGCCGCATCATTTCCAGAAATTTGCGACATCTCAATTTGAAATGAATATGGGGGTAGGTCTGTAACACATTGGCGTAATATGCATTGGTGTACTTAAGCGCCTTGTCAATATCTCCGTCGAGGATCGCGGCTCGGATCTCTGGAGAAAGATCACAGAGTCAGTGCACTATAGATACCGCAGGTGAGCACAAGGAGAGTCATACTCTGTCGATTAACTGCTTCCACATCCTCCTCGACTTCATACTTCTGTAGCGAAGTGGGTCGGCCGTTCTCTAACGCCGTCGACTCCGCCGCCACCTCTTCGGCAAACGCGCGGGCCGTTTCCACGTAGCCGTCATGGGCAAGGAATTGCGCCACTAATTCTTGGAGTAAGGTATTCTCATCCAATGGCGGCTGGAGATTGGCGGTGCTGGTCAGGGCAATCTCCGAATAGACCAGAGACTTCTCTTTCTGTGGTAGAAGTATGTCAGCAAAGGCGAACGGCAGAAGAAGGGCCGCAGGGACCAAGCAATACCTTGACCATGTCATCGATGTCGAACATAAAGGGCTGCTGGCCGAAATTTGCGATGATATGCACCGGCGGTTGCTTCTTCATTCCCACCGATGGATAGACTTTGAGGTCTCGTAACTCCCGAAACGCGTTCCCTGTGTACTACTTAGTCCTCCTTCGGTCGGTTGGGCTGCGAAGTGCCACGACCTACCTAAGAAAACGCCGTTCTTGGTGAAAAAGGCACAGCCGGTTGAAAAGTTCACCCCGCATCCCACCGTATCATTTGCTCCGAAAGTTGGACCGTATTGGCGACCTTGTCCTTGGCTTTCGCCAAAGAAGGACTTGCCGTCATCCCCATGATAGGCCCAGGATTCTTGTTCCCAGCCCGGCAACCTTTCCATCGACGCTTTCTTGCTTGAGAATCCAATGCCGATCATCCTAATATTGTCAGCCGGACCCCACACGAACCCTCAGTCAGCACTTTCAATCAGCACATACCCTTCTTTAGGTTTGGATAGAACGGTGATCTCAAAGTAGTAGATCCCGCATTGCGGAGGCATGGGGTTATCCGCGCGAACGGCCGCCGCCTCATGATCATGCTTATTGACTGGGCCCGTGTACCGAACCTCGAAGCCGCCGTTCGTCAGCTCCAATCCCGAGTATTTATCCGCCGCATTCCACCCGGAGGGTAAGGGGAGTAAATGGTCATCGTCGTTGGGAGTCTCTCGTTCGACAATATCATAGGTCATGCCTCGATGGGAAGGGGTGATCCGGGGCAAGCTAGCCTGACTCGACGAGGTTGATGGGGGGATCGACGTGGCGGAGGGCACGTTGGCATCTCGATGGGCGGCGAGTTTGGCCCGACGGGCGGCTTCAAGGCGGGAGACATAGCGGGAGTTGCGGAGATAAGAGGGGGTGAAGGAGGGAACGGTGTCGGTAAAGCTGCCCGGCTGGTGGGCGAAAGGATCGTGAAGAGGAAAGCTGGCGTATTTACGGGAGTGAGGAGGCAGAGTCTCACCGGGAGACGACCGCCAGGGCGAGTTCATGATATCAGCATCCACGGCGGCGGATAGCCTGGACAGGCGGCTGTCGGCGGCGGTCAAAGGCGGGGGTGGATATGCGAGGTTCAGATGAGAAAACGAGGAGCTGCTGGTGGAGGAGAGAGCGGCAGTACCGGACAGAACGGATGCGTAGGACGAACGACGTGGGATAGAGGAAATACTCGGAGGATGAGTGTATGGGGTGGTGGTGGTGGTTGTAGTAGTAACGTTAGTAGTTGTAGTAGTCGAGAGAGGAGGAGCTCGAGGAGCTCCACCGGAAGGGGGAAACGATGCGTCAGTCATTATTCCTGTTCAGTAACTGACTACTAGTTAATTTAGTGGTGGGTGGGGGGTGGGAAGGAAACACCAAAAGCCCCCAACTGGTCAATACACGTCCATACTGTAATCTTGTATACATAAAGTCAAAAGCATTGACTGACTCGGGTTTCAGAGTCACTCACAGAAGTATGTCCCGCACGTTGCTCCATTCGCTGACTCCACAATGTGCTCTCTATGTTCTCTGTGTAAATTTGACCTTGCCTTTTTTTTCCCCTCCTGTTCTTTTGTTCTATAATCTCTTTTCTTGTTCGTCCGGCGGTCCACCTGATTGGACTGAAGGTTGTCCGTAACCGGCGGATTGTGGAGAATTACCACCCGTAGACTGAGTTGGAGAAGTTCGACGTACAGATTGAGAGAGCACAAAATACTCGGAGGGTTTCAAAGGAACCGAGTGAGGAGAAACGAGGAATCCTCGCTTGCTCACACCTGATCAGGGCCCAAGTTCAGCTGAGCTAGACCGCGATAAGAGTTTGTCCACATAGCCCGTACAGGAAAGAAATTGGTAGAGAGGAAGAAGAGGATGAAGGGGGATCCGAGGATCAGGGGGAAAGCGGTCATGTCGAAGCTCGCGTGACGAGAGAGACAGAGACCGAAGGACCGAGAGAGAAGGAGGGAGGGAGGGAGGGGAAGGGAACACATTCGAAGTATGACAGGGGATGATGGCCTGACCAAGACACACATACTGCGGGGAAACAGAAGTGCAATCCCGGGGCAGCATGTCCATGACATCTGACAGGAACCAGCCAAGTGGAAGGCAAGAAAGGAAAAGAATGCTTTGCCCTTGCATGTCTACCTACCAACACAATGCTCCTGATGACTGGATGTTGCAGACCGTGTGTGTATTTCCAGCCCGAAGGGAAGTACAGTACATGTTCATCTACATATAGTTGCCATTCTAGTAGTCACTTCCCAAACCGTGATGCCATCGCACCCTCTACACATCTGTCCCCTTCCACACTAACAGCTGGCATCTGAATACCAATCACAACAGACCCAATGTATATCTTTACAGAATCAAATACTCGGTAAAACAATTAATGCCGATGGATAGCGAAGCCGATTTTCATTCATGAGATGATGTTCATGACAAACAGAAACCCAGCCGATAGATCATCCTGATCACCCAGATTGATGAACTAGTATCCATATACCGTGCAAATGTACATGCTTCCAACTGCTGCAATAAGTAGCTCATCCATGCCCTGCACGGGGGATCGTTCCCGTACCCGATAATTCTAGTGTTACATAACAAAGAAGGAAACAAAGAGCAAGAAACCGAGGAAACATTAAATCAGAAGAATCACTCGAGGCAGTGATAAATAACCATCATGTGTGGCAGTTCACCGAGGTGACCTGGCCGAGATTGTTCCAACGCCAACCCAGCAACAAAGGCAGCAAACAAAAAAGAGGTAGTACCGAATAACGGTCACGTACCCCATCAAAAGCGATGGGGGCTGAATCGGTATATGGGAGTCAACATGAAAGAGAAAGTGACAAAGGTAAATAATATACAAGAAAGAAAAAGCATTAAGTAGGTGTGAGAATGCGATATGAGGCGACTAGGCAGTCATAGCAATGGCAGGAGCCGGCGAGGAGGCGTCAGGGATATTCGAAGGCAATGGGGTGATATCTCCATCACCCATGTTGCTCTTTTCGCTGGGCACGCCGCTGGCACTTTGGTTGGCCTTGCTGTCACTGTCGCCCGTTTCGAGTGCCATCTCTTTGGCCTCGCCATTCTCCTCGGGCTTGGGGGGTTTGGGAGCGCGCCAGGTTGGCAGAGCCCATTGGATGCCTGTGAAGCTTTTCAGCTGCAAGGGCTTGCGCTCCCATTTCCGACACGGAGCACCGGTACGGTCCAGCGCCCGTAGACCGGCATTGATTGCGCCGAGATTGGCCTTGGGGCCGAGCTTATGATTGGCAGCCAACTTGGCATGGTCGACAGTCCCGTCGTCACTGTACGGCCAGCAGTGTTAGTGAGACATGCACATTGAGAGAATAGGAGCAACAAGCACATACAGTCTAGGCTTCTTCTTAGGACCGGGCTTGCCTCTCGGCCTCGGGTAAGTCTCACCCGTTTGGCCTAGGCCCCGTTTGCTCCCCGGCTTAGGGCCCGGCACGCCCTTGCGACGGGGAGTGTCGGCAGCGGAGGTGCCCGCAGCAGGCGTAGATGCTGCATCGGAGGCATTGTCCACGGAGGAGGGCGGGGGGGGTAGTTCCGCCGATGAGGAAGCCGGGGACGATGGCTCCTTGATCTTGACCGGGGACTCGGCTGGGGTGTCGATGTGCTTCTTGTTCTTCGACTCCTTGCTCTCGGGGGGTGGTGTCGCAAATTGACTTAGTAGATCGGGTGACAATTTGAGTACGACCATCTTCTTCGAGCTTCCAGACCGGCTGGAGCGACCGTTCGTGGCAACGGTTGTGGTGGTGGCCATAGTAGCGCTGGCCGCCGGTATCTTGGTGGTCGAATAGGTCCGGGGAGTGGAGGTGATTTCAGAAGGGAGTGTTCGTCCCTTCAGAGAGGAGAGTGGGTGAGGAGGCTACCCGAACGGTGGTGGAGAGAGGAAAGAAACCGAGGCGAGGTTCGTCTTGAGGCTGAGTGGCGACGAGGAGTTTAAGACCCAAATGATCGGACGAAGAAGGTTTGTTAGGAAGGGGAAGGGGGTGAATGAGGAATTCAACGGTGATCGTGACGTGGGTGACGGAGAGTAAGGTTGGGTTGGTGGTGGTGGAGAGAAGGACGTTGGCGTGGATCGGGTCAAACACGGCGGCGAGATTGGGTCAAGGCGAGGCGAGAGTCTGGCAGGGCTGATCGAGACAGGCAGGGTGAGGCCGCGGTGACATAGTCTGGTGGTGAGGCCTAGAATAGTGGTGATGGCGGTGGTGGGTGGTGTTGATCGTGGATATAGTATGGGAAGAGAGGGAGGAAGGGGGGAGAGGAAAGAAAGAAAGGAAGGACGGGGGAGGGATGAAAGGGAATGGGGATGTCGAGGCGCCGTGTGGTAGTTTCATTGCGGTGGTGGTTGGTTGGGTGGATGTTGTGTGTTGCTCGTCTAGGGAACGAGTTTTCTGGTGCGGTCAGTGAGAGAGAAGCTCGAAGGGATGAGGTCTTCATACGCCTCGTTACCGCGGATCCCCTAATCGGATGGGACCCAGGAATGGACTGGGACGGTACGGAAACCACCACAATACACAGACTATACGGAGGACGCATATATAAGGTATGTACTTTTCCTTTCATACTATGTATTGTATGTAGTAGTTCATCGTACTAACTTACTTACTGTATGTAGAGTCTGTGAGTATCTACTAGAGATAGCTGAATTGGTGAGGTTGAGCTGATCAATGAGTTGAATTCAAATAACTACTTTGTTAGAGTGTTAGTTATTTAGTCAGTCTCTTCCCCCTTCCAGGATCTTCCGGGGGCAGAAGTGGTGCAGTGGTGGTATTCTACTTCCGAGTCCGGTACTTTGCGTTGCTGTGCTTTGCGGTGCTTGCTTCTTCGGCTTCTCTTTCCTCTCTATTCATGTCAAGTGATTGATTATCCTCTGGTTGGGAATCAATTCGGCCTTTCCACAGAAAACCACTCTATCCCATTCATCCCATCATCCTATTCCTCCCAATTCCACATTTATACCCAGAAACAAATGGGATGGTTATAGAATAATAGTCGTCTTGGTCTTGTCTTGTCTCGTCTCGTCTCGTCTCGTCTGGTCTGGTCTGGTCCCCGTCTCTTATCCCAAATTAAAATCCACCCCTTCTTTTAGTTCTTACTCCAACCATGTCTTGTCTCTTTCGCCCTTCAACTATCGTAGGGGAAAATATGGATCGTCCGTCCCGCCTCGGCCGCGTTAGACTTTTGTGCACTCCCTCCCAGCTTGCGTCGAACGGGTCTGGTTACGAATAAGATCCTGCTTGTGATCGTCAAGAAGCAAGCAGCAGCAGCAGCAAGCAGTAGCAGCAACATCATGACCCAATTCTGGGATTACCTGTTGCCTATCCACACACATCCGTGACATACGTGCTCTAACCATCTTCTTTCCTCTCTCTTTCTTACTTTCTCTCTCGCTCTCATCACACACCCACACATCCTGCACGTAGTACGTACTAATTGCTCTCTGTGATCACGCCTGATCAACCGCCGAGGCAACGCCGGAACGGACACCGAGACTACTACCGGTAGTCATCGAACCCTCCCCCATGCAAGTGATGCGTGAGAGGAGAGGCAGCCCAGAAATACCTCATCCCAACCAAGAAAAAAATATGACGGGAAAAAAAAAAAACTCTTCTTCTTCCACCATCATCCATTACCATTACCGATCGGCTTGCCACTTCCGGAATGTCATCACATCTCCCCTCCCCTCCCCATCTCTAGTGTTCTAGTATTCGTAACTAATCCCCGTGTCCACTCTGATCCTCTCAACACGAAATCCAACCACCATGATGAGGATGAGACAATGGATGGGTAAATTAATCCCCGCCTGACGGTTGGATTTGAGTATACGAAGCTGAACCCCATTGACGCTTATCTAACCACCTTCCGCTTATTCCCCCCAATTCATGGTTGATGAATTCTCGTGCATTTGTAGTAGTTTGCTTCTCTTGGCCTGGTTGGAATTCGATGGGGGCCGAACCTCAACCCGGATTCGATGGACAATGGCAACTGCAGTGGTCCAGATGCGTTCCATCCCCAATCAATTCCCCTCCCGATCGCGTACGACAGGATTGCCACGAAATAGTGAGAACTCTTGTGATGTTCGTACAATCAGACGCGCTTTATAATAGTTACAACTCAACGTGGTCCGTGACTTACGAAGAGCATTAGGTTATAGATTCGCAACCCTCACATATACAAAATTCAATCTGCCTTCCCCTGCTTCTCCCGCTGGATCACCTCCGCCACAGCCTGCTGCACCCCCGGACTGGCTCTGACGCTACTCAGCACCAAGCCTTCCTTCATTCCCTTGCGCAGCGTGGCCACGCCCTCACGATCACCCTTAAACGGTGCGAATCCCAGCTGCAGTAGCTGAGTCGCTTCGCCGTCAGTGGCCCGGGACAACTGCAGCAGCTGTCCCAACTGCTGCATGGTCTTTGGATGCAATTGCTCCCCCGCGCTGGACGAAGCACGTCGGCCGATCTCCGGGGGGGTGACCTGCGAGATGAAGATATGCAACGTCACCGAGGCCCGTTGGGCCAGCGTCAGGATCTGGAACGGCAGCAGATAGAACCCGGAGTTCTTCGAGGAGACGCCGAATAGTCCCTGCACGGCATCCGGGAGGTAGGATGCGGGAAAGAACAACGCCTTGGGATGTGTGATGAGTGCCAACTCGAGGATCATTAGAGCTGCAAAGGTAAAAAAGCGCCACTGGACGGGGGGGTTTGTCAGTACGAGGGTGTTTCAAAGACGAGGTATTTCAGGGGAAACCCACATAGCGCCCCCATTCTGACCACCAGGTGAAGTGCAAAATCATGATGGTCACCAGACCGCCGATGTACTGCGGGACCGATCGCTGCAACCCAGCAAACATGAATTCCTGCATCGTCTTCTTCTCTCCCCATTCGAGCATGCTCGGTCCGAACCGATCGTAAGCAAAGCGTCGAACTGGATCCAACAACGTGTCTTGCGCCAGCTTCAGATAGACGAAATAGCCGTCGGAGCGCAGCCCGTCGCCCGCTCCGATCTTGTCCGGATGGTGCTGGGCAGCCAGCCGGCGGAAGCGCGACTTGATTGTTCGTTCGTCGGCCAGGGGCGAGACCCCAAGAGCCTTGTAGAAATCGCCTGCGATTTGCACCCGGTGGAAGGTCTCGTAAAGCGTATAGAGAAGGTAGCTGGTCACGACCAGGATAAAGATGCGACGGCGATGCCGAGCGTATCGAGGGGTGCCGGGCTGGGGCCGAGGTTCACCAGCGCGAATGGTAAGTCCATAGTAGACACTCTGGGCGATCGATGTGGCATACTGTCAAGGTGATCTGTCAGCGATACCTGGCATTATCGGTGCCGTGCGCGTGCTGTATAGCACTCCCCGATTGACGGGACACCTGGCGGGACGCAGTGTCGCGGGGAAACTTGGAGGACTCACATTTGGAAGGACCGCCCATCCCATATAAGACAGAAGCGACGCCATGAGAGAAAAGCCACCAAGATTCCACTGACTGACAGACAAAACTCGCTTATTCCTCCATCTAATGTCAGCTACAGCCACATGTGAATCGATGTTTACTGGGGAAATACGGAAGTAATCCATTCCCCTTGTCTTCCAGCGCTTATCTCTCACCGCCCCACCCACCGCCCGACATCATTCTCCCCGAACAGGAAAAACGGAGAGGGAAGGAAAAAAAAAAAGGTAAAAAAAAAAGTTTCTCGACATCGTAAAGTCCGTCCTCCGCACTCCCCAGATTACGACGCAGCGCATCCATTGCGCTTTCAACAGTCACAATGGCCATCGACGCGATGGAGATCGACTCACAAGTTGCCTCCCCGGCAGCGAATCGCTCGCCGGAGAAGGAGCGCAAACGCAAGCACAAGGACACTTCATCCCCCTCGAAGAAGAAGCGCAAGCACACGGTCACCGACGAAAAAGCGACCCCGATGCCCATACGCGAGAAGAAAAGCAGCAGCAGCAGCAGCAGCAGCAAGAAGTCAACAACCAAGAGTCAAAAGAAGTCCACGATCACTACGCCTGCCGAAGGTTCCCCCTACACCCTCACCACCGCAACCCTCTACCTCCCGCTATCGCCCATCTCCATCTCTCCGACTCACGCGCAGGCCTCACTGATGGCGGAGCACCTGTCCCCGCTGCTCCTGACCTACTACCCGCCGCTCGAGGGTATCGTGCTGGCCTACTCCAACGTGACGATCTCCAGCACGCCGCCCAACAGCCCGGAGTCCGCCGCGGTGGGCGCGGCCACCGAAGACCACCCGCAACCCCTCACCCTGGCGCGCACCGCCGGCGAATACGGAGTCCTCTACGTCTACCTCACGGCGACCTTCCTGGTCTTCCGCCCGCAGCGTGGTCAGCTCCTGGAGGGGTGGGTCAACGTACAGTCGGAGGGGTTCCTGGGCGCGATCGCCCTGAACCTCTTCTCCGTGGGTATCGAACGGAAACGCCTCCCCTCCAACTGGAAGTGGATTCCTCCAGGCGACGAACACGAGGACGAATCCACCACCACCACAACCGCGAAGAACACCCCCAACGACGAAACCAACCCATCCACCACCAACTCAGACGACTCCGACTCGGACACCTCGGAAGCCGATCCCAAGCCCCAATTCGACCCGGAACTCGAACACTTCAGCCCCGTCACCCTCGCCTCCGACGCCAACCCGCTCAACCCCTCCAACTCGAACCCGGACATCTCCACCACCAACGACCTCAACAATATCAACGAAGACGACGATGACGGGGCAGAGGGCTACTTCCAGTCGGTGTCGGGCCACCGCGTGCGTGGCACGATCAAGTTCCGGGTGGTCGACATCGACGTGATCCCGGGCTCGGAACGGGACCGGGGGTTCATCAGCATCGAGGGCACGATACTCAGTCCCGAGGAGGAAGCGCGGGTGCTGGAGGACGAGCGGAACGGGATCCCCTCCACCGGGCTGGGCGGTAGTGTCATGGGCACCCCGCGCCGCCAGGCGAGCGTCGACGCGCCGCCCTCGGTCTCGTTCACCGTCCCGCTCAGCGCCGCTCCCGCGGATCGGGTGGATGAGCTCCGGGACGACGACGTCGTCGTCGTCGACGATGATGCCAAAAAGGCCGAAGATACTGCTGCTACACCCACAAAAACCAAGCCCAAGAAGGAGAAGAAGAGCAAGTCCTCCTCCTCCGTTAAAAAGGAAAAGAAGGAGAAGAAGGAGAAGAAGTCCAAGGACTAGGTGACTTCACTCAATGATTGTCATCCCGTTTGCTTCCCCTTTGCATGTGTGTGTGTGTGTGAGTGAGTGTATCCAACGAGGGGCTGCAGCATAATTCGTGGTAGAAAAAAAAACGAAGGAGTCGAATCCGAGCTCAGCGCCATATGCAAGCGCACCGCTTCCCTTTGGCTCCCAACGGGCCAGAGATGGAATCATGTTAATATTGTGGTCTGTTTTTTTTTCTGTTTGCTTTCTCTGTTCACGTTATACATTTCATCTGCTTGCCTTGATGCTCACCTTTGCTGTATCTCTTGCCCGGCGTTAGATGGATGAATCAAAATTACGTTTTTTTCTGATCAGTTTGGAATCAATCGCTTGCTGCGGATCGTGTGTTGGTGGTAGGTGACTCGAGGAACGGTGTAGGGCTCAAAGCCCGTCGGTGGATTTTCTTAGTCGTCCAGTAGATTTCAGGTTTGAAATCCCTTCGGTATAGCCAAAATCGCATGGACAAATGGGGCCTCTGGTTGTATGAGAATGCCCCCCATGCGCTCTACATTGATATATATCTTCGACAGTACTAGTTCTCCGGCTTAACCAGAGTTGCAGGGGTTCCAGCATATCTCAAAGATCGCCATTACTCAAGCCTCCTATAAATTGTCTCCTTGTACAAGAGCTGGTATTATTAGACTATTGACTATGAGTACTAAATTCAATCTTTAAATTCTCACTGAAGAAGGAACATCGACAGCCAAGACGTCCGCCCCACCCTGGATCTGCGACTTGGTCGGCATATTCTTCCGCCGCATCAATTCCGCACACTTGACCATGATCGGATCCATGCCCATCGTCGCCACGGCCACTACCGTCTCTCCCTTGGTGTAGTAGGCCGCGAATTTCCCGTTCTCCGGCTCTCCCTGCAGGATCAAATCGTTCCACCCGTTCACTGTGCTACCGCAGTACCGCAACTGAGCGCCCAGAGCACTCCAGAAGATCGGAATGAATGCCTTAGGCTTCAGGGACTGCAGTGACCCAGCTTTCAGGCTGTGAACGATGGCACGGGCTACGCCACGACCGGCGTTCTGAGCTACATTCCAGTGCTCGATCCGGGTGTAGCTGCCATTCTCCTGGTCAGCACCGGGTCCGTGGTATGGGTAGGTGGCGATATCGCCAATGGCAAAGACGTCGTTGTTCAGTCCCTTGACGGCGAAGTGCTCGTCCGTCTTGATAGATCCATCCTTCTCGAGAGTGATCGCTGGGTTGTCATTGAGGAAGTCGGTCGCGGGACGCACGCCAACACCGAGGATCACCAGATCGGCTTGCAGCTCGGTGCCATCATCGAGATGAACCGCCCCAACCTTGCTAGAGTCAGAGCTCGAGGGTGTCGCTTTAGAGACGCCCGCGTCCAGCTTGAACTTAACACCTGCTTTCTCCAGATTCTTTTGGAATATGCGGCCAACCTGTTCACCCATAACCCGCTCCATGGGGGCTTTCTCCATCCCGACGATGGTGACTTCGTTTTCTTTCGCGAGGCAGTTGCCCACCTCCATACCAATGAAAGAGCTGCCGATGACGACAACCTTTTTGTTCTTCTGCTCGCCCAGCGCCTGGTGAATAGCCTGCACATCGGGAATAGTGCGAAGCACGAAGATGTTACCCAGATCCTTGAATCCTTCCAAGGGAAGCGTGCGCGGCACGCCTCCCGTAGCCAGGACTAGTTTGGTGTAAGGGTACGACTTGCCCGACTTGGTGGAAACTGTCTTCTTTGCGAAGTCGACACCAGTCACGTCATCGTGGGCAAATTCAATGGAGGCCTCCTTGTACCACTCCTCGGGTCGCCACTGAATCTTCTCGGGGTCCGCGATCAACGCCTTGGACAGCTTGGTCCGATCAATAATGAGATTGGGTTCCCGACTGATCACAGTCACGGCACCAGTATACTTCAGTTCACGGATCGCCTGGACCACACCGAAAGTACCACTTCCACTGTTGCTCGCACCCTGCATTAGTATCCGTCTTTGTACTCGCATCGGAGATCACATACCCGCCAACGACGACCAGCCTCTCCGAGTCAGATGATTTACACTTCATTGCAGGATCCCGCTGAGCAGCCTTGATGTCGGACTCCTCTGCGTTGATGTAAACTCCACCATTCTGTTCAAAGACCTCGAATTTCTTGAGGGCATTCGGGGCCGGAGCATCCTCGACATCACCAGTGACGACATTGAAGCAGGCTATGAGTGAGGATTAATGACGAGAGTCCAGACACTGGGGGCCAAACGAGCTTACCTCCGTGCCAGGGGCAAGTGATGCGGCCCTCCGGGGCCACCACACCGAGTTTCAAGGGTGCACCGTAATGGGTACATTTGGGGGTCATAGCATGAACCTGGCCATCATGACGAACCAGGAGCACCTTGCCCTCCTCAATGCCTTCGACCTCACATTCAACCTTGTCCAGTTCCTTGACATCCGCGAAGGACGAGACGTTCTTGAGCTTATATTGCTTGACCATCTTGGCGGGTCTAGTGGTTGAGAATGAGCGAACAAGCGGAGCGGTCAAAGGAGAAGAAGAGGAGCACAGGTGGGAATTAGCTGGAATATTGCGGGCAGAGGCTGGAGAAGAATGAGCACAGCAGTGGCAGCGACAGGAAGTGATGTTACGGTAACCGCAGCGACAGAGTGTTGTAGGACGGTGAGAAGAAGATGAAGATGAAGAAGAAGAAGAAGAAGAAGAAGAAGGGGAAGATAAGATCGTCAAATAACGGCGATGAGCAGGAGCAGCAGTGGATGGAAGTTGAGCTAGATTCGTATGGCGGAGGATGGAGAAGGAGGAAGAGGAGGTGATGGTGGGAGAACGAGCCACAAGGAGGGGAAGACGCATTGGGTGATGATGATTGATTAATTGGAGGGGGAGGGGAAGGGGAAGTAAATTAAGTTAGTTGTCAACTGACTTGAACATTTATAGTACTATAATGTTTAGAGTAAAAAAAGCAGGTTGATGCAGCATTGATGTATTTGTGACTTGCTTGTATTCTATCGAGATGATAATGTTATTCGACCAGGTCCAGCTCGGATGATGGCGGAAGAATGATGAAATTGAAGCCCGGTCAACAAGAAATTCAACTTCCGTCAGAAAAAAGAATCCGACGGATGAAGCTGAGGAAGGAAGGAACGATCAAGGCGGATGGCCTGCACTCCATCCATGCAGTGCCCAGTGCAGTGCCAGTGAGTGCCAGTGCACGATCCATCGTGCTTTCCCTATTGGGAATCCCAGCTCGATGACGTCGCCAGCCATGCCCCACTCCTCCGCCAATCAGCTCCTAGACGTTGTCAGACTTCGGAGCTTCCCCACAGTCGCGTTGCCTGAGCGAGTGCCTGAGTGCCTCGACTGTAGGGTTACCTCATACACTCGAGCTTGTGCCAAACATTCGTCTTGAGAAGAAGGACCAAGCATTAGAATATGTATCACACTGGTGTATTTATGTAGGTAGGTAGGTAGGTAGGTAGGTAGGTAGGTAGGTAGGTAGGTATGTATATATGTATGTATGTATGTACATATTTTAAGGGAAAGTATGGGAAAAAAAAACCAATCATGACGCCCATTATTCTACTCTTTCATTCCATTGTCATTCAAGCATGAATGCACCACCCTCTGGCCATCTGCTTGTCTCTTGCATCACATCTTCATTACCGTGCTCTCCCCGTCTTCAACGCGATGGGTTCGACTCCAAGCCTAATCCCTCCCGCGACTTCCCCCGCAGCCTGGCCAGCGACTGTCGGGTACGGCGTTGCGTGGGAGGTACGTGTTTCTGCACCCACCCAGGTCCTTGCGGCAGCCGCTGCGATCGGCCGAAGTCCCTGTCACTGCCCCCGGGCGACACCGGGGGGCTGGACTGTGTCAGATCCACCACAATGGACTCAGATCCTGGGGTTCCTGGGGAGTTGGGTTGAGGCACCACCGGTGGAATCATGCTCTCGGGAACAACACTAATCAGGGATGAGTCCTCCGTGTCCTTCCACTTCGAATTCTTCTGCACGGATCGTTGGCCTGACGGTGGCGTGGAAGACGATCCCACCAAAGATTGGAGATCTAGTGTGGTATCACCCGCAGTAACCCCAATGCCTTCCGATGGCTGCGACGAGAGCTCCTGCTGACCTTCTTCTCGAGCTCTGCCAATCTCAAAAAACGGGTTCGGAACCATGCTACTGGTCGACGAACGTGAGGACGGGCGGGCCTCTTCTCCCTGGGCTTGCTGGTTGGAAGGTGGAGTATCACTCCTCTCCCGCTTGGCTGGGAAATACCGGTTCATCAGCTGATTGAAGGACAGCACACTGAGCGGGCTACTGATCATCTGGAGATCGTCATTAGACGCATCTGCAGCGCGACCGAGGTTGACGCCGTCAGGGCGCTGCGGGGAGTCCAGAGTATTGGGAGAGTTCTTGTCAGGAGGCAGAAGCACGTCGGGTTGACGGTCAGCACCGCCATCGGGGATTGGTTCGGCGTCGGCGATGAGGTTGGATGCCGAGCCCGAGGCCTTTTTCGCGCAACCGGTTGGGGGTGGGGACTGGAATCCGTGAAACTGGGGGGACAGAACGGGGCTGGAATCGCCTGCAAGACTCTTCGAGGAGTTTACGGTCTCCTGGAGGATAGGCTTATTAGGTCCCGAGTCAGCCGGCTTATCTCCCGCAGCGGGGGCTGGTCGCTGACCATCTTCGTCGCCATCGCGCGCGGCCGTGGCCTCAATTCGAGCCGGTGTCGTGATCTTCGGCGTGGTGGACTCCTCGGCTGCGTGGGAGCTTGGTCGGGTGAGCGCTTCAATACGCCAGAGGAGTGAAGGAAATTAATGTACTGACATGCTGGGTTTCTCAGCATCCCCAGTTCCTGCAGCGGGCGCAGCTCGGAGAAGCTTGGGTTCAATGAAGTCGGCAAAGGAAAGCTCGCGGAAGCCATCGTCCTCCGCCGCATCATCTTCGAGACCAGGCATTTCAAATCCGGTGTAATATGGTTTATCGTTTCCCACCTCATCCGGGTCGACATCGGCGATTTGCCTTCTGTCACGCTTGGCGAGCCTGATCTTGAGAATATTGTCCTCGTAAACATCGTGTATCTCAGCCACCCGATACTCAGACACGGTGGGCTGCCAGTTTGTGGCTTTAGAGAGGTCCAATTGCTTGAAAGCAATTACAGACGCACGCTGTAGGTGATCCTCGGAGAGATCTGGAAGGGTGAGGTGATTAGCGGGCAGGACAGGCAGATCCTCAGCTGGCTCCTCAGCCTCATATTCTGCTTGGTGCTCCCCATTAAGCTGCTCCGTGTCATCATAATTGAGCTGGTCATCTCCGTCAAAGTAACTATCCTCCCAATTGCCATATTCTTCCTCCCCCGCGTCGTAGACTTGAAGCTGTTGGCGCCGCTTCCTCTTCTTGCCCCGGCCTTTGCGTTGCCTGATAATGTTGCTGGCATCGTGATCCCAGCGCTGCTCAAATGGGAAAGGTGGCGCCGTCAGCTCAATATCGTTGTAGATACATTCGGTAGCTCTGATGGTCAACCTTTCCTCCCAGTTATGCTCCAAGTCACTTTCATGCCCAGTCTCTGCGTCTTGGCTTACAGACTTGCGAGATGGAATATGGGTGATGTTTGCAGCAAGCTTCCTCCGCGTCGCATCTTCGTCTTCCTTGTTGCGCGGAGCTCTCACTCCAAGAGAGCCAAACAGCATTCGCCGAGAGCTAGCAACATCCAAAGTACGCCTCTTAGATGAATCACTGTCTGTGTTACCATTCACAGAGACGTCCCTTGCAGAACGTCTTTTCCGCTTGTTCTCATCATGGGGCGGCACATTCTCCGTCTCCGGAGTGACTGACACGTCGACGCCGCCAGCTGCCAGATCCTGGAGCAGTTTCTGGCGTCTTGCTTCAAATTCTGCGCGTTCTTGCTCCTTCTTGTCGCCTCGGGTTTTAGAGTTGACTTCAGCTTTGGCTCCGGATTTGGTTTCGGATTTGGGCTCAGGCTTGGTTTCGGGGATATAATACTCGCACCCATGCACATTCTCCCATTCCCGCAGGGCCGCGAAATCAGCTTGCGCGGGTAGAGCACCAAGTTCTTTGAGCTTTGCCAGTCGGCGACGCATCTTGTTACGTTGATTACTCTTTTTGGTCCGCAACGATCCTGCTCCGGGCGGAGCATTTTTGATGGGGGCCTCAACGCTAGTGTCTGAGTCGGAAATATTCTCGTCTTCCGATTCTGATGCGCTTGAATCATCAGACTCCGAAGTAGACTCATCATCTGAATCATCTGAATCATCAGACTCATTTGAATCATCTGAGTCATCTGAGCCCGATAGCGAATGACCTGATTCCGAAGACGAGTCTTGATCCGAGCTGGAGTCACTCACACCACTAGAGTCGGTCGAGAGTGAGCTGCTGTCACTGTCGTCTGCGACAGAGCCAGCCGAACTCACGGAAGGTGACTTCGCCTTGCTCACAAGTATGCTTTCGGGCTTCAAGGCTGGCTTCTCGTTCTCAAATTGAACCACCTTAGCATCCGTCCGTGAGTCAGCCGGGGTTGAGGTACTTTGAATAACCTTAGGTGCATCTCTCTTCGGTGTTGTCGAGGGCGTCCTAGGCCCGGGGCGGAGAGCACGGGGCGCAGACTCAGTCTGTTGCTTGACCTGGTCTTCAGGTTTGGTGATGGGAGGGGCTTCTGAATCCTCTGCGAGAGCCTTCAACTCCTCCTCAAGTTCGCCCTCTCGGGTATCAGACATGTCAGAATCACTCTCTGATTCCTGGTCCACGGGGTGGCGGATGATTGTTCCATCATCATCATCATCCTCAGGTTCATGATAATCCTGGAAGTCATCCTGAAACGTAGTTCCATGCCCTTCCGCCTTTTCCCCTTCGGAATTACCACTGTTCCTGAGTGCATCGACTTCCACGTTGGAAAGAAGCCGCTTGGGTGGTTCCCAATCCGCATCATCATCGTAGCGTACCCCGTAATCCCACCCTGCGATTGTAGTCCGTCGTTTTTTCCTAGGTGGAATCGTGATTGCAGGCCTGGACGAAGTAGGTCTTTTCAGGAAAGGCTTTCCGAAGGGAACGCCATCGATGAGGTGTTTGCCATCTCCGGAGATCTGATGGCGACCGGAAAGCCGCCTGGCCCGAAGATCTTCAATCTGTAGCGCACGGATTCTATCATGTAAGGACGCGTCGGTTAGTGGTTACATAGTTGAAGCCATGAGAGGGTCAACATGGATGGGATAGCACATACAGGACCTCATCGCCGTCGCGCAATAGGCCGTCCACCTCCATAAAATGTAGGCACTCTGAGCCACCCACTTCAACCACATAATCTTCAAGACCCCACTGTCCACTGCACTCTTCGTCAAACTGGACCGATTCCGTCTCCAACGGAATCACCTCGTTCACATCTTCCAGCAGCTGTGCAAACGTGTATCCACCATTTGAGTATAGCGCATTAGGTAAACGCGTCGAAGTGATTGCAGACGCAGCAGCGGGAATCATGGGCGAGCCATTCGACGCATTGGGACCGAATAGAGAGTGAGGAGACGTCGTCCAAAGAATGCGCGTCACGGGCAAGCCGTGACGCTGGATTGTTAAGTGGAGACGCATAATGGAATGCTAGAGAATTCCGCTGCTACTTCCAAATCAATGCGACCAGGGGCAGCTCATTAGTATAGGACTTTGCTGAGGCGGTTGAGATGAATTAGATTCGATATGATTGCCGCAGCGCGTTGCTCGGTTGAGCAGTTTTGGGTAAGGAGCTCAATTGCTATTAACACCTTTGAGATGGAGCACGGATCGTCTATCCATTCAAAGTCAAGAACACTTAGAGAACCGTACGCGCAGGAGAGAAGGACATATTATTGACAGGAGAAAACAGTCATGATGAAATGTTGAGAGTGCAGCGCGGAAACCGACGAAAAGCACGGGGAAGGAAAGACCGAACGGTGACCGATGCAGTGCCAAAGCTTCTGTTTCCCGCTAAGCCTCTTTGGTCCGCGTAGTCGGCCACCCACGGTTCGCAACACCAAACAGTACTACTGCTACTAGTACTCTACCAACACTGGTCTTACAGAATTGTATTTTTGAGTCTTTTATACAGAAATACATATCTATGCTTGTAAAAAATAGGGGGTATTTGCATTGCATAGCTTCCAATATATAGCAGGTAGTATGTGTTGGTTGCACGTTCAGAGAATTGGCACCAGAGAAGCTGCAAACAGAGTGTAATCGCTGAGTATTAGAGATACGTAGTGGACTGAATTCATCCTGCGAGCTCAAAAGTTATTTTCAAAGAGTCAAGAATGACCCCGAGATCGATTGAAGAGACATGATAGCATGATACTCTTGTTGGGAGTAGAGCCACACTGGACCTTAGACATCCCGATTTGGACTACGAGGAACTGGCTTCCGATTAGGTACTCCCAGATTCATGGTGCGGTGCTCTGGTCGGAATGGTCTGTGATCGGCCTGGCTGCTAGATGTCTGGGGTTGACTGTCCGCTGTTGCCTGGTATTGCGGAGGGCTCTCCTCTAGAGGAATGGCCTTGTGTATTTTGAGTACGCTTTGCTGGCGGGAAACAAGAGAGACGGGTGATCCAGACCGGGACTCTGGAGGGGTTGAAGGCAGCATATCGAGGGTTTCCGCAGAGGAATTGGCCCCCTCATTGCCGTACAGTGCCGATGCCTCAGGTGCCTTTCCAACTGGAGATCTTGCATCAGCGCCAGATTCAAACGATCTTTCGGAGGAGGCGCTTGGTGGGTTATACTCTCTACGAGGGCCATCAATTGGGCTGAGAGTATCAGCCATCGCGTCTTCGTAGCTCGGAGGTGCATCGTCGTAGCCATCTTCTGGGTTGCTAGGCGCGGGTGGCCGGGTGGGCCGAGGAGGCATTGGTGGAGGCAGACCATCACCTGAAGGTCGGGTTGAGGTGGACACAGTCGGCTTAACGTTCCCATTTGCAGCTATAGCTTCCAAGAGTGCTTGTGGAGGTGCAATGCCGGAGAAGACTTTGACAGGCATGCGCAACGGAAGTACGATAAGCTGAGGCTACTAGCAGTGAGCAGTCGTCTCTAGAAATGAAGAGCTGAGGAGGCAAACATACTTTCATGTTTCCGACTGATCCATGCGTGAGACCCACACGAACTTCAAGTTCGTAGGTTCTGGAGACATTGCACGTTTCAAATGATGGAGCTACAGTGCTGGGAAGCGGTATGCGGTTCCACATGTTAGCATCCAAGGTCCATTCGGTCTCAGCAGGGTCTCCCCCTCTTCCTAGAGGTATAGCCATGTTGCTGCAGCTCAACATGACCCAGGTGCCACTCTCTGTCCGCTTGAGGTCATGGGCGATAATGTGTGTATATGAAATTAGTTCAACTTGTAACATCTGCAAGAAGATGGTTTCGTATGATTCAGACAATTTCTTGACAATGATTCGCATCGGTATAGGTTCATTACAGGTGAGTATCGAAGGGTTGGGTAATCTCAAATCTGCGGACACACGAGGACCGTTGCTGGCGCTTTCTTGGAGAGAACTGCTTGACATTTTCTGAAAAAGACCTTTCTTCTTGGAGACGGGAGGGAGATCCGAGAATTGATGTTGGCGTCTGGCGTACGTCTCTTCGCTTGGATTCCCTGTTCGCGGGGGCTCGATTGGTAGAAAATTCAGGTTGGTGATCTTACAGCGGCCGTTAGTCTCATGCAATTGAGACAAGAAGGGGTCACAGCGGACAAGAGGGAAAACATACCCCTCTGATATTCTCCTTGTAGAATTGTGGACGGATGACCGTGGCTTTCACGTAGTACTTGATATCGGCCATTCCGGGAAACCCACTGAGAGACGGTGGAAGCGTTTTCTTCACATGGCGATGAGTATCCTTCGCCACCTCCACCTTGAGGCCGGTGATGTTGAGGTTGGTGAGCATGCTATTTTGGAAATTGCAGGCATTGTTGAACGGGAACTAGGATCCGAAATCAGTCTACGCTGAACATGGCAGAGAAAACAATTTCGAAATTACCTTGAACTTGAACGGATATTCGTAGGTCCCTTTGGCGAACGTATAGACCCTTTCGGGGGTCTTCGAGTTGAAAACTTCGGGGGTGGGAAAGACGGTAGCAACCTTATACAGGAGCTGTAAGGGTTCTTAGTAACAGCTTGAATAGGGAGGGGCATTCCACCTGGCCCTTGCCAGTGAGTGATCTACAAGGTGGGGTTGGGGAAACTGTGGAGTGACGCACCTTGTGAACCTCGATCTCTGTCCGCTTTTTGTCCGACTGCTCATGATGCGGATATCGCGGACCTGCAAGACGTGTTCGACTCTCGCCCTCAAGCTTCACTTGTATCCCTCCTATAGCAGCTTCGGAGGGTAGGGTGAGCACCACTTTCCCAACGAGAACGTCGAGGTTAGTGAAGTGCTTGTGAGGCCGGTCCAGGTGGATTGTTACAGACATGGCGAACCGTGCGTAAGCCGTATATGTGCGGATGAGAATGAGGATGGCCGGCACCTGAGACGCACAATCACTCTTCACCAAGACCGTTTTTATGAATGATGCAAAGTCTAGACAAGAGCAAGCACCAGTTGAACTGGCTGCATATACGTCTAGATAATCAAAACCACGCAGGCGGAGAGATAATAATGGACAAAGGGGAGGAGGGGGTGGGGGGGGGGGGGGGGGGGGTGGGGGGGGGGGGGGGGGGGGGGGGGGGGGGGGGGGGGGAAGAAAAAAGAAGCACGGGAGTTCGGCAGAACTACAGTCACTTAACGTTACAGGATATGACGTTAAGCCCAGGGGAAGCAGAACTGCTCCCGTGGGGTCGACGAGTAAGTAATTGTTCTCACAGGGCTGGCTTGGCTGGCTGCCCGAGTCTGGATGCGCCGAGCCGAGTGCAGTGGGTGGGACTCAGCCACTCCGCCCAGTCCGACTGGGTGCACCGCCACCTTTGTTGGTCTTCTCTCTGCCAATCGAACACGAGTCTACAATCTGTCATAGACGGCACTGCACGTCACAAGTATCGCATTCCACACCTATAATCTAAAGCAGTGTCCTCAAGGGGTATCGCTGGGAATATAGGTATGCTGTCGAATCACAGAACAAAAAAGAACTAGCCCAACGCACTCTAGGCACCAAGATTTCAAACAGAGGTTACTGCACCGCGCCATCATCAGAGACCCTCCTTCGCAAGCATGTCTAGAATATTGATCTCATTAGTCAGACTCTCCGCAATGGTTCGACAAGGTTGGGTGTGGCGTGACGCCAGGGCCTCTTTGTCGTACCTGCAATATCAAGATAAAAAGCAATTGCGTTGAATCTACGCAGAGCATCAGCCGATGTCCAGCAGGAGCATAAGAACAGGCAAAGCGAGAGAAGAAGTCCATCTTCGCATCGCTAACTCATTCAACATACCTTAACCTGTTGCCCGTTATTTCACCGGCCAACCATTTTAATCGGTTGGTCCAGTTGATCAGGTCCAGGTGGCTCACCCCTTCTAGGGTGCCCTTGTAGCCCCCTTCTCCTCCCCACTTGCTGCTCGCAACGCTGACAAGTCCGTCATTGTACCCTTCGACCTGCTGTAAGAGGCGATGCGATAGGCGGAAGACAGACCAGAAGCTTGGCTGCATCGATGCTCCATAGGAGAAATACCTGCAAGAACTCAGTCTCGCGACACCACTCACAGGGCTGACCACCTACCGAACATCCTCCACATCTGGAGTAATAGGATTGAAGGTGTTTTGCATGTAGTCGCGGGTCAGTTGAGCGAATGCCCCTGTATCTATTCCTAGTCTCTCAAGCGCATAGTACAACTGAGCCAAGCGGTCATCTGTGAGTCATGAGTTTCAGCTTCTTCTTCTTCTGCCGGGGCAGTGAGTCAACACACCGCCAATCTGCTTGAGCACATAGTCTGCGACTGCAGAGCCTGCCAAGCTAGTTAGTAAGATGATTACTTTGTTATCTCATACATACCTCTATGGGGCGTGGCTATAGTAGTCAAGGATTTGATTTTGAAGTCCGTTGGTCTGAGATGTGTAATCATATATCGTGAATCAAGGCCTCTTCGTCGTCAATCAGGATATGATCGTAACGGACGTTTAGATGCATTCAAATTACCTACCCCTGTACAGCAATGTAAACAAAGAGTTCCGATGACGGTGATTGGGGCGACCAGGCTTACCATACTATGACTGTTCAATATTAGATCTGATATCAAAGAAATAAAGTCAATCTTGGAAAATAGAGAGCCTACGCGATGATATTCACTTCCTTGCCACGTGCTCCGGCGACGATGTCTTTTGCCAATTCTTCGGCGCGCATTTCAATGGACGCCGATGGAGGTACTGTTGCAGTGATGACCTGTACCCCCTTCATCGATAGTGCATCCTCGATCCCACGCCAGTATTGAACACCGGGGAGATAAGGGCCGGCAAGGCGAAGCGTGTCAAACCCGAGAAGCCCATGCGCAAGCACGACAGGGTGCTTCGGGGCATCTGGTGAATATCAGGTCAATTTCCACACGCTGACAACTCTGTAAGGATCTGCCATGATTGGGTCTACTAAATGCCATCCGACTCACCATATTGATCTTTGATAGCAGCATACTCATCTCTGATGACTTTGCCCAGGTCTTCCAAACGTGGATCAAGAACATCGGACGCTGTATGCGTAGAGGAACGAAACCCGCGTGAGCTGCGACAGCGCCTCAAATTGTTGTACCGGAAGACAGTCCTCTTGTGGCAAAGGGAGAGACTTCTCACTGTGCGCAATTGAGCGACAGCAGATCTCATTTTGTATTATACCCTGCGTGCTCTCCATGCAAATGGATCTGGGAGGAAAAGCGAAAGTATACAAACCAGCATCACGGGTGGCCTCGCGCCGAGGAGGAACTTATGACGCAACAAATGCCTATTCGGGTCTTTCCATGCCTGAGGCATGAATATGCCCGAGCATACTGTGCACTGGACCTCAAGATATATTTTGAGTGATTAACATGTACTGAAAATCCCCTAGAGCTGTTAATACTCCTTGTAACAACCTCTTGCCTTTATTAATGGGATAAATCCTGTTTGATACCCCCTTTCCCTCGACAAATGTCAGATGGAAAGCAAAGGATCTCAACGGTAAGGGGTCTCACGCATGCACCAAGCAGGCATGGCATCCCCACATTACTGAAGGACATTGCCCACCCCTCCACTAGCTGCAGACAATCTAGAAAGGATGCACTCCGTACATATGAGCAGTTGTATGATCAAACAGCTAAATAATATTCACAGGCTGGAAATAAAGAACCCAAAATTGATGAACCCTCACGCTGCTGCAGGAAACAACAGATCTATGCCTTGACCACGATTTTCTCCGAAGCCTCAGGCTTTACGTCGATGAGTGCATGGATAAGATCCTCCACCACCTTGCTGCCCTTGTCGTTCCCGGCATCCTTGATCTCCTGGAGCTTGACTTCTGCCTCTTTGTTCGCATCCTCCTCAGCCTTCTTGTACCCGCTCGAGTGCTACAGCAAGCACGAAAGCGTTAGCTCGTTTCTTGAACAGCGATTGCGAGCTACCCCTAGATCGAGGAGCCACTGTAATGCCATAAATACCTCAGCCTCGAACTTCTTGAATTCGTCCTCCTTCTGCTTGCGATACTCTTCGATCTCCTTCTGGGCTTCAGCCTTTGCGTCTCTTATCCGCTTGGTACGATCTGAATAGAACGTGTCAATGAGAGAGCCGGTAACATTGGTTGAGGGGCCGGGACAGTACATTCTCTAGCTGTAAGATGCGACACGTCAGCATACAGTCATGGTATCCGGTAGTAGCATAGATGAGCTTTACCTTGCTGGACAATCTTCTGGGCCTCTCTCTCGGCCTTAATTCTGATGTCAATTGTATGTCTTCGTAGGAACAGAGTCGGAATGACCTACGTCGAGGAGGGTCTGAATGCCTGCGGAGTTCTGAGCGGACTATCGGGGACAGCGTTAGCGCCTTTCCTTCAAAAACAGACTCGCCTCCTAGCGCTCACCATCTTGTAAGTAAGTCCTCTGGGACGCGAGAATATGCTTGAAGGGATACGATTTGAGTTGAAGGCGATATCTTGATAAGGTGGAGTTGTGGAGCTTGTGATACGCCGTCCGATCTCCCCGACGCCACGCATTACCCCCGTGGGCGGTCGGGGATTCTGCCACGAAACACCGCCATCGTCGATTATCGCCGACACGAGACTGGGATCATGATTGACTTAGCCTCTTGATCGGGAGTTTCGCCACCTCTTCTTTTGCGACATTTCTAAATATTCAATACATTACCAGCGGACATGTCTCGGGCTTCCAAATTGACATTGGCCGCCACAGGCCTAGGCACAGCTGGAATTGTCTACTTTGTGCACTGGGCACAAGAACAAGAGAAGGCGGTCCGTTAATACTTTGACCCCCATTTACCCAGTAAGATGCTAACTTCTCAATTACTCGGCCTCTAGTCAATGCACAAGGCGGTTGAACTTGACATGGAAAAACAGCGCATTCGACAGGAGCGACAGGCTGACTTCGAGATGCAAAGGGCTCTTGAAGAGGAATACCGGAAACTCCAAAAAGTCTCACCAAGCTTAGACGAACCGAGCGGAACGCAAAGAAGTCAAGGACAAGGACAAGGGTCCTGAGGCAACACTTCCTCTGCTGGTTGACGGCGTGTGACGTGAAGGCTCGGGCGTTGGTATGTTTTCGCCAATTATAGAAGAAATCATCTCTAATCCAACATCTCAGCCATGGCTTTCAACCTCACCAGAATGACAGCTTCCCGGCTATAAAATATACCCATGTACAATAGACAAGAACATACACTCCTATCCTTGCGGAGACAGACGCTGATGAGTAGAATTGAGGGCACTCTAAATGGCAAGCTCACGCTGCTATGTAACTAGCATGTTGCTAGATTATGATTCACATAGCATCAATGCTATGGAGGACATGAATGAGTGATGAAAACGACTACGTGAAGCTATCTCAGCAGAACTATCGATATGGGCGCGGTAGGTGGTGAGCAGCCTGGCCGTTGGGCCGTGACCTTATGCGACAGACGGAAAGCATGGGTGGCTGTGTGGTAATGTTTGCGAGACGACAATATATTACGAAGAGGGATGATATGTTGAAGCACGAACTATAAGTTAGTCCTTATCAGTTCTTTGAAGAAATTGAACCCATTTTTGCTCGGGTTGGTGGTTCTTCCGAGATGCCCCATGAATCGAAAGATAGGCCGCTGATATAAAGAAGGCCGGCTACAACCGGAGGCCGGCTCAATTCCGGCCTCATGCAACTACGAAAGGCTAATCTGCCCAAATCCGGCTGATGTGACCAATGGCGGCGAGGACCCCATGACTGAAGCCTTGGCAATTGGTGAAGTATAGTCAAGGTCATGATGTAGGTGATTGTGAGTTTGGGACTCCACGTCCTTCAAACCGGCAAATTGGAGCGAACATTGTGTAGGATACAGTCAGATATATGCTAGAAACAGCCAGTAGCAATGTATCAGTTCTCCCGCACCAGCCACAGCTGAGGATAGACAGCTGAACACATTGGTATACAATGCTGGAAAAGGAATAGTGTGTCCTCGTGATCCCTGCGTGCCCTGATCTGCCAAGAGTTTGTATAGAGTCGTCGAGCAGGCGTCTACACTGATGTATTGACCCAGGGGAGAGTTTATAGGCATAGAGACTCGTACAAATTGTCATATAATACTTCTCAGATGCCCAGATCTAGTGCTACTTTGTTATCGTGATTGAGACTAAGGTCTCCACGCAGTTTCCCTACCTGTTTCGTACTGGCGCTGTCGAGGCCGGAATTGATACCGGCCTCAAAGCATTATAAGAATCGCCTGCAATCCCGCCCAATTCCTAGGCACAAGAACTCTGAGTTCATCAAGGTTTTAACTTTCTGTGTTTTCTTCTTGCCCAGTAACTTGGTTCCCTTTTCCACATTCACCTGGCTGCTTCCTATTCTTCTCCTTCCTTTTCTGTCTCTTCTGCTCTCTCTTCATCCTTTTACTCGAGACCTTAGACTCTCTCATATCTTCTCGCACCCTCTCACCGCCTCGCAGCATCCCATCATACCTCTATTCATTCCCTTATCTATAGATAACTTCACCATGTCTCCATCTAGGGTTCCCCTCCCAAACAGTACCTTGGATCGCTTCCCTCATATCCATGATGATCCTTCCACCCTTCCTCGGTCCTTGGACCCCTTCACTATCACCACCTCTACCGGCTTCCTGCCCTTTCTTATCTCTCCCATCAAGCTCCCATCTGTCTTCCAGCCTTTGATGTCACTGCTTGAGCGTCTCCCTGTTGTTAAGAAGGATGGTACTCCAGGTCTCCTTGCAACATATGAGCTAGGCCCGGCTGTTCTGGCCGAGCTTCCTGATCTGACCGAGGAGATCGATAAGCTGGTCACGCCTGATGGTGCACCGGATCTCTACATGATCACCGCTGCATTCCGTGACTACTCTTTCCTCGCCTCGTCGTATCTTCTTGAGCCATGCTGGGAGAACTGGTGTAAAAACCCCGACCAGGGTTATGGACTCGGACGGGATATTCTGCCCAAATCTGTGGCTCGTCCAATGTATCATTGCGCCAAGATGTGAGTCGACGCTTAATCTAGTGAGCTTTGACCGTCTATACTAATTTGATGCCAGCCTCAACATTCCTCCTTTCATGTCCTATGCTGCTGCATACTCACTATTTAACTACACCCTCGCAGACCCCTCTAAAGGTCTGGTCTATCCAAACTTGCGTCTTGTCCGCGCCTTCGAGAAGGGTCTGGACCCCAAGAGCTCCGAAGCCGGCTTTATCTTAACCCACGTGGACATGGTGAAAGAATCCAATGGCCTTATCAGCGGAGCACTCAAGGTGGTCGACAACGTCGAGCAGGGTGATCGTTCGGTGGTCAACGACGGATTTAGAGAGATTCTAGCTTCCATGGAGAAGATCGAAGCCTCGATGGAAGGTAAGCGTTCCCCATTCCCTCCTGTTGCTCAAAGACTCCTCCTCACCAACAATCCGCATTTAGACATGTGGGCCAACTCCAAGCCCCAGGACTACCTCTCGTTCCGTGTCTTCATCTTCGGAATCACCTCTCAATCCATGTTCCCGAACGGTGTCATCTACGACGGAGTTCTTGACAACCAGCCCCTATTCTTCCGCGGCGAGAGCGGTGCGAACGACAGCATGGTAAGATTTCGTCTCAAGACTACCCCTTCTAGACGCCGATCTGACCATCCACAACAAACAGATCCCTCTTCTCGACCACCTCTGCCAGATCCCCATGCCCTCCACCCCGCTCACCAAGATCCTGCACGAGTTCCGTGCCTACCGCCCCCTACCCCACCGTGAATTCCTCGCTTACATGAATTCCAAATCCGAAGAAGTCGGCACTCGCAACTTCGCCGTCCAGGACACCGAGACCGCAATCCTCTTCCTTAAAACTCTGAACCACGTTCGGAGCTTCCGATGGAGACACTGGCTTTTTGCCCGAGAGTATATCATCCGCCGCACCCCACACCCTACCGCTACCGGTGGTAGTCCTATCGTCACGGTAAGTTATTCTTCCCACCCTTGAGGGCAGTCTTTCGCCCCATGAGATATATACTAAACACGCTTCTGGGTCGATATGTAGTGGCTTCCCAACCAGTTATCCGCGGTGATGGACCTGATGATCTCGATCTATGATACTTACCTTGCGCCGCAGAAGGAAGGACATTTGGCTGTCGGGTCGGATGATCAAACCGGGTTTGCTGCCGAGGCATATATGAAGCAGGTCGAGCCGATGATGGGAATGGTGAGGGACCAGAGAGAAAAGTTGGCCAAGGAGGTGGAGAAATGGTGTAAGGAGAGGGGGGTTTGAAGAGAAGGTGGTAGGATCGGTTGTTATACCCTTGGATCCATATTTTGACCACTTCCAAACTGTAGATAGTCTCCACGTTGGTTCTGAGCTTAGTACTGGAGTTCCTGGTTCAGGATTAGTACGAGAGACAGATAGCGAGAGACTTCATTTCAAATTGAATCCGAAGAGATTGATTTGAACGGCAGCTATCATAAGGATATTGACCTATCGCAATACATTCCAAGTTTGATGAGTAGCAGTCTCATTTCTAGATACTGTATCTCCTCCTACGCATCATGCAGCAGCTGAAAGATAGCTTTTAACTTTGATAACCTCCAGACACAAAGAGAAAAACATGCCTTATCTCTTTCACCTTCAGGCCGCATGGTCGTCAATGTGCTTTGAGGGTTTATTGCATCATTATATACGGCGTACGGCGGGGGACGTAGCGTGATTGTCATGAGGAGTAGCAATTGACCTGAGCATTATTGTATGGCTCTTGAGTCAGCGATGCTGCGGGTATAGCAACCCAGAAAGACAGACTAGGAACGCAGACTGTATATTGTGAGGCTTGCAATATCAGACTCGATGGTCGAGTTGTCGCATTAGAGAGTGGGGGTGGGATGAACCTCGGCATTCTCGGCCCCTCCGCTCTTTTGCCCCATCGGGAATCCGCTTCATCTCCGCAATTCATCCTTGCGCGGTGTGTGATTGAACGTTCCCTCCTCTTAAAACAATTCAAAAGAAGACTGCGGTGCTGTTCATCGTGTTTGAATTCTCTTTTATTTTCCGCACAGAACCCCCCTCCCCAATTCCCCCAAGTAAACCCCGCGTCTCCGACCCAATCCCTCTCGAGATGCCGCCGCAACCCGACGACCAATTCCACGGCTGGGTCTCGCATTCGCCCACCGAGCCCCTCACCTTCACCACCTTCACAGCCAAACCCTTCGACCCCACCGACCTCGAAATCCAAGTCACCCACTGCGGGATCTGCGGCACGGACGTGCACACCCTCCGCTCGGGCTGGGGACCGTCCGACTACCCCTGCGTCGTGGGCCACGAGATTGTCGGCACCATCACGCGCCTGGGGGCCTCGGTGCCCTCCCTCCCGCCGCCATACTCGGCCTTCCAGATCGGCGACCGCGTGGGCGTCGGCGCGCAGATCCTGGCGTGCCTACGCGCCGACTGCGATGCCTGCAGCACGAACCAGGAGAACTACTGCCCGCGCATCACCGGCACCTACAACGACCGCTTTTGGGACTCGACGACCTTCCAGCAGAAGACCGCCGTCAAGACCATGGGCGGGTTCGCGCGCACCTGGCGCGGGCCGGCCCAGTTCGTGTTCCGGATCCCCGAGGGGTTGTCCTCGGCGCATGCGGCGCCGCTGCTCTGCGCGGGAGCGACCGTCTTCACGCCGCTGAGGAAGTACGGCGCGGGCGCGGGGAAGCGCGTCGGCGTCGTGGGCATCGGTGGGCTGGGCCACCTGGGGGTGCTGTTTGCGAAGGCCATGGGCTGTGAGCGGGTGGTCGCCATCTCGCGGTCCTCGGCCAAGAGGCAGGATGCGGTCGAGGGGCTCGGCGCGGATGCGTTCATCGCCACGGGCGAGGAGAAGGGCTGGGCGAAGAAGTACGAGAGGACCCTGGACTTGATTATCTGTACAGTGGACGGGGATGACATGCCGCTGGCGCGGTATCTGAGGCTGCTGCGGGTCGGGGGCACGTTCGTCCAGGTGGGTGCCCCCGAGAAACCTCTGCCCCAGTTGCCGGCTTGGTCGTTCATTCAGAAGGGCATCAAGCTGGCCGGGTCGAATATCGGTTCGCGCGAGGATATCCGGGCCATGCTGGAGTTGGCGGCGCAGAAGAACGTGTTGCCTTGGATTGAGAAGCGGCCGATGGAAGAGGTGAACGTCGCGTTGAGAGATATGGATGCCGGGAGAGCGAGGTACAGGTATGTGTTGGAAAATGGAGAGCCGGATAGTAAATTGTAGAGGTATAAATAGACAGGACAGTACTTTAGTAGTAGACCAGGGCTATTACCCAATGTGGATATGAATACGAGCTAAACGAAGTAACCGAGATATAGGCAGCAAAGAACTGATTTTGGCGAAGGTCGCTTCGTCTCTCTGGGCATCAAGGTTCATTATTGATTGAAATGTCACACTCGTACCTTTCCAAAGATTGGGCCTCTAGTAGCACTTCCGTGGGTACAGTGTACCCGCGGGGTTCGACCGATCCTTGTGAGGTTCCATTTGTCGATTGGAGAATCACTACTATTGTACTCACACCAACTAGATTCGACGACGCCCTGAGAGGTAGAAGAGAGGTTTAAATAATCAAGGCTCTGGCGATTCGCTCATGCCAATTGCTAAGTTGCTCGCTAGGCGATCGCTCAGTGGGAATTATCCCCAAAGGTCCCTACCATGGGTAGATCGAGCAACGGTCGCCATTGGTCATCCAAAACCTGCCATATAGCCTTGAGGACCCTGATACCCCAATCATCCACAAACCATATATCCCGAAGCCGATGAAGGATTGCGCAGTAATAGGCCACAATGATAAGCGCCAGTGGCTGATGTTCCTGAAGCAGCTGTACGAATTCGGCCTTGAGCCTAATCGCCCACCGGCAGGCCTGCCTTACAGAGGTCACACCTTGATGAGCCGCCGCCATCAGGTCTGCCAGATTCTCAATTGCATGCTCGTAGGTGGTCGAGTCATGAGCCGGATCCTGGCCTTTGCAGACGTGGTTCACCTCGTGCAGTCGGTCCAAAGCGGACCGCTCATCATCGGGAAGCACATCATCGTAGTCATCCAGCTGAAAGAGGGCCCCCCAGTCACTATCTCGTATCGTCGACGTAGCCTCGTTCAGAATCTGTTGTACGCCGCGCGTCAATGTAAATACCTGCAGGATGCCATTGATGCACGCCCACGGATCGTCCGTTCCGGGGGCATGTGAGGGGTGAAGAAAGCCAAAAGTGTAGACCACGACAACGCTAGCAAAAGCGAACATGGCTTTGGCATTCGATGCGTTGATGTCGCTCAACTGCTCGCGGAAGAAGGCCAGAGCCTGGTTCTCATGCGCTACGGCAACGCTCACGTAGGCCGCGCGCTTGACTTCATCTCTCGTCCGCGCTAAGTGGATCGCCGACAGGGCCAACAAGCCGTGCATGAGAAAGGGGTGGGATAAAGCCTCCTCAGGAACACGGGCCTGCCAGATAGCATCTGTTATCCCGTGCCGGGAAAGTGCTTTGTAGGTTGAGTTGCACCAGTGCATCATCAACTCCAGGTTGCTCAGGTTGAGACGCGCGACTGATTGCGGCTCGTCGTCGCCGTTCAATTTCCCCAGAATGCGGAGCGAATTGGCGGTCGTTGAAAAGGTGGATTCGGACTCCCGCGGCCCTTCAGAGCCTGACTTGTTCGGCCGAGGGCGAGGCCGCAACTCATCGTTGGTCCAGAGTAATGAAGTCGCAGAGTCATACCTGCAAGACGACATGCGTTTTGAGCAGTTCGAGCAGACCGGCCGCAGCTCGTCGCATTTCACTCGTCTTTGCTTACATTCGAGGCAGCCGTGTCGTGACTTGCGATGAGGGCGTCGGAGTGCCATTTCCTTTGGCCACGCCTGACTCCTGAAGAGTTCAAGAATAAGTCATAGGGTGAGAGTGCCTGAGTGAGTGCAGACTTGACTAAGCATTGCATCGGTCTCTCATCTGAAAAGTCCAGGTTTCACGCCGTCGGGAAAGCATTTCTTGTCAAGCCCCGCTGGAGAAGCCATTTTGTACTACATTATGTCATCAACCGCAAGTTTACCAGTGAACAGTCCATTCAATTTCCCAACTAGCTACAATTTCTGTACAATTTCATGGATATTACATTGAGATGGTAGCGATTCCCCAGAGCGAAGATATCTCGAAAAAGATCACAAAATCTCAGAGTGTGTGTTAAAAGAGATAACCTAGGATAGCCCCTTGCACCCCCCCACAGGGACCGACCAGTCCCCACAACCACAGTCAACTCATGCTCCAGTGGTAGAGCTGTTCTGTCGCCGTCGTCTCGCTTTCTCATACAAGGAAAGGACTGTCGCAAGGACCATAAGATCGAATTGTTGCCCATGATCCACGTGGAGCTGGAGCATGCCACTTTCCTTGTACGAAGCCACATTGGTCATGAACATCGCCAGAATGTTGCCGCTTTGCTCGTCAACTAACTTATAGTTGCGATTGCTGAGCCGTGTCCAAGTGTGACCCTCGAGGCCGACATGATGTGTCCGCTTCCACAGGAAAGACTGCCTCCGTGGCCCAGTGCTCGTGGGGACCTCCATTTCCCAGCGATATTTGCTGTGGCTTTTGCTTTGGCCGGTAAGATCCTCCCACACCATCTCGCTTGGGGCTTGAGGATCTCCTAGGCCAATGTGAATACCTCGTGAAAAATGTTGGAACTTGGCGACTGCCACGATCGGACCGGAGTCATCCATCCCAGCATGGAAGGTGAGGTCTGGCTTCTTTGGTCGAAACTCGGACACGCGCACCCTGTATATTTGTTGATCATCTGCAAGTTTTACGTTGTAATGGTGCCGCCATGCTGTATTGGAGATCTTGTAGCGACGGGTGATAGTATCATCACTTGGTAGCTTAGCGTCCACCGAGCCAGGGTCAAACTCGATGGACGCATCAGAGTGAAACGAGGGTGCATTAGAAGCCATGATGGTGTGATACCGGGAAACTCATAGCTCGAAGGATTATATTTCAAGAGGGCAACCGGAAAATGGGCTCTTTATACTTGATGGGCGTTAGATGCTTTGGGCGTGAGTTTCCACCACGCGCCAATGATGGAAAGCATCTCAGGGTCTCTCTCCCTTAGTTGGTCTGACAAGGTGGGATGCTCAGGGTCTGGGCTGTGCATTTCAGACATGCTATTGAAACAGTTGATTGGATCCAGATTCGAAGACTGGGACACGGCTGTTCTTCACAGCCTTGAAGATAGAAGATCGTCATGGCCGAATACGAGCCATCCATTTCGGGAATAGACTCGGAGTGGAAGACACCTGAGGCAGACTTATCACATGACGGTCACTTTTGGCCTCACCGCCTTGGTCGGCGCGTCTCGCTCCATCTCCAGCGACGAGCAAGAAACATGCAAGTCGGCGATGTTCAGTGTTTCCTTTGGCGCCATTTTGCTGGTTGCGCCTTGACAATCCCTCCACCTCTTGTTGCGCGTCTTCTAATCCATTCTTGCCCATCGTTCATCGTCTTCGCCGGCCTATAACCCCTGCATCGGGGCCATTAAATCATAACCTCTTTTCTAACAACTGTTTTTCCTGTGAATTCCGCTATCCACCCGCCCAGTAACCGTTCCCTAAAGACCCTGTCCTCGCACCCCATCAGCACACAATGTCTTGGAATTTCCACCTCCAGTCTAGCCCGCCGTCTACGCCTGGTAAATCCCGCGATCCTTTCGACGGTTTATCCAGCACCCCGGCTGGGGCTCCACCATCCGCATCCAACTCCTTTGCGGCGCATGGCGGGCCTTCCGATTTTGGGAGCTCTCGCATGAGCTCCGGCTCCCTTTTCACGAAGTCGGGCCACATGAACCTCAATGACAATGATAGCATCTTCGGCTCATCTATTATGTCAAATGATTACCTGCCACCCCTACCCAAGAAATCGACAACAACCGCAACGAAATCCTCTGCAGCGTCGCAGTCCCTGTTCAGCATCACAAATGGCTCTCGCTTTGATGAATCCACACGCTTTGGGCAATCCAATGGCTTTGCGGATTCCCAGATGGATGCAGAGCGAGACGATATCCTGACTGAGACAGAGGATGAGGTAGTGGACAAGACGGGAATCAGCCTGGGTGTGGGTAAGGCGAACAAGAACGCTGGGGGCCGCTTCAGCTTCTTGGATTCTCAGCTCGGAGACTCCATCGCTCCGCAGCCTGTCTCGCTTGGTCATCGCAAGTCTATCTACTCAAACCCAGGCAGCGCCAAGCGTCCGAAGCTCGATGAGCGTTGGGCGGGTCAAGCGCCTCTGCGCAAGGGAAAGTTGTCACCGAAGAAAGACTCGGCAATGCCATCTATAGTTCGCAACTTAGCTCGCTCGCGGCTGACTACGGTGGATGAGTCGAGTGACTTTGTTATGAGCACGGAGGACGAGCTTTGCCGCATGTATGACGAAGTCAAGAAAGCCGACATTAATGGCACGGACTTCCGCGCGGCCCTCTCGGATGTTTGCAGTCGACTTGCAAATGTGTGGAAGACAGCTACAGGACAGAATGGTCCCTACCAAGAGTCAGACGGCATTGGGCCGGGTGAGCAAGCTTCAAATATCGCCAAGGCAAGTTTCTTGGCTTCACTCCTTCTACAGCTGCATCACCCCCCTCGGCCATTTGATCGACCCGGCCAGGTAAACCCCTTCGCAACGCGCAATCTATTACTGGGTGGTCCTCGCACAACATCACCGACACCTATCCCCAGACTTCTCATTGACTGGCTCGATGCCAACCACATCCCTCCTGCGTCGGAGTTGCAAGTCTTGAAGGCGTTTGAACCCAATCCTACTGCATCATCAAGCTTCTGGGACTTGCTCAATGCTGCTGTTCTCCGGGGTAGCCTCTCGACAGCCGTTGAACTTTTGCGATCTGCCGATTTCAACTACGCAAGATCAGCGTTAGAAGATGGCCTACCACAGGCGGGATATCGCGGAACACAGCTGCAGAATATTCAGCGATGCGTCAACAAGGCTCTTCAAATCCTCGAGTCATGTCCTGGTGTCTCGCGCGATGATTGGGATGTCAAGGGTACCGAATGGGCTTTGTTCAGAAGACGGGTTTTGGCGGCAGTAACAGACCTGGAGGATTTCGCTGAAGGCGAGGACAAGGCGTCGCCAGAACCCCCTGTTCAAGAAAACCGCTTCCAAGCTGTCAACTTTGGGCTGAAGGCGACTGCTCCCGCGCAAACGATTTCCTTCACCCAATCTGCACGCATGGCTGAAAGCAAAGTACCCTGGGCGATCTATCAAAATCTTCGGTCCATGTATCGTATTCTGCTCGGTGACGAAGATGCTATCATGGAGAACTCACAAGACTGGCTCGAAGCCACCATCTGCATGACCGTGTGGTGGGGTGGTGACGATGATGACGAGGTCCCTAGTGACCTTCCGCCCACCAGCCTCAACCCTTTATTCTCTCGCCCAGCAAGGAACACGTCTCCTACCAGTGCGCAAGATTCCTATTTGCGTCGACTCGATCTAGCTTTCGGTCACGCCACAAGCGCGGAAGGCGATGATGCTAGTTTCCGCGTCAATTCACTTAGCAGTCTCGAAATTGGGCTGGCTTCTGTCTTCGAGGGCAACGTGGAAGGTGTGATTGAGCTGCTTCAGACATGGTCACTGTGTGTTTCATGTGCCGTAGTCGAGGTCGCGTCTGTTGGGGGCTGGCTGAATTCTAGAGTCACCAAATCGAAATCTATACCTGGCTTGAGCGAGGACGATCTGATAGTTTTGTCGTATGGTCAAGGCCAAGGCACTGAAACGACCGGCCCTCGTGTGAACAAGAACGATGTAATCAGTGCCTATGCATCTGGCCTTTTTGAACGACAGTCAATTGAATGCCAAGATGGTACTCGCAACGGTTGGGAGGTAGCTCTCGAGGTTCTGAGTCGCTTGGACGACAGGGGAAAGTTGCAAAAGAGTGTTTCGGAACTGCTGGAAAGATTGCCGCTCAACACGGCGGAGGAAGTTGATAAGGTGGTTATGCTTTGTTCCGAGCTTGATCTTGACAATGAAGGGCGGAAGGTTTCAGAGGTTAGTTCTCCTATCTTATCCGTTTCATCAACCAGCTGCTAATTCGACCAGCGTTTCGGTGATGCTACCGTTGCTGATTCAGAGGACTACGGTCTCGCTCTCCTGTGCTATGCGCGCGCACATAACCGCCGTAAGGTCAAGTCCGTGGTTGACCTGCTTATTTCATACAGTCTTGTGCAGTCTCGCGCTTATCCTGCGTCGAATGACCTTGACGAGCAGCTCGAGTCTTTGATTCGAGACCCTGGTCGTTGTCTGGCTGCCATTGCAGGATCCGACGAAGATGCAGCCAGTATCCTGCAATACTACTTTTCTGGATACGCAACTTTACGCCGCTACTACGAAATCCGCGACGAGGCCGTGAACCTGAAAGAAGGTCAACAACCTCGTTACAAGCCTCTTGCTAGACGGCGTGCGGCAGCCCAGGCTCTTGTGGCAGTCATCAGCAGCGCCGCAGACAGTATCTATGGCGGCCTGTACGATCCAGACCGTGACTCCGCCGTCCAAGTCGATGGCCTCTTGACGCTATTGGGCGAGGTCCTCCCGTTTGTTGACCGTGAGTTCTTTCCATTTTACAATCGTGTTGCTGTAGACTTTGTGTAGACTCTGACCGGCTTCAGAACCAACCCCCATCCTCTCAGTCTCTCAGCAATTCACCATTCTCTCCGCAATCGAGGACCTCCAAACTGTCACTCCTCGCGTTTACGCCCAGTGCGAAGAATGTTTCCGCTCCACCTTGATTGAATATCAATCCTCTAAGAACGCAAATGCATCCTCATCAACCGACTCTTACATCCTGCCTTCATCGCCGCGCGCCATGCTGAAAAAGTCCGTCTCCGCTCTCAATGCTTCTAGCACCTTCTCCTTCATTGGTAGCGAGATGGTGGGATCAGCACGCACGCTCTCAGGCTCCGGCTCAGCCGGTAGCTCGGGTGTGCTTGTGCCCCGGTTGAACGCAGAGAAAGGCGCTGCTGCACCTCACGACCGAGGCTGGGATTGGCGTGCTGGCCTACCGGATGATGTCACGGGTGAGGATATTATGCGGGTTCTGCGGCTGGGATTGGCCCGAGGCGTGAGTTTCGGGGGACTCGGGTCGATTTAGTTGAGTGATCAGTAGGAAAAGGAGGGGGATTGATGAGATAGGCACCTCGAAAGGAAATGTATTTGTATATCTTATTTATGTCTGATCTGGCTCGATCTTATTTAACGATTGGGGCAGTACCTTTGCCGCCTGCCTTATTTGTCTTCGTGGGAATAAGGAGAAAGGCCATGACAGGCAGTATTAGAGACATCCGGAACAGTCCCTTACTCTTGGCCTTTGTAACATTTATGCATCATGGGGCCCGGTGTCAGGAGTTCCTACCAAAATTCGTTTCCATCCAATCCATAATGAATACGTCGTCACGCATACGCACCCATAGTCTCCCGACTTCTTAGGGTAGATGAGTGTAAACTAATTGTGACAAATTCAATCACCATGCTCAATTGGAGCCTGCCGGGACATCATCAAATAATTGATAAGCAAGGAAATAGGAAGTTGAATCTCCCCGGGGCAAATCCACCACTAGCCCACGAAATAAACCCTCAGCGCCTTCACTCCAAAACAATCCCTACGACCCTCGCCTTCAACGTCCAGACCCCTTTTTCCGGCCGCTGCAGGATCTTCTCCCGGACGAATTCCATATCCTCGGGGTTCGTATCGCAGAGCTCGAGATCGAACCGCCTCACGATCGATGCAATAGTCATGTACAATTCCGCGTAGGCCAGACTGTTTTTTATCCGGTAAACGAAGTTTCGGGATCTGTGTTAGCCCTGTGTGCGAGGAAGGACTGCTTGGCTTGGCTTCTGGGCCTGACGCCCAAGTAGGATAGTATGGGACAAGCTTTCCAATGAAGGGAGGGCATAAAGAAAGTTGATGGGATGGATCCCACTCACTTCATCCCGATACAGATCCTGCTGCCCCCGGCGAAGGGGACTAGATACCTGGTGAGATTCTCGCCCCGCGAGGCGGCTTCGATCCAGCGCTCGGGGCGGAAGGTGTTTGGGTCGGGGAAGAGCTGGGGGTTGCGGTGGATGAAGTAGCTGATTGTGCTGATGGGGGGCTTCATTGTGAGGTTGGGTTTTCGGGGGTTAAAGAAGGTGCGGGGAATAACGTACACCAGGAAGAATTGTGTATTGTTTGTACTGCAAGGACTCGGATGGGGCTACTCGAACTGGTCGCATGGCGTTTCACTGAGCCGGAGGGCTTCGTTTATGATGGCTGTCTATGGTGGTATAGCCGTTAGAAATTTGGAACCTATGTGGCCGAGACGGAGGTGTGCAGGCGTCAGGTGCTCAGGGAGTTACCAGATAAGGCAATTGCTCCAGTTGAGACCATTTGGGTTCGTGGCGTGGGGTAGGCATGGCCTGTTTCAGTTCCTGGCGGACTTTGAGGAACATTCCTCTGTCGCGTAGGAGTTGGTAGACGGCAAAGGTCAACGATGAAGCCGTGGTTTCGGTACCGGCGACGAGGAGTATGAAGCTCTCTCACGAAGACGGGCCAGGGAGCGGTCCTCGGGCGGCAGAGACGGGTCAGTCAGGGCCTGATATATCGAGCCTACGGTGCTGGCGTCCCGTGACTGCTGTGCGATCTGCTCTTGCGTTGCATAGACTTGGGCTAGTTTAAAACGGGTGAGTCGCATCCAACGGCCAGGCAGAGCCTTGATCAGTTGAGGAATGCTGGGGAGAAATCGAAACAAATGACATGAGTTGGTGCCTTCAAACATCAGCTCCCAGATGAAGTCACGTTTGGTAAGATCTGGATCAGATAGGTAGCCCTTGTCTTGGCCGTACAAGTAATGGGTGATGGTGTCCCCTGTCAGACCGACGAAGACCGTGTGCAGTGCACTCACCGTTTCGTCTACATAGAATCTCTCCAGATGCCATGATAGCCGGGTGATTTTCTCTTGGATGACCGTGGAGAGCTCCGTTACCGCTTTCTTCGAGAAGAAGGGATTCAACAAACTTCGTCTCGCGCGGTGAAGATCATGATCGATCGTTGCTATGACCAAGAATGGGGACGCAAAGGAGGAGACAAAGACCGGGTCCTTGTTCCGCTTGCGACTGTTACCGGCGTAGATCTCATCGTACATGGCGGGATCGATGATATGGACTTCTCGAGGGTTTATCCGCACAATGGGACCTAGTTCTCTTCAACAAGAGAGCTCATGCGAGCAAGGACTTCAAACTCGGTATACCATATCTCTTATGCATCTCTTCGATCTTCCAGAAGAACTTTCCACCTCGAACGACGTCGTGATAGAACTCATGGAGGCCATCGCTGCTACTGGAGGTCCCGGGATCTTGCTGAGCGGGTGAAAATAGAGGCGATAAAGGCTTCTCAGGATGTAGTAATCGATGACTAGAAGGGACAACACGACGAGGGACATATTAGGTGCCTATATCTTATGTCTGTTGATCGATTGCCGCCGGCTCGCCACATCCATAAACAAGAGATGCTTGTCTAGTTATAGATAGCAGTAAATGTGGCGTCCTCTCATGGACTCTAACGATCTTTGTGTTATCAAGGCAAGATTCAGGGTTCAAATGGATAGGCCGAAGTATGGCAACCAGGATCACAGAAACTTGTGTAGAGTTGCACCTGGCCAAGGACAGCTAAACTCAGCGTGTAGATTGGAGAAGATCATGTCGGCTAATGGGCCTAGACTTTGTCTATGCATACGTAGGATGGTCTAGCTTGAACCCAGTGACACTGGCGAACATAGGAGTCACATATCATTTCCCAGGGTCACTCAAGGAGAAGCGTTATGTATAGACATGACTCTGCGCTGGAGGATTTGAGGTCCCTTTTGATGAATAGTCTTTGAAAGTTGCAGTCTCAGCTGCTGCTTAACCTCGAGAAGTTTATTTCGTATACTATTGCCGGGCCTTTGAGTTGTGATCTTTCAGGACACAAGTCATTCTGAGCTTCGATACATCACTTCTAGCAAGTTAATCTCTCACGAAGACCATCACAGGCCCAGATCACGATGGGAGATCGAGAAGTGCGTTCTTTCCACTCGCATTTCAGTTTTCAAAATAGTTTCGCGCCAGAACTCGAGGTCAATTGGCATCGAGCCCTTCAAAGTCAAAGAATCTGGATTGAATCATTCCGTCTTGAGGCCTGTCCAGTGCCCGTGCTTCTCTTCTATATGCCAATGGCAGTGTAGTCGGGAATGAACGAGTAATGTCCTGCAGACCCGGGGTATGCTTGCCAATGCAAGATGCGTCTGCGGTAAGCAAGACTCAGCTACAGACAAGGATAATCCTTGCCATTTCCATTACTCCCCGAAGCATGTGAAAGTGTTAATTTTTTCTTTCAGACAGTCAATCGGAAGAAAGGTATAGCCGTGCTAGTCTCATTGCTTACCGATGGGTTCACTTTCAGGCGACTGCGAGTGCTACTGAGTCCTATGTTGTGCATCCGCCGCAAATCGAGACAGTTGACAGCGCCGCTAGCGATCTTCGCACGGTGGGGCCGAGCAGTGTTATCGATTTGCGAGGATTTGTTGATCTAGGCAGTTATCTCTACCGATGACCGGGCAGTTATCGGAGTGAAAACATGAAAACAAAGGACTCGAAGCGAGATCACTTCACTAGTTGCAGGTAGCACCTCGGTGATAATGTCTCCTTTTGGAATCAACAGTTTAGGACAGGCTCGTTATGCAATGGAAGGCAGATACTCGGTAAATATGTGGTAGTCTGCATCCCGGCGATAGACGCAAAAGGCAGTCTAGGCCGAGATGACGCCTTCGGTAGATGTGGGCCACGCAAGGCAGCCATGATTCCCGCGCGATTGAGACCTCTGTTCAAGGCTTGAGTCGAGTGCCAACAGAAAAGATTAACCACATTCATTCAGTTGTGGCCCGTGGTTGGATGGGAAGTAAAGAAGATTGGATGACGTCGCCCGCGGATGACGGAAGCCCCTCAGTGTGCAAACAAACCAAACACTATCTTTTCGTTGATCTCCCCGCGCAGCAAAGCAACTCCCTTGGGGGGTTTCCAACCTCGTGCACTCTTGAGTAGCTTGAGATTCTCTCAGGGAGAGTATCGCTACCTCCAAATTGTCTCCTATATTTCTGCATTGTACCAGGTTTCGACCGTGCAATCCCAATCATGACACAAGAAGTATCCCCTCCGCCCCCGGAGGGCATTTGCTCGCTGCTTGACACAGACTTGTACAAGTTGACGATGCAATGCGCCATCCTCAAATACTTCCCCGATACTCGTAAGCAGCCTCGGATCAGAGCTTGCTGGGCGCACAGATTTTGTTGACCGGTCAAACCAACGCGCAGATGTCACCTATGGCTTCACGAACCGCACTGCCAATATGAAGCTGACGCGGGGTGCTTACAAATGGCTTCTTGCGCAGCTGGACAGTAAGTTGGCACAAGGGAATCGATAATTCTCGACCTGACTAACCGTAGATTATCTCTGTTCAGAGCTCGGGAACATTCAAGTTACAAGCGACGAGATCGAATTCCTGAAGAAGAAATGCCCCTACTTCAACGATGCCTACCTACACTTCCTGACCACATTCAAACTCAAGCCCTCGGAGCAGGTCGAGATCCACTTTTCCCCAGGGGAGGGCGACACTGGCAGTGACGAAGACAAGGGCGATGTCGACTATGTTATCAAGGGTCTCTGGGTGGACACCATCCTCTACGAGATCCCGTTGCTGGCCCTGACCAGCCAAGCGTACTTCATGTTCACCGATAAGGACTGGGACTACAGCTGCCAGGAGGAGAAGGCGTTCCGGAAGGGCTGCACCTTGTTAGAGCACGGGTGCATCTTCTCCGAGTTCGGATCCCGAAGACGGCGCGACTATCACACGCAAGACCTGGTCATGAAGGGACTATCTCGCGCCGCGGAAGAGGGCAAAAAGCATGGCTGGAAGGGTGCGCTCACGGGCACGAGCAATGTCCATTTCGCCATGAAGTACGATGTGACCCCTGTGGGCACTGTCGCTCACGAATGGTACATGACCATCGCTGCCATCACGGACGACTATGAGAACGCCAACGAGATGGCTCTCCGGTATTGGCTTGGTTGCTTCGGCGAAGGAGTACGTGCCCCCCGCATCCACCCTCTGGCAGAATTGGCCTAATCAGCGCGTTCTATGCTCTAACTAAAAACCAGGTTCTGGGCATCGCCTTGACCGACACTTTCGGCACCCCGGCTTTCCTCGATGCGTTCCGCAAACCTATCCCCGCCTACACCAGCGCCGGCGTGGGCGCCGTCAGCACAACTGCCTCCGGGCCCGGCACGACGGTCCAATCCACCATCCAAAGCGAGGCACGCACAACGCCTCCCATCTCTGCTCCCTTGCAAGACTCCCAGGGCGAGCATCCCACCAAGACCTACGCCCAGGTCTACACCGGTGTGCGCCAGGATTCCGGAGATCCCACCTACTTTGTGAAGATGGTCCGGGAATTCTACGACCAGGAGGGAATCAAGGAGCCCAAGACGGTTGTGTTCTCGGACTCCCTAGACATCGAGCACTGCGTCGAGTACAAGGTCATTGCCGAGGAAGCCGGCTTCCAGCCCGTTTTCGGCGTGGGCACTTTTTTCACAAGTACGTTTTCCATCCCATCCATCCTACCACCTTGCCTTCCTCACTCAACCATTTCCAATAATAAGAAAAACCATTGGAAGCCAAAGAACTGACTTGACTCTACTCCGGGGACACCAAAACAGATGATTTCACCAACAAATCTGACGGAGAGAAATCGAAGCCCCTGAACATCGTCATCAAGATCTCCACCGCCAACGGCCGGCCCGCCGTCAAACTCAGTGATAACATGGGCAAAAATACGGGCGACAAGGCAACCGTGCAGAGCGTCAAGAAGAAGCTCGGGTATATCGAGCATGAATGGGAGAAGGGAGATGAGAAGAATCGGTGGACGCAGAAGGAATAGTGTCAACAGCTTTCCTGACGCTTTCGGGTTTGTTAAACCTACGCCTACGCAGGCCTCCCGCCTACTCCCTAACCATTGCTGAATTCCACCCTAGCGAAGCGAGTCTCCCAAGCTACCTATCTTACTCACTACCTTACGATCGCAGGTCTCGTTCCAGATTTAGTGCTTGGGTTTTGTTTTATGACTGTACGAAGTAGAGAAATAGAAGGACGAAGACATACATACATGGGGATAAACCTGTTATATGTGCAATTTTACTGTTTTTATCCTCCAAAGTTGATGCTTCGTCTGTACAGTAGGTGTTGGACTGATATGTCGCTTTTTGCCGTTGCTGGTCGCCATGATCCTCAACATCAAAACATGCCATCCTCTTCTTCAGTCAACCCTAGATCCCGGTCTAGATCACCTGTAATATTGCTAGGAGTGAACCTGGTGGCCGTTATTTCGTGCTGCTGCACGTTGCCACTATCGCTTTCGGGGTCAAATATCCCGAAGAGGTCGTTGCGATCATGGTCATCGGACCTCAGCTCACGGCTCTGACTTTGTCCGGGGTCAACCCAGCGGAGAAGCTCGTTCGCCCAGTCGATGTCCATGTCGGCGGCGGCGGTGTGGTCGGCTGCTGCTGCTGCCGTAGCGGTCGAGCCATGGCCTTCTTGGGAGGGAAAGTCAGCATCATAATTGTCGAGGTCGAGGTCAAGGTCGAAGAAAAAGTCCGTAGGGTCTAGGGTCGAATTGTCGTGCGACTGGCCTTGATGGTCGGGTTGGGGGTTTTGTTGGCGGGGTGAGACAGGATTATGATCGTGGAAAACATGACTAAAGGGGTCATCGAAATCGTGTGGCGGGGTGGGTTGAGCTTTGTGTAAGGATGGAGGGTTGGCGTTGAGAGAGGCTGCGGTGGCGGGTGATGCTGTGAGACTGCTGTCGCGGCGGGCTCGGAAGGGGCCGGCGGTCCTAAGGTCGGATTGTTTCAGGTTCAAGGTCGCGGAGTCGGTTAGTTCCTGGTCGTCTCGAGGGGGGGTCCATTGACTGGGATTTTTCCCATCCGCTGAAAGCATAGTTCGGGAGGTAGAGGCAGCACTTGGTTTCCGCGCCTGAGGTTGCTGCATGGTGTTCGGAGATGAAGGAGAGTCAAGTTGCATGATTTGTAAGAGAGCGTTATTGCAGTCAGATTGAACCTTGACCGCAGCTTCGATGTTAGCTACTTCCATGTCTGCTGCGGGATAGATGTCTTTGAGCCCTTGCAAGACTTGGATGCAGCGCTGGAAGTGGTGGATGCTGGATTCTCGCGTTGAGGGGCTACCGGACAACGAGTTCGTCAGGTGGGCTACAGCAGCAGGGATAATTACTGTTACCCCGGACTGTGGCAGAAAGCGTGTGAGGTTCAACTGGTTGAGACCTTGAATGATATGAGTAATGCCAATGACAGCGTCCTGCATCTTCGTCTGTGCTGTGTTAATTAGATCAAGACGCGACTTGGGTTGATCCTTCTTGGGCAAAAATGCCCAGGGTCGGTACAGTGCGCTGGTAGTCGCATGATATAGCATTCGTACCATCGCGCCGTGGAGAAGCAAGACATCTTCTCCATCATGAATATTAGTTCGTGAGGCGGGGATGAATTGTGCATCCTTTGGGAGGGCGCTCAACCATGATTCGAGTCGCTGGCTGCATCGTGCCAACTCTGATTCTGATGCTTGTCTGGGGACTAGACTGATCGTTGTTCGAGTTGTCACCCCGAATTGGCACTGAGATGGTGAATACTGCGCGAATAAGACTCTCCCTATGCTTTGGCACAGCTTGGCCTTTTCTACGAACATGGTAGCTAGGCGCTTTTGGTGGGATACGTCCTCGAGCTGACGACAGCGAAACATCTCAATGACTGCAGGATGAAAAGGCTCGAAGTCGAAATCCTCAAGTCTCAACATGGGTACATTGCTTGTCCCCTCATTAACCTGAGTAGGACGCCTTAAACCCATGGCGATGAGACGATCGCGTGAGTACAAACTCCACCATATACGAGCCCTCAGCCTCTTCATCTTCGGGTCCATGTTAGCTGTGGATGCATCCCTGTTCAACCCGATGGAATGGGCTTGTGTATTGCAGACACCAATCCAATCCCAGATGTCTCTGTGCGGGTTGTTCTGATGATCAGACCAATAAGTCATGAGAAGGAGTGTCTGCAAGATGACGATCCGATCGTCTTCGCAGTCCAAGGAGTATAGCAGCTAGCGCTTCTAGTCAGCCACAAAACAAGAAAAAGCATATCTGACAGTGTAGCTCGAGGCTCGCACATACCCTCAACCGTGTAAAGAATACACTTCGCGCGCTTTTCCGGGTCGCATAACCAGCATCCTGCAGATGTTTGATATCCACGAACGCAGTGGCCACAAACATGACCGCCTGGAATAGCAGCAAGCTGACATTCCCGTTGTGGTCATTCTCGGCCACGCACCGCAGGAACTCCTGTAGGTTCAGCACCGGCATGAAGCTGTGCACCCACTTGATATAGCAGCGCAGGAGCTCATTTCGCAGACCGCTCTCGGGAATGGTCAGGGCTCCGCGAAATCGCAAGAATTCCAAGTCCTCCTGGGGGATGCGTGCTGGAAGCGGCTTCAAAAATCGCGGCTCTTCATCCAGCAGCGCAATCAGTGGATCGAAATCCGGGTCTATCAGATCTCGGACCGTAGAAACCATATTCTCCAATGGCAGGGAGGGTCGGTGAGCGCGTTCGCCCAGAGTCCGCCAGCTCCGAGATGGTCTGGCGTCTTGTAGCCAGGGCGCATGTGGATTGTATCCCAGGCTGTTGCTTCTTTTAGGCGCCGGCGGATTATCATCGTCGGTCTCCGCACTTGGCGGCTTGCGCTTCGCTGCCAACATATTCTATGGCTATAATGACAATGAGGATAAGATCACCGAGGTGGTTGAGTTGATTGTATGTATTGCAAAGTAAAATAGGATCAAGCTTCACTGACGCTTGTCCTCTGAGGCGAGATTGTCTTTGGTCGGGGGTGGATAATGATGGGTTAGTTCCAGTCTTTCCAGAAGTCGAGGGGAGTTTGGCTTAGATAATCTCTACTTTGATTGCCCCGCGCAGATGAGAAAAAAGTTGGGGTCAGCTGTGGGGTGACACTAGGCCACTCTGGGAAGTTTGGTATGTCGATCATCAATTCTTATCATGTACAGTGGGATGTAGGTGTATATAGTACAGTGCAGCATCGTGGTTATATACAAAGAGCCCTAGTAGCCAATTCTCCGCCGTGACCGCAAATTGTATATCTTCTTCTCAGCGGGAGGCTCCTCGCTCTGCAGCCTTTTCTCCATCTCGATTTCCTTGTTCAGCATCTTCTCCTCTCCTTATTCATATCCAATTGTTGCTCTTTCATCTGTTTCTTAATGCGCTCATCGCGCTGAGCCTTAGTCTTTTGAAACAATGTCTCTACTTCTCTGATGGCCGCTTTAGGATCGTCTTTGTGCTCAAGGAGATGTCCCTGGAGCTCAGCAACCGTAAGCTGTGCCGAGGGGATCTGTGCAGCAAAGTCACAGGCCAGCCTGTCGACGTCTCCAGATGTGATAATGGGCACCCGCTCCTCATTTTGGATCCGCACTACATGCCTCATAGTATGTAGAGGCGAATAAAATGTCCTGAAATAAGACTCAATCTCGTCACGTGTCGCGTACTTGAACTCGATGCGCATGTCCACCCGCCCGGGACGGATCAGTGCCGCATCCAACTTTTCGGCGTGGTTGCTCGTCATCATGAGAATGCGGCCTTCACTTGCATCCACACCGTCGATGGCATTGAGAAGAACAGATAGTGAAATGCCGTTTTGAGTAGGGCCGTGTCCAGGCATCATCATGTGCTGATTCATGTTGTCACGCCCAGGTGCCCGTGACTGTGTGATGTCCGTACAGTCCACATCCTCCATCAGAACGATACACCTCGAGGGCAAATCGGAGAAGAGTTGTCTGAAGCGGGTTTCGTTCAGACAAGACGAACTGGGGTCTATCACATAGATCGGTAGCTTCAGGCGTCCGGCAAGGGTATAACATAGACTGGTGTTGCCAGTTCCAGGCGGGCCATAAAGCAAATAGCCCCTGCGATACGGAAGTCCTCGCACCTCGTAGACAGCCCTGTTCATGAGGAATCTCTCGATATCAGCCAAGACACCAGCCTTGACCTCCTGGTCAAGCACCACACTGTCCAGCGGCCTCGGGGCACGCCCGTCACACGGCTGCCACTCCCCTCCTCGGGCACTCCAAATCTCGATCTTATCCTGGTCTTTGTCAAGCCACGCCTGCTGCGCCTCGGCAAGCAGCTGCTTGAGTATGCCTATGCCCCAATTACAGAACGGCAGTCCCCAGCAGGAAATGACGATTCGATCGCTGACCAACGTGTCTTCGCTGGTTTTGGTGCGCTGGAACTTGATCCAGCGCCAGAAACACCAAGAGAACCAAGGGCTGGCGTACAAGAAGTAGTGCTCCTGCGTGGAGGGGATGAAGTGCAAGGGCTGGGTGCTGCGTTTCTTGATGACCTTGCTCCACCATTCGTCGAAGTTGTCTCCTGGCCGATATTCAGGCTCGTCGTCGTCTTCGTTGGGGTTTAGACTGGTTCTTATATTGACATATCGACCGCTGACCGTCAGCGCGTTGCTGGCAAGGAGATGCTTGGCTCTAGCCATAGACCTATGATGTATCACCCAGTACATGAGGTATCTGTATATGCTGTCCTGGCCTTCTACCTCGATCCTGCAAGTGAACGAGTCACGAAGATGTGCCAAGGCAGGGTTTAGTGGGGTCACAAACAAGTGCAGAACGTGGTGCAACGCGATGCGGCCACAGATGATGATGAGGAAAATGAAACAATAAGGGGACAGGTCAATATTGAAGTTGGTAAATAGAAAACGAGACAGAAATGTGAATCCGGGCAAAGCGGACTCGAGCATGGCGTCTGGGGCCAGTGGCTCTGTTAAATTTGCGTACATGATGAGAGAGTAATGCCAGTTGCGCTTGATATGGGTCAGTCAATCGTCGTAGATACTGAATATGATGCTTGCTCAATGCCATGGTCTATGACCTGAAGGGCACAAGAGGTTTTTATCACTATCGATGATAATGCTTCCATGTCGAAGTTGAATGTATCCTTAAAAGTCCTGAGCAGACAAAGAGCCTTTATTGAAATCAATGCCCACCCGTTCAATGTTCTTCATCCCAGATTGACAAGGGGACTCGGGGACAATGATAAGAAAGAGAATGATTGTTTTTGAAAGGCAATCTCAGTTTATTGTGCTTTGTATCTACTTATAGATGGGCATTCAGCGAGCCCGCCAGGCCGCACGACACTACCCCCCGATAGATTCTCAAAAACATATCGGTTGTATGCAGGAACATCTCAATTCCTCATGCTCCAGGCACCATTACTTGCTTTGAACCACACCCCGATCGATGATCTGAGATATATCTGTCTCTAAACGAGTAGACAACCTGCCACTACTTGGTTTCCGGCCTCTTATGGATGCGTTTGACTAGAGGCTGTCGAAACATCTCGAGGCCCGTCTCACAAGACGAGGTAGATACCAAATGCAAAGAGTTTCAAAGACGCATGATAGTAATTTGGTCGGACCCCAGAGCATCCACTATTGTCTGAGTACTACGCACGCAGGGTTTCCGAGACGAGCGAGAGGTGACTAGGATCACAAGTCTATTCAATAAGAAGGAAAAGAGAGACTCCCAGAGATCATCTGGCAAATCATGTCCTATCCACCAGCGCGGCGGAGCCATTTAATGCACGAAAAAAAAATATAATACACGTATTCATTAACTTCGGATGTCGAGAGCAATAGCATAGCAAGATTCCGCACGTATCCAGCGATCAATAGTCGACCCGGTTTCCGGCCTGTCGGGCGGCCTTCGTTTCACGGAGTTGGACGGAGGCATAGGGTATCCATTTTACATACTGCTCATCAATCATCAGCGACCTGTGGAGATCCTGGCCAGGCTGACGGCCTGAGCGGTTGAGTTGACAGGGACTCGGTGTATCTCGAACTTACGGAGGGAGGAGGAGCTCGCCGAGGCTGCTGTGGAGGAAAGCAACGCCAGCCTAATAAAAAAACAGTTAGTTTCCCGGTTCCTATTGTAATTGAGCCTGTGAGATTTGGCACTTACGCCGAAGACAAGAAGGCTTCGAACGATGGTAGCGTTTTCGGCGGCAGTAAGTTCCTCGTAGGCGGTACTGAGGAAGCCCTTCTGGGGGCGACCGGAAACGACGCGCTGTCTGGGGGCCATGATGTGAATGGGATGTGGGAGGTGGATGAGTGAACGTTGGAGCTTCACGGGGAGGGAGTCGTTGTAATACGTTGTAGAGATGAATGGAGTAAATGGAGTTGCGGTTGAGGGCAATGCGGAATGATGCCGGAGGCCGAGAAATCTTTCCATGCTTGGCAGCTGCGCCTTTAGCTTATCGCGGCACCCGTATCGGCTTGGGAGCTGCGGCGCGATCAGTCAATCAAGCAGCAGCAGTCAACGGTCGCAACTTGCTTGAATTGGTCAACAAGAGGAACTTATCTACTGGAATCTGGACTGATCGACCTGCATACCGCGTATCTACTTGATTTGAGTTGGTGGTGACGAGAGCCTCCGTTAAGTCCGCTCGCGCAAGCCGCAGCCATGACGAGCATCGATGAGCTCTTCAAGGTACAGAATCCATGATGACACTATGGTCCCAGAGGCTTGCTAACGTCTAAAGAAACCTTCATCTGCAGCGAGTTCAAAGCGCAAATTCGATGCCTCGAAAGATCCAAGTTCGTTACGAATACCCCTCCTTTCCGGCAGACGGTGCTGACGTTCAATGCAAGATGAGCTCTATAAAGCGGCTAAGCTGGACGCGGGTGGAGATGTTAAATCAAAAGGGAAGGCGGCAATAGTAGAAGAGGAAGGAGGCGACGCAGAGGACGACTATGCCGGCCCAGAATTACCCCCGGATTTCGAGGCCGAAGATGTCCCCGATGACGAAGAAGGTCGCTTTTTCGGCGGTGGTATGGAGCGCCAGACCGCTCAGGCTATGCAATACATTGACCAGCATGAAGAGGAAGAAGCATCAGTAAGGGCATAGCTCATGAAGCTGCATGCGGATGAGTGCTGATGTGGCTTAGCTGGAGAAATTTGACCTTGCCTGGGTGCGACGATTCGCCCTGAACTTCGAGAAGAAGATATCCAAGAATGCTGAGCTTCGCGGAAAATTCGAGAATGATCCTCAAAAGTGGGTTTTGATCTGGGTTGATCATGATACGGAAGAACAAATCTTGCTAAGCTTCCTAGGTTTATGGCTTCGGAGGCGGACCTCGATACTGAGATCAAGGGCCTATCGATTCTCTCCGAGCACCCCGAACTGTTCGAGGAATTTGCAAAGCTGGGCTGCGTTGGCTCACTCGTATCCTTACTCTCCCATGAGAACGCCGATATCGCGATCGATGCCATCCAGATCATTGGGGAATTGACTGACGAAGATGTGGAAGCTGAGCAGGAGCAATGGGACACACTTGTCAACGCTATGGTATATTCACTTGCATACCGAAGCTAGAAGCTTGCTGATAGTGGTAGTTGGATGCCGACCTTGTCGAACTACTAGCGCAAAACCTGTCTAGGCTAGACGAAGAATCCGAGGTTGACAGAGCAGGGGTATACTACGTGCTAAGTGAGTCCGCCGTCCTTCGGTAGCTCGACAAGTTACTAAGACCGCCCAAGATGTTCTTGAAAACCTCGCCTCGCAAGCGTCAATCGCAGAGAAGATAGGGGAGGACCCCAATGTTCTGCCTTGGCTCATATCTCGTATTCAGAAAAAGGAAAGGCCTGTGAGCCAGAATCAACAATACTCGGCTGAAATTCTGGCCATCCTACTACAGTCTACGGCCAAGAATCGCGAGAGGTTCGTGAGCTTGGACGGCGTGGAAGTTCTTCTTCAATTACTCAGCCAATATCGCAAGCGTGATCCAGAGAAAGATTCTGACGAGGAGGAATATGTCGAGAATTTGTTTGACTGTTTGATTTGCGTCGTTGATGAGGAATCTGGCAAGGACAAATTCCTGCAAAGTGAAGGAATTGAACTCGCTCAGATTATGCTGAAAGAAGGGAAGTTCAGTAAACAGAGAGCTTTACGAGTTCTGGATCATGCTCTAGGCGGTGCAGCAGGTGCAAGTGCTTGCGAGAGGTTCATCGAAGCAGCATGTTTGAGTACTGTATTTGGCATGTTCAAGCGCAAGGTATGCTATACTCTTCTCGTGAGTGCTCGGGCTGGGTTGACATTCAGCAGCAGGAGAACCAGACGGTCGAACATTTACTGGGCATTTTTGCTTCCCTCCTGCGCCTGCTACCGGGGGGGTCCGCGCCGCGTATACGTACGCTTGCCAAGTTCATGGAGAAGGACTATGAAAAGATCGAGAAACTCGTCAAGCTACGACGGGATTATGCTTCGAGAGTGTCTCCCGTCGAGCAAGCGGTTGAGAAGGAACGGGAAAGCTTCACACCAGAGGAACAGGAGGTCATGGCAAGCGAATGGTTGTCCCGACGGTTTGACGCTGGGCTGTTTTCGCTTCAGGTTCGTCGCTCATACTCGACGCCAGTTTCATCCCCGTCCAGACACACTGACGCCTTTTGCAGCTCATTGACGTGATTCTGGCTTGGCTCGTCGCCGAAGATGATGGGGCTAAGAGGAAGATTGTTTCCCTTCTCGCAGACCGAGATGAGGATTTGTCTTTGGTCAAAGCTACCTTACAAGGTATGGCAATTACACATCTCCTGTATTTCTCACTATGAGAACCAAGACTGACAATACTTTACATCTAGAGCAAGTAGAAGGTCTTTCGGAGGAAGATCCGGGGCAAAAGGATCATAAGGAGATGCTGGAGACACTTCTTCAGTTTGTATGATGGGGATACAGAAGATCAATCTTGGTATAGCTGCTAGCAAACCATGAGCATTCACCCAGAATGCATAAGCATAGGAAGAGGGTGAGGTGAGGTCATTGTGGATGTATCTTGTATTGTAATGTAAAGTAACACCAAAGTGAATTGAATTCAATGGATAAATAACGATCACGTGATGGTGGTTCTTTGTTTCGGATTAGTGTTACTGTAGTTATGCCTTTGCCTTAAGTAGTTAACTACCCGTGACTAGCGGCGCCAGCAGCAGCAGGCGGTCGGGAGGGACTAGTGGCGGCTCTCTCTCTCTCTGCTCGCTCATCAAGTCAAGATCCATCATCGCCCGCCCGGAGACTTGAAGCACTTCCCCAGCTGCTTGCTCCCTTCACCAGCATCACCGGTGGCCTGGGTTTTTCAAACCTCATTATCTTCTTGAGGATCCCGGCTCTTTGATTGCTTCTGTCCTTGCCCATCTCGAAGTCTCACCCCCGGTGTCTACCCTCTGACATTAGCCCTTTGGCGACGTCGAGTGGGATATTTTCCGCCGAGCGCGTCGCGCCCTTTGCGCCTTCTTGAATCCTTGTTCTTTATTATTTCGCTAGGTCCGTGATCGATTATTCGTCAAGATGGCCGACTACGAAGATGCCTACGAGGATGAGTACTACGATGATATGGACGAGGGGATCACGTCGGAGGATTGCTGGACCGTCATCTCGTCCTTTTTCGACACCAAGGGTCTGGTTTCACAGCAGCTAGACTCTTTCGATGAGTTCATCTCGTCAACGATGCAGGAGTTGGTGGAGGAACAAGGCCAAGTAACACTGGATCAGACGCTCCCCCCCGCCGAAGATGAAGTCGACCCGGTTGTTGTCCGCCGATACGAGCTCAAGTTCGGAACCGTCATGCTCTCCCGCCCATCCGTGACGGAAGGTGATGGTGCGACGACCATCATGCTGCCGCAAGAGGCTCGTCTACGTAACCTTACATATGCCAGTCCTCTATACCTGGGTGTTACCAAGAAGATCATGGAGGGTCGGGAACGTCTGATTGCCGACCGGGATGAGGATGAGATGGGTGACCCGAGCGAGGATCGCAAAGCTCATGGCACCTATCTTTCGTGGGAGCAGAAGGAACTACCCGCTGACCAAGCTAAGGAGGAGACGGTGTTCATCGGAAAGGTGCCCATCATGCTCAAGTCCAAGTACTGTATCCTTAAGGACTTGAGCGAACAGGCTCTCTACAACTGGAATGAGTGCCCTTACGACTCGGGCGGTTACTTCATCATTAATGGCAGTGAGAAGGTTCTGATTGCCCAGGAACGCAGTGCTGGCAACACGGTCCAGGTTTTCAAGAAGGCGCCACCCAGTCCCACACCTTATGTTGCTGAAATTCGCAGTGCTGTCGAGAAGGGTTCGCGGCTTTTGTCACAATTGTCTCTGAAGCTGTTCGCGAAAGGTGATAGTGCCAAGGGTGGATTTGGTCCCACGATTCGGTCGACACTGCCCTACGTGAAGACCGATATTCCAATTGTGGTTGTTTTCAGAGCTCTCGGAGTGGTCTCTGATGAAGATATCCTGAACCACATTTGTTATGACCGCAACGACACACCTATGCTGGAAATGCTGAAGCCATGTATTGAAGAAGGTTTCGTCATTCAGGACCGCGAGGTCGCACTTGACTTCATCGCCAAGCGTGGGTCTTCCCAGTCCAGCATGAACCACGAACGCCGTGTCCGTTATGCTCGTGAGATCATGCAGAAAGAGTTCCTCCCGCATATTTCCCAGAGCGAAGGTAGTGAGACGCGGAAAGCCTTCTTCTTGGGTTACATGGTGCACAGACTTCTCCAGTGTGCTCTGGGTCGCCGGGATGTCGACGACCGTGATCATTTCGGTAAGAAGCGCCTGGACTTGGCCGGTCCTCTTCTTGCGAACCTTTTCCGAGTCTTGTTCACCCGCGTCACCCGCGATCTACAGCGGTATGTTCAGCGGTGCGTGGAGACGAACAGAGAGATTTACCTGAACATTGGTATCAAGGCTAGCACCTTGACGGGAGGATTGAAGTATGCTCTTGCTACGGGTAACTGGGGCGAGCAGAAGAAGGCAGCTAGCTCCAAGGCCGGTGTGTCTCAAGTGCTCAGTCGTTACACTTACGCCTCCACCTTGTCCCATCTTCGCCGAACCAATACACCCATCGGGCGAGACGGAAAGATCGCCAAGCCTCGTCAGCTTCACAACACTCATTGGGGCCTGGTGTGTCCGGCTGAAACCCCTGAAGGTCAAGCTTGTGGTTTGGTCAAGAACTTGGCTCTCATGTGCTACATCACTGTCGGTACGCCCAGCGAGCCTATCATTGATTTCATGATTCAGCGTAATATGGAAGTCCTCGAGGAGTTCGAACCTCAAGTGACACCGAACGCTACCAAGGTTTTTGTCAACGGTGTCTGGGTTGGTATCCACAGAGACCCCGCTCACCTTGTCAACACGATGCTTTCCCTTCGTCGCCGCAACATGATTTCGCACGAGGTCAGTCTGATTCGAGACATTCGTGAGCGGGAGTTCAAGATTTTCACCGATGCTGGACGTGTCTGCCGACCGCTCTACGTCATTGACAATGACCCGAAGAGTGAAAACTGCGGCTCTCTGGTGCTCAACAAAGAACACATCCGCAAACTAGAACAAGATAAAGACCTGCCTCCAGACTTGGATCCAGAAGACCGCCGCGATCGTTACTTTGGTTGGGATGGCCTGGTGAAGTCTGGTGTAGTGGAGTACGTCGATGCTGAAGAAGAAGAGACCATCATGATTTCCATGACTCCGGAAGATCTCGAAATTTCCAAGCAACTCCAGGCTGGTTATGCTCTTCCGGATGAGGAACTACACGATCCGAACAAGCGTGTACGCTCCATTCTGAGTCAAAAGGCGCACACTTGGACTCACTGCGAGATCCATCCCAGTATGATCCTTGGTGTTTGTGCCAGTATCATTCCCTTCCCAGATCACAACCAGTCTCCCCGTAACACCTATCAGTCCGCTATGGGTAAACAAGCCATGGGTGTCTTTTTGACGAACTTTGACCAACGTATGGAGACGATGGCCAACATCCTTTACTACCCTCAAAAGCCCCTGGCCACAACGCGGTCCATGGAATTCTTGCGATTCCGTGAGCTCCCGGCTGGTCAGAACGCTATTGTTGCTATCGCTGTCTACTCTGGTTATAACCAGGAAGATTCCGTCGTGATGAACCAGAGCAGTATCGATCGTGGTTTATTCCGCAGTCTCTTCTACCGTACTTACACCGACAGCGAGAAGATGGTGGGATTGCAAGTCATTGAACGCTTCGAGAAGCCGATGAGATCGGACACCCTCGGCATGCGGAAGGGAACCTATGATAAGCTCGACGAGGACGGCATCATCGCCCCGGGTGTTCGTGTCTCCGGTGACGATATCATCATCGGTAAAACCGCACCTCTGGCTCCAGACGCGGAGGAGTTGGGCCAACGGACCAAGGCGCACACCAAAACGGACGCCTCCACTCCCCTCAGAAGCACGGAGAATGGTATCGTGGACCAGGTGTTGGTATCTACGAGTAACGACGACCTGAAGTTCGTCAAGGTACGCATGAGGACGACCAAGGTGCCCCAAATTGGTGACAAGTTCGCCTCGCGTCACGGACAGAAGGGTACCATTGGTATCACCTATCGTCAAGAGGATATGCCATTCACGCGTGAGGGTGTGGCTCCCGACTTGATCATCAATCCTCACGCCATTCCTTCTCGTATGACAATTGCCCACTTGATTGAGTGTCAGCTTAGTAAGGTTTCTGCGCTACGTGGATTTGAGGGTGACGCCACACCATTCACCGACGTCACGGTCGACTCAATTTCTCGTCTTCTTCGTGAACACGGTTACCAGTCTCGTGGATTTGAGGTGATGTACAACGGCCACACTGGACGGAAGATGGTGGCCCAGGTCTTCTTGGGGCCGACCTACTACCAGCGTCTGCGCCACATGGTGGACGACAAGATCCATGCCCGTGCACGCGGGCCTACGCAGATCCTGACGAGACAGCCTGTGGAGGGTCGTGCCCGTGATGGTGGTCTTCGATTCGGAGAAATGGAGCGCGATTGTATGATTGCGCACGGAGCCAGTGCCTTCTTGAAGGAGCGGTTGTTCGATGTGTCCGACCCCTTCCGCGTGCATATCTGCGATGACTGCGGCTTAATGACCCCGGTTGCGTAAGTTTGACGATGCTTCCCTGACTAGCTGACTAGTTGACTCTAGTGGACGGACCATGCTAACGGAGATTCTGCAGAAAACTCAAGAAAGGTCTATTCGAGTGCCGACTGTGCAACAACAAGCACCGTATTTCGCAGGTGCATATCCCATATGCAGCCAAGCTTCTGTTCCAAGAGCTGGCCTCGATGAACATTGCCGCTCGCATGTTTACCAACCGGTCTGGAGTGTCCGTGCGGTGAGAGAGAACAAGGAATACCATCCATGTATATCAGTTGAATTTCTTTTTCTTTTCTTTTTTTTCCCCCTCTCTCTTCTCACCCCCGCCTCTCTATATCATGATAATTCCCTTTCTTGTCTTCCGGTGTTTTTTTTTTCCCTTTTTTTCTTTTTATTTTTTCCCCATTGAATTTGCTTCCCATCCTTCTCCACCATCAAAATCTGCGATATTAACCGAAGACCCGACTGATTCGGCATTTTCCGGCGTACAAAGGATCTGAGGGTTGTGATTCCTTTTTTGTTTGTTTGTTCTTTTTTTTTCTTGGCGGATGATGATGAGTGAGCAGCGAAGGGGTTGGGATTACGATATACTTTGCTGTACTTGACTGAATAAAGGGTGGCATTGGAGCCGAATCAATAATCAGCCGTGTTGGTGTAGGTGAAGGATGTGTGTGCCCATGGCATGCACGTCTGCATATTCCCCCTCTTCGTCATGCAGTCCCCCCCACCCGGACTGTCCGTGATAATGAAGACGGGTGTAGTGGTAGGTGAGAGGCATTGAGGCATCCACCAGTGAGGGAGCAGACTTTGACCCTCTATAAGTCTATTCTGGGCCTCCCCTCCTCGGTCTGGTGAACTTTAACTTCCATGTTGTGAATGATGGGTGACGATAGTGCAGAGGAGGGTGATGTAGGAGAATGTTATAGGTTGATATAGGTTGGAGAGGCTGGCAGTGGTTGCTGGCTGGGCGGCAAGCAATGGCTTCTGTATGGCTGAAGGCTCGGAGACGGCCTGGCGGCGCAGGCCAATCGAACCCTGGACTTACCCGCTGCTGGGGTGTGACAGAGTGACCGTGGACGGTGGACGGTCTGCAAACCCACCTGCACCAGGCACGGTCGCTATTCCTAGTGCAGGTAATTACCTACCTCCTCCAGGAGGCTACCTACCTACTCAGTACTGAGTACGGAGTAATGAGTACAGGTATTGTCCACCCACCACCACCTTTCATGTGGACGACTCCTCCCTCATAAAAGAGCCTTCTTACCCGCCGGGCCCTCGTTGGCCTTCCCCTTCTTTTCCCTTTCTTCTTTTCTTTCTTCAGCAAGCTAGTCTTGTCTGTTCTGCCTGTGGTTTTGGAAGTATCTTGTGCACTGGTTGCACTTGCTTGTTTGTTGTTTCTTCATCTTCATCTTCATCTTCATCTTCATCTTCATCTTCATCTTCATCTTCATCTTCATCTTCATTTTATACTTCCCTTAATATCATCCACCTACCAAAACAAAAAAAACCCATAACCATCTGAGAGCTGTGCTCCTGGATGTTCCCTTGTTGTCTTGCTTCAATTCGCACAGGATACTTCTAAACTGTACAAACTTCCAACGGTTCAATACATTGTCGCCGGTCGACAATAGTGTTTGTTCCCGATTTGCTTCCAGCTCAGACAAACTTGCTCGCCTTACAACTTAATCTTCTTTCTGCCTTTTTTTACGTGTCGAGGACTGGATCCCCGTCAAGCTTAACGCTTTGTTGTCTTGCACAGCCAACGAACCAACCGCTCAGCAATCCGCCGCAGCACGAGGCTGAATCGAATTGACTCTGGCAGTCACTTCGCCCCAACAACATTAGCATCGCCATCGTCGACACGATCATTTATTATATTCCTTTCTACCATAATCTAATCTTCTAGTATAATTCTGGTTCGAGTCAATTGCATACTATCGCCATAATGTCGTCCGTTCAGCTCAAGTTCTCTCTTCGGACCTCCTCCAATGTCAAGACCGTCCACCTGGTCGGTTCGTGGGACAACTACTCCCGCCAGATCCCCCTCTCGCGCGATGAGAACAAGTCCGGCTCGTGGGTGGGCAAGTTCCGCTTCCAGACTTCCATGCTCAAGTTGGGTGGCCGGTACTGGTACTACGTCGGTGATCCTGCTTCCTTCTCTTCTAATGACACACCTTACTAACTCACTACAGTATATCATGGATGGCTATCACGTCTCCCATGACCCTGCTGTTGAATATACGGTGGAGCCCACCACTGGCCGCAAACTCAACATCCTGGATGTTCCCGGCGGCAAGTCCTCCAGCTCTTCCTCAGCCCCCAGCAAGAGCCACCGTCGGACTTCGGCGGCCTCGGAAGTGGTCAAGGGCCGGGCTCTCTCGCCATCCAAGATCCAGCACCCCAAGCCCTCCAAGCCCTACGCCTCTCGCCAGATCCGGGAGACCGACTTTGTCGGTGGGCCTCCCACCATGGACGATCTGACCCGGCGGTTTGCGGGATCCCGTCTCTCGGACGAGTACTCCCTCTCCAACAGCCCTCCCAGCTCTGCGGGCAGCTCGCTGTCGTCCCGCTCCTCGGGCAGTACCTCTCCCTCGTCGCTCAGTTCCATGAGTGACCCCCCGACCCCGATCTGCCGGTGTGAGCGCTATGGGATCACCCGCAAGGGAGACCGTGTCAAGCTCGACTGTGGAGGCAGTCGCTGCGGGTATGTGACCGAGTCCTCGGAGGCGAGTTGCTCCGAGTCGGAGGACAGTGATGAGGAGTACAGACGGGCCCGGAGTGCCGTCAGAAGGCAGGGAATTGTTGTCCGGAGATAATCTCATTGTCTGTGAGGTGATGAAGGAATAATGTTGATTCTCATCGATCAACTCATGCGCACTGTCAGGATCGGTTACTGTATCCCTGATGGTGTGCTGGCAGCGTGACGCGGAGCAGACTACTCATTTTGGTTTGGGACCGGACCGATTTATACTAAAATGAACCGTATAACATGTTGCCCCTGGGACGGGGCAACGTGGACCACAGATCTGGCACTCGAAGAGGCTCACAGAAAACCCACAAAAAGAAAAGAAAAGAAAAAGAGAGAGAAGGTCAGGGACAGTGCCAGACTCTGGGCTCTGCTACGGACGAGCCGGTCTCGCTTCGCAGTGGAGGTGATGGTTGGAGGGAGGCGAGGAGTGTCCTCGTCGAAGGGGGGTGAAAAAGAGACAGTAGGTGGGGATTGAAGAAAGAGGAAAGAAAGTTGAGGTTGTTGTGAGAGTGGTGGTCAGGAGTGAACAACGGAAATATCCGCTCTCTACTAGAAACGGCAGTATAGCCTGGCGGATGGAACGACGATAGGATGAGTGGTCCCGGCAAGGCCTTACCACCAATGTCCTGACAAGTCCTACATTGATGAGCCGGGGCATGAATGATGAAGTGATGATTTGATGGTCTAACTTATCAATGCCTACTTTATGACTGCAATCGATGGTGCGCGTGACCATTTGTAGGAGGTATCGCTTGGTAGTTGAGATGAGTGGAGGAGATTATATAAGAAAATGCGAAAACAACTAGCACCGAGTATGTACGGCAATCCGGTGGTGGTACAGTACCTTGATGGCTTCCACAAACAGCCACAAAAATTCGACACCTAATGTGAAATACAGTACTGTGTGGTGTAGTGACTTCATTGGGGCGGCCAGGGCCATTTCCTCAAGGCACTAACTTTTTGAACAGTCTCGCCTGGCGAATTGCAGCTCCAGTTTTGTGCCAGGTTTGCTCATCTGGACGGTCAGCCCTACAGCCCTGAGCGAGGTCCAGAAATTACCTCATAATGCATAGCGAACCAGGACCCCTTAGTCTTCCTTTGGTAGGGAGTACGAGGCTTTCTTTTAGTCACAACAATGAAGAAGCTTTGGTTCATTAATTAATGATAATAATTATAATAATAATAATAATAGTGGGAAAATATGATAATCATAAATAACACATTCAATAAGGGGATGCGAGGAAGCATTCCGATATTCCGAGAATGATGATGGATCCACGAACCATGAATTGAGAACTTGGAAGATTGTTGCCTGATACGGTGGCTGAACTGGTGCCGGAACAGAAGAAGCAGGCCAATTGACGGCGGACGGGCACGTTTGTTTCTATTCTTGCCGAGTTCAGCCCTACGCCATGGTTTTTATCCACTCTTCTTCCACTCTTCTTCCACTGCTCTTCCACTGCTCTTCCACTAGTACGACTAATTCCATCAGCCGGTTCAACACTCGGGTTTTCCCACCAAAACTGACTTGATTACTATCACCGAGCAATGGACATCGCTTATGGTCAATCTACCAAACCTGCTTGGTCCAATCCCCGGCAGGCTTGATCGAGAACGGGGCTGCTTGTCGTCCTGCATATCCTGCAGCCTTACGGCCGGTCACTCCCCTCCTTTCTCTCTTTCCATCTCCCTCCCCTCTTTCGGAGAACACCCGACCCATTGAAAGAGATGCTCTGGCTCTTGACTCCTGAGGAACAAGGCGTTCCAGCTGAACCTGGTGGATAACACTACTACGTAGCTGGTCCGTGAGGTTCAGCCTGACCGGGAATTGTCTCCCCCTCCCCACTGATCGACTACTTTCACCTCTGCCCTATGAGGCCGGCCTACCTGGGGACTCGACCACCAATCTGCACGCTTGTTTTTCGCCTGCATTCTATCATTCCGTCCGTCTCTTCTTCTACTCTTTCCTTTCCTTCCCTTCCCTTCCCTTCCCTTCCCTTCCCACCTTTCCTCTTCTTGCTTTCCTGCCCACCCCTCCGACCCTTCTTCTCGGTCATGCTACCATCCCTCAGTGCTCTTTCCCCTGTGGCTTCACCAATTTTTGTTTAACCTTGACGGTTCTGCTTTTCGCCTGTAACCTTCTTGTTCTTCATCTTCAATATCCCCCGTGATGGAAGAGATCGGCTCGAAGAGCTCTCAAGCAATTATTCATTAACGGTCGCGGTCTCGGTTTATGGACCCCTCGCATTGGAGTACTGTTGTCCTCTGTGCGTTACCGAAAACAACTTAGAATGCCGGGTTGTGCTTTCTCGGCAGTGTCGACTTTTCTTGATCTTTGCATTCGCTTATGATTGAGTCCTTTCTGTGAACATGCTCCTGGGTAGCCTAAACAGTCAGGATTCTTTCATTCAATCATACTGCAGGCCACCGTTGTCAATCGCACCGAAGTTACTGTCAGCTGTCGCGTCGTGCGACTAGCTACCATTCTTTGATCGGTTTATCGTCTGCCTTCCTTCCACACATATCGCAGCGCACGCAGGACGTTAGATCCGCCATTTTGTTCTGGACCACCTACGTCTTTCAATTAATTACCCACTACCATAATACTCAGTCATCATGTGCTACAAACTCGTGGAGCGATTCGCAGCTTGCCGGTGTCTCTACTTCCAGCACGCGGTTGACCCGTGTGAAGCCTACGGTCAGCGCGGCCACTCGGTTCAGGAAAAAGTCGTCCTGGTCGGATACGCCTGCGCTCAACACTCAATCAAATTCAACAGCGGCATTGCAAGCGACCTAAGAACGCCTCAGGACTCAGGGTATTCCAGTAGCAAGAGTTGAATCCGGCAGGGTATGATGGACATCCATAGGATGGCAACTTCCACTCTGGGCTCAGCAGCTGCCCTCAAGGATGTTGTCCTTGACGCGTCTTACCATCTATCAGGCTGCGACCTTCATCTCTACTCCTTTAAAGTTCGATTCAGTCAGGATTTGGCAGGCTCCTCCCAAACTTGTGTCTTTGGAAGATACTCTTAGTTTTTCGATATTTTGACGTGCCGGGGTGGCTGCGCTCTCCGGTCGCTTCACCCACCTAATGTCTTCGTTTATAAACTTCGTTTCCCGTCGCTTCATTGGTTCTGTACACGTTCGTGCATGCAGACAAGCTCATCCAGAATTAGCATAGCGAAGCGGTTTTTGTTGTGCTGCTGTGTTGCATCACTATGGCATGAGCGAGACGCATTGTGGCTAAGGGCTCTTTCATTGCCTATATGATGAGATTTTCATTTTAGAGGAGGAGTCGTGGAAGTGGAATCCTACCACTTGAGGAAGCGTATCAGGAATACGTTAATGGGGCCGGCATTAATCGCTCGGTACTTTTCTTGTATACTAAATACTACGTACCTGTTTTTGGCTCGAACATTCAGCTAGTATAATACACTAATGGGTATCACGTACTTCATTCTTCTGCATTTCTCTGCTCTAGAACTTTTGTCAACAATAGAATAGTGGTTTGGAAGTATATAAGAAATAGCACACAGCTGCAACTTTCATGGTGTTTACCTCTTAGTAATCAGCCTTTTTCGACTACGGAACATCGAAATTCCGGCGTGTCTCTATCGATTGTCTCGACTGTGATCGATAAGCAACGAAGCATCCTGAACTTTCCGAATCCCTTGCGACTATCGATCTCCCATTGCGCTGTCGTCTCGATCAACCACACCAGCACCGAACCACGCATTACAGTGTTAGCACCACGAACCGCAACCTCCCGACCACAGTGAGCACACGGTGCTGAAGTTACAGCATCCAACTGTGCTTCAGCATTGAGACCGGGGGCAGCCAGCGTGAAGGATGTCGCAATTACAAGAGGACCCCGCCACGGTGCTCGAACAATTCGTGCACGATGTGGCCAACCTGCCCGCCGAAATCAATCACCTGATGGAGGAGATTCAAGCCAAAGACAAGACCATCCAAGAATGCCGGACGACCATTAACTCGCGCGACACCAGTCTGCAGAAATTCATCAAGCTCAACGGCAGCCTGACGCCCAACCCGAAGGAGGAGCAATACAGCAAGACCATCCTCCAGAATCTCGACAAATCGCAACTCCTGCAAGACGAGAAGATCCAGCTCAGCGAAAAGGCCTGCGTCCTCCTGGACCGACAGATCAAGCGCCTGGACATCGCGATCCACAAACTCCAAAGCAACGGCATGCTCTCGAACGACCCCCCGCTCCCTTCCCTCTTCAACAACAAAGACCAATACCGCGACCCCCCGCGCATCTTCTTCCCGGACGCCACCGTTGACGCCGCCGCGGCCGCCGCTGCATCCTCATCCCCGACCGCACACGCCACCAACGGCGGCGGCGGCGGGTCCGCCTCCGCCTCCGGCGGCGCGGCGAACCTCATCCTGGGCGCAACCCAACGCCTGAACCAGTCCCTCGGCCGGAACGCCACGACCGCCGCCGCGGCCGCCGCCATGCTGAGCTCCCCGTCCGCCGCGCGCTCCTCCGCCCCCGCCACCCCGTCGGGCACCGTGCACTTCCAGCAGCGGCACCAGCGCGAATCCTCCGCCGGCGCCGTCGAGAACAAGCGCCGCCGGCTGAACGCCTCTCTGGGCACCCTCCCCGCCGCGTCCTCCAACCTCCGTCAATCCTCGCTGGGGCCCGGTACCCCGAAAGGCGGGGGCACGCCCGCCTCCAGCCGCGCCGGCAGCGCCGGGCCCCGCAGCTCCGCCTCGACCACGAAGAAGGCCCTCACGAAGAAGGTCGCGCCGCACCAGCAGCTCAAGAAACTCAAGACCGGCAGCGGAGGCGGCGGCGGTGGCGGCGGTGGCAGCAGCGGGTTGAACGGGAAACACAGCAAGCGATCCTCCAGCGCCAGCGGCCGCCTCAAAATCACCAAGAAATCCTCCCCTTCGTCCTCGGCGACTGGGCCCGGTGGTCATGGTGGTGGTGAAGACGACGAGGACGATTCCCTGCTCAGCAGCGCCGACATGTCGGACTCGGAACATGCCGACCTCCGCGGTGGCGCCGGGGTGGGCGGCGGCGGCGGGGAGAACGATCTGGACGAGGAGGAGGACGAGGATGAGGGCAACGAGGATACCAAGGTGTATTGCACGTGTCGCAGCGTCAGCCATGGTGACATGGTGGCGTGCGACAACGAGGATTGCGAGTTCGAGTGGTTCCATTGGAAGTGTGTCGGGTTGACCCGGGAGCCCGTGGGCAAGTGGTATTGTCCGCAGTGTTCGGCGAAATTGGGGGCGTGATTTTTCTTTTTTTTCTTGGAGGCTGCTTTCGGTGTTTGGGTGTTGTCTTTATACCCTTTTACTTTCTTAGTTAGTCAATAAGTCGTGGAGTTAGGTCTAGTAGCCCTTGATGGAATATGTGATTAGTTCCGTGGGTTTGGAGGTGTTATGCTTATTGATGTGGTCTTAAGCGGCAACATGCATCAAGCGGTGGTGGTATGCTTGACTACATACCTGGGATCGAATCAAGCTGATCTACAATTCCGGGCCGGGGTCTTAGTATTATGGGCTGCAAACCTAGGGATAAATGCATCCATCCCGGTATTCAGCGGCCTCACCTAGAGATACGAAGAGAGATGTAGTGGGTAGTGGGTACTATAAACATGTAGATAGGATTGATTCTTATCCCTCGACTTCTTTTGCCTCGAATTTATATTCGGAGTATAGAACCTCTTGTTGATGAACAAAAGACAAAAAGACAGACCATGCATCGACATATGACTCTGGCCCCCTCGTCCCACACCCACTATCAGACACTGGAGTGTGGAGACACAAGCAGAAAAGTAACAATTAACACAAAAGACGCCATCGCTATGCAGAAGCAAAAGCAAAACAAGATCATCGCCCAGCCTCCGCGTAAGAGCTAGGTGTCCCCTTTCTTTATGGATGCGCAAAAAGACTGGTATACAGTAAGTAAGTCGGGTAAGGTATAATAAAAAGTGGTTTGATAAATGATGTGTCGGTGGGGGAATAATCCAAGAACAGAAATGAAAAGAAAAAAAATGGGAGGTGAAGGAAAAGGAGGTAAGAGACATAGATCGAAGTTAAGCCATGCACACGGGAGAGATGGAAGATTAACCGATCACTGCTTTATTTTCACACACTCTCTCTTCTCTCAAAATCCCAGGGCTTTTTCTAACCAGGGATCGAAGTATTCGCAACTTTCCGGGCTGACAGCTCCACCGGGCGCGCAGAGCTTGAAGACCGGACAATGACCGCACGGGGCTTCTGTCATGCCGTTGCGGACGAGACGGTCGTCGATGCCGGAGTCCTCGCCGGGGGGCTTGCGCGCCTGCTGCGACTTGACCTGTGCGGGGGTCTTGACGGAGCGGTAGACCTCGCCGTTGTTGAGGGCGACCAGCTTGTTGTCGTAGCAGAGCATCTCCAGGAGCTGGGTGATGCTCTCCTCGCCCAGTCGGACGGGGGTGATGCCGCTGGCGTTGACGGCGGCCGTCAGCTCGGGGATGGTCGGGTAGCCCTGATACCCGGCGGGGAAGGGGATGTATTCCTTTTGCGGTTGGGCGTCGGTTTCGTGCGGGTTGTGACTGATGATCCCATTCCCGTCGGCGGTCTTGAGGCGCTTGTTGTTGCGATGGTGGACGGCGGGCACCTCGTACCAGCTCTTCTGGCTGACCTTCCACTCGATGAACCCGGCGACGCTGTTGATGAAGTTCTCGTCCAGCACGCCGTCCGTGAACCAGGCCCCGCCCGTCACGTCCTCGCTGGGGGCCAAGCCCGCCAGCATGTACATCTTCCGGCTGGGGAACTTGACATTGTGCACGCTCTTGATGTAGTTCTTCCCTTCGAGCGACTTCAGGCACCGGTCCAGGATTGACTTGTGCAGGTTCGTGCGCGTGCCGATCGCGCGTACCCAGATGCCGGACCGCCCGGTCGAGTGGATGACATTGTAGACTAAACTCTCGTCGGGGCTGAGATTCTGCAGTCTGCGGGCGGTTCGTTCGTGTTAGTTTCGAATTCAATTGCCGGATTTGGGAGGGCTCATACTTCTCTGCATCCTCCCGGGAGATAATCTTCCACGCCAATCGATCATTCTTTCCCTGGAGCAGGCGGAACAGTTTCTGGTCGACGAGCGATTGAGTGCATTGCAGGAGGAGGGCGAGGTCATTCTTGGGGACGATCCCCAGTCCGAGAAGATCTTGCTGGTAGAAGAGATGGTCGGACGGGAAGTTTCTCAAGCAGGCGTCGTAGAGTCGGGCGCAAAGCTCGCTCACTGAAGAGCCAGCTGAGGAGGCCATTGTTTGCGGCGGTTTCAATCTGATTTCGGGGTATTGGGGAGTGGGAGAGGGTTGTAGTTCGTGGCGGTGGGCGCGGCGGGGAAAAGGTGAGGGGGAGATCTTGTCCGAAATGTCTCACACACTGTGTTGGAAGGAAACTATCACCGGAATGGCTTATGGAAGGGCATGATCAGAAGCGCGCGCCGGGGGTTTTTGTTTTTGGACTGGTTGAAGAAAGGTGGGCGGGGAGAGGTTCAATTCAAGTCCCCAACTGTGAAAAGCTAGCTTTCAATAATAAGTACCAAGTAGTAACTGGAAGGAATGAGCGCAAAAGAACAATTCGATGACGGCGGGAAAAAGAAGATGTTTTTGGGCGGCCTTTCTTTCTCTTTCGGGCTTGGCCTCACATGCATGAAGGCCTGAGGCTTCAGGCTAACACTAACACAAGTGACAGCTGTTTCTGCCTTGTTGTGGCCTGAGGCTGTGCGTACGTACTGTAACGGAAATTTCGAGAAGCTCCCGGCAGAGCTCAGGCCGTAGTTTAAACTGGCACTGGCTCCCCCGGCGGCTCTCAACTCCCTCCTCCTCCCTCAGAACCATCATCCCTCATTTCTTCCACCCTCACTTCTTTCTCATCCCCCCCCTTCCCCCCCCCCAAAACCTACTGTCACCTGTCTTACAACATGGCTGACGCTTTGAAAGCAGAGGGCAACAAGGCCTTCTCTGCAAAGGATTATCCTACTGCTATGTACGTATTTTTGGTCCCGTATTCTACCCCGCTTGAAAATACTTGAAAATAGAGCAATCAAATTCGGACCAGCGATGACTGGAACATCTCTAGTAAACCTAGGTGATCACTGACATCTTTACAGTGAGAAGTTCTCCCAGGCTATTGAAGTTGAGCCTTCCAACCACATCCTCTACTCCAACCGCTCCGCTGTATATTCCGCGCAACATGAATACCAGAAGGCTCTCGAGGATGCCAACAAGGCTACGGATTTGAAGGCGGACTGGTCCAAGGGCTGGATCCGCAAAGGTGCTGCTTACCGCGGTCTGGGCGATCTCCGTGAGTTAACCCCCTAAGCGTGTCAGATGGCACACTCGGTGCTTTGCCGCTGCTAACGGTCTCTTATCCAGTGGCTGCCCACGACGCATACGAAGAGGCTCTGAAGCTGGAGCCCACCAACGACCAGGCTAAGAACGGCTTAAACGCTGTCAAGAGGGCCATCGACGCCGAAGCCCAGGCCGACGGTGTGACGGGTGATCCCATGGGAGGACTCGGTGGAATGTTCAACGATCCTCAGCTTTTCCAGAAGCTCGCCGGCAACCCCAAGACCGCTCCCCTGCTGGCCGATGCCGACTTCATGGCCAAGCTCAAGCGCCTGCAGCAGAACCCCAACGACATCGGTCAAGAGATCGGCGATCCCCGCTTCTTGCAGGTCATGAGTGTGTTGCTGGGTATCGATATGAACTTTGGAGCTCCCCCGGCGGAGGCCGCTGCTTCCTCTAGCGCTGCGCAGGAGGCTGAGGAGGATGTGCCTATGCCCGATGCTCGTCCCGCTGCTCCCAAGAAGGAGCCCGAGCCCGCCCCGGAGCCCGAGCCTGAGGATGAGGAGGCCCTCGAGAAGAAGAAGGCTCAGGAAGCCGCCGATGCCGAGAAGAAGCTTGGTAACGATTTCTATAAGAAGAGAGAGTTTGATGAGGCTATTGAGCACTACAGCAAGGCTTGGGAGTTGCACAAGGACATCACCTACCTGAACAACCTCGGTGCCGCCAAGTTCGAGAAGGGCGATCTTCAGGGTGCCATCGAGACCTGTCAGAAGGCTGTCGAGGAGGGTCGTGAGCTCAGAGCCGACTTCAAGGCCATTGCTAAGTAAGGATCCTCCGTGCGACTTTGCATCCAACCGTGGCTAACGTCCGTGATTGTAGGGCCTTTGCGCGTATCGGTACCGCATACGAGAAGCTTGGCGACCTCGGCCAGGCCATCGAGTTCTACCACAAGGCGCTGACTGAGCACCGTACTCCCGATGTTCTCACGAAGCTGCGCAACGCGGAGAAGGCCAAGGCCAAGGCTGAGAAGGAGGCCTACGTCGACCCTGCCGAGGCCGAGAAGGCCCGCGAACTCGGCCAGGCCAAGTTCCAGGAGGGTGACTGGCCCGCCGCGGTGGATGCCTTCACCGAGATGACCAAGCGCGCCCCCGAGGACCCCCGCGGGTTCTCCAACCGCGCTGCGGCCCTCATCAAGTTGATGGCTTTCCCCCAGGCCGTGCAGGACTGTGACGAAGCTACCAAGCGGGATCCCAAGTTCATTCGGGCGTACATGCGCAAGGCGCAGGCTTTGGTTGCCATGAAGGAGTACAACAAGGCTCTGGATGTCTGCACGGAAGCTTCGGAGCACGACGACGGCACTCACGCTCGGGAGATCGAGCAGCAGCAGCAGAAGTGCTTGGACGCTCAGTTCAGCGCCCGTGCCGGCGAGACCGAGCAACAGACGATGGAGAGAATCCAGAACGACCCTGAGGTGAGTTATCTACCTGACAATATCAGTGGGGCCCTGTCGCTAACTATGCAATCCATAGATTATGTCCATCCTGCAGGACCCTATCATGCAGACCATCCTCCAGCAAGCCAAGAGCGACCCCGCCGCCCTCCAGGAGCACATGAAGAACTCCCAGGTGCGGATGAAGATCCAGAAGTTGATGGCCGCCGGCGTCATCCGCATGGGTCGGTGAGCAAGCCAGTAGTGGAGTAGTGGAAGGAGGCAGTGATGATGGAGACACGGATGGGAGAAATTTGTGACTTGCGGTTATTATTTAATCTGTTATGAAAAGCGTTCTCTACGGGGCCCTCTTGATGTATTTTTTTTTCTCGTTGTTATTTTACGGCAGTGACGATGCATTTGATATCAGATCGATGAAATGACATGCTTTGAGATGTGTATTTCTAATGGCATTCTACTCCCTCCTGATAGTGTATATAATAGTCAGCAAGCACCAACTGAACTGTTGAGTGGTCGATATATCCTGTATAGTCATTCCGTGCTCCGCCGGACATTCACACCGTAGCTTTTCGTCTGCAATTAACTTTCCGCTGGCCAGCTGCGACCGCTCGGTATACGAGGCTTTCATTCGGACACAGAAACCCCCTCCAGGACCACGGGGGTAGGCGATTCCATTACTCCAGAACACACTCATTGTTGAATGATGGCCCGTAACTTATGCGCCACGGGCTGTACAGCAGTTTTGTAGATTTCAGGCAGAGGGGGCAGTCAGATAGCAGACCAGGCCAGACCGTCCGGGCGGGCGGGCGCACGAATACTATGTAGTATGTACGTTCTACGGAGTTAAGTTCAAACACACACTCTCTCTCACTGCCGAACTTTGTTGTCCATTGAGTTTGACCTTTCGTTGGATGTCCGACCTCGGCTTTTTCACGGGATGGTTTTTTTTTTTTTTTTTTTTTTTTTTTTTTTTTTTTTGTTTTAAAATTTTTTTTTTTTTTTTTTTTTTTTTTTTTTGTTTTTTTTTTTTTTTTTTTTTTGTCTTTTTTTGTGGCATCAAAATTTCTTCTTGTGTTTACTCAGTACTTATTCGGCTTCTTGTTTTTTTTTTTTTTTTTCGAGGGGGGTTGTTTCCCACTCAAGGCTTCCGTGTTTACTTCAATTGGAGAAATACAGGGTTGATTCAGACCGAGTGCAGTTTTATGTATGTATATGCGGGAATAAGATATTGAAGTTATCGGGTGGAATTGGGATGGACTTGGGAACCGTGGGTGGGTGGACTGGAACATGAACATAGGTACCTAGTACATCTCGGGAAGTCGGGGCTGAGGACTTTGGGGAGATTTCAGGGCTGAAAAAGGGCGGCCGTAGTCAAGCTGAGATGATCTCGGTGGCAAACTTCGAAGTTCGGACTGAGCGAGCGAAGTGGGGTGGAGGAGTCCCTTTCCCAAGCCAAGTCGATCTCTTCTTTCGGATGTGTTGGGTAAGTAAATCAACAATAAACAGGAAGTCACAAGTAATTACTGTACAGTATACTGTCAAAAGTTACACGGCCTTGGATGTCGGAGATGTCGGAGGGTTGTTGCATGATGGGTGTTGGTGTGGTTTTGATTGAAAGTGGTGGTGTGTATGTCGTATGTTGTAGGTGGGATTGTGTTGTGTTTGTCTTATGCTTGATGGGTTGGTGTTGATCTATCCTATTGTACTTTACATCTACTGAGGATCTGGGAGTGGAGGGGGGGCTGTGGCTGGTAAATACTGAGTAGTACGTAGGGGACGGTAGGAGCCTAGGAGGAAAAGAGAAGGTTGGGAACGTGCTTTAGTGTTCTCAGTGCTCACACATCTGATCTTGGTGGGTGTGTCTTGGGGTTTTGATTTCCGAGAGAGCTCCGTACTCGCGCTGCAATTGTGGTTCAATTTGAGTCCTGGCTGGCAGATGGCCGGAGGTGAGAACAGGACGTCCATTGTACTAACCGGTACTCCGTACTGCACCTACTCAGTAGAACGACGATCAAGTACTGTAGAGTGCAGTATAGCATGACGTGGATGCGAAACTGAATGCGCTAGGTCGGTACTTTCGACTGGTCAGCTTCAAAGCTTATGTCCTGGCCGCAGTCATTGGGTGTTGAAACGGAAGATGGAGCCCCTGCGATCGACTACGACGGGGTTGATCAGATCTCCGCGCATTGCGTAGCGGTGGCCTGACGGCGTTTCACCTTGACTACTTGAGCAGGAGGTTGGAAACTTGTAGGTTTGGGAGGGGATATAGGTATCCTCGACAGTTCCTATGGCTGGAATATTGTTACTTCTTGGTGGTTGTTGAGATACTCGGTAGCCATGTTGTCGGAGATGAGATGATAACCAGAGGTACGCCGTAACTTGTCCTGACACGTGTGACCGGCACTCAGTGACGAGTAGGCATCCACATTATTCCGGCAATTTTGTGCCGCCAGTCGCTGGACCTTGGCAGGCTTGGGCTTTTTGGAGATGATATTATTAAGTTTTCATTTTGACTCCAATGCAATGCAGGCGGTGTCACAGTAATCAGTGATGGGAATGGTGAGTGCTTGGTCAGTTTGTTATCGTCCAGTTATACTACCTAATTCGGTTAGGGCGACGTCTTAGGGCTCGTCGAGGGTACGCATCGGGATTCCTCGGTTATTCTTGCTAAGAACAAAAAGAACAAGAAATTGTTTAAATTAAATTGAACTTGTTGGTTTGGAACTTTGGATTGACCATTGTTGAGCCCACTCTGATGTGGAGGGTCCCCTGAAATCCAATCAAGAATAGGGGGGAGGGGGACAGCCCGAGAGGTTCGGAATTATCAATTATGGACATGGAAATGATACGGAGCGGAGTTGTGAGAACTTGTGGCGGCGCCCGATCTGTGGCGGTGCTGGCCTTTCCAATAGATCGGGACGCTGGCGTCAACTAGTCCAAGTGCAGACAGTACGTACCTATGTAAATGGGGAGTGGAAAGCGGATAAGTTCAGTTCTCATTCATGACTTTTTGCAAGAAGAACAATCAGATTCTGGTTTGAAGATGATCAGGTACTCAGTCCCTCGGAGATACTCATCACTCATCAAAAGTCCTGTGCCTCGTGGAATGGTTCTTGCTCAGAGCTTCTTTGGCTGGAAGTTTGGTTAAATGTGGGGAGGCTGGAGTGGAAGAGGATCCTTTTTATCTTTTTTTTTCTTTCTCTTTTGATCGGCGCGCTTCCTTTTCCGGAGCTGGTGGGTTCCTAGGTCTTTGGCACTTTTCCTTTTTTATACCAGATCTGGTGGTTCAATGGAGATTGAGCGGGTTTTGACCAGAAGGGGGAGAAGCTGGAAAGCTTCATTCATAGTAATAACAAAGTAAAAGAGGATGTACAAAGGTATAGGAGCAGTAACTGTAACAACAAATAGTCAGCTAGTTGGTTGTTAGCAGAAGAACAACAAAGCCGATAACTGAAGTACTTGTAGAACAACCCGACCAACTGCCTGCCTGCCTATTCTGACGCAAGTGGCTCCGCTGTGAATTGAATCCGTTCGCGCTGGAACCCTCCGGACTCCGTATCTTCTCCTCGTCATCAACCAGCAATTGGCGTCAATCAGTCAATCATGACCGCCGCGGCCGGCCGCTTTTGTGTGCTGCCATTGTGAGGTTCCCCCGTATTCCTATTCCTATTCCTACTCTTATTCCTACTCTTATTCCATATTTCATCATTCGATATTCCCCTCTTTCCTCTACCTATGTAACTAACTTACTTCCCCTCTCCAACTTCGGTTCTTTCATCCCAGTTCTCAATTTAAGGTAAGCAAGTCTAATTTAATTCTCTTTCCCCCTCCTCGTTCTTTTCCCAATAATTTCTCCCCACCTGCCCCCTCTACCCCTTCCTCAACTCCACCAACTCCTGATACGTATCCTGCTGGTTGTTCCTGAGAAAATTGGGTTGGGTTTGGGGTTTAGTGGACCTCCTACCAGCCTTCAGCTTCACCGAGGAGCTCCTCTCCCGAGCAGCAGCAGCTGCTGCTGCCGCTGCCGTCCACTGCTTCAGCCACCTCCCCGCCGCGGAGGCCAAGGCAACCACTCAAAGGACGAGCGCCAGCAACTCGCTTCACTCCCATTGACAGGAGCTTCTTTTCGCTCTGTCAATTCCCACCCCCCCCCCCCCCGCTTCATCATTTTCTTTTTTTCCCCTCTCTACATGGGTTTCTTTGACCACTATTTCTCGCCATACGCTAAAATCGAACAGATTTCCAATTGACTTATAAACTCAGATTGTGCTGCTTGGGGACTCAAGCTATAGGTGATCTTTCACCATCCCCCTCCCCGAGGTTTTCTCCTCATCTCCCTACCCTCCAAAAGCCATGGCGTCGCAAGACGTAGAAGGTAGCAAGAACGAACTGCGGCAACAAGGTGCCATTGAGGTGGCCCAGAATGCTGCACAAGATCCGCAGTCCGATATTCGCGCAGAGGATGTCGAGAAGACTCTAGTCGAAGAGACCCGGAAGGCGGGCGTACCAGCCTACCAGTTCGACCCTGATGCGTCTCCCGAGGCCAAAGCCGCCGCTGCTAGAGCTGTAAGATCCCCTTCATTTCTCAATCGACAGGGTTTCCGGTAACTGACAAGTGTCTTCATTCGCAGCGGCTGCCCCCCGGGTTTCACCACGAGCATAAACCAACAGGCGTCGCTGTTATCACGGATAAGGTGAGTTTGGTCATTTTCGCCGCATCCCACATCTATGAAGCAGTTGACTTAACACATACGCTACTTAGGATGACGGCACTCCCGACCAATACGATTTACCCCCTCCAAGATCTGCAACCGACATCCTGAAGGAAGATGAGAAAGATGCGACAGCACAGACCAATGGAGAGGCTTCCTCGGAGGAAGACTTGCGATGGGCACGCGACCGGACGGGCTGGGCCCCACAGTTCGAACACCAGCCGACCCAAGAGGAGAAAGAAGAGGGAACCCTGCTGGATCACCAAACACTCTTGGAAGGAAAACTGGATGATAAATTTTTCGGAGGTAAGGACTGCAGCCGATCCTCACGCGTGCACGAGTGGCGGAGCTAACGCTGGGGCTAGATTGGTATCATAATGCCGGTGTCATCGTCTTCGCCTGTCTCGCATCCTGGGTCGTTGCCGTGCTGGGCGGCGGACTGGCCTGGGTGTTTATTATCATGGCCGCTTGCAGTACCTACTACCGGACTTCGATTCGGCGTGTTCGTCGAAACTTCCGAGACGATGTGAATCGTGAAATGGCGAAGCAACGACTGGAAACGGACACCGAAAGTTTGGAATGGATCAACAGTTTCCTGGTCAAGTTCTGGCCCATCTACGCCCCCGTTCTTTGCGATACGATCATCAACTCGGTGGATCAGGTTCTCAGCACTTCAACCCCCGCGATGCTCGATAGTCTTCGCTTGAAGACCTTCATCCTTGGTTCGAAGCCGCCACGACTGGAGCACGTCAAAACATACCCCAAGACTGAAGTCGACACCGTTATCATGGACTGGAAGTTCAGCTTCACACCCAACGACACTATGGATCTTACTGCTCGCCAGCTAAAGAACAAGATTAACCCGAAGGTCGTCCTGGAAGTCCGACTGGGTAAGGGTGTGGTCAGCAAGGGTCTGGATGTGATTGTGGAAGACATGGCTTGTAGCGGGTTGATGCGCGTGAAGGTCAAGCTGCAAATTCCCTTCCCTCACATTGAGCGGGTGGATGTCTGCTTCCTCGACCGACCGGAAATCGACTACGTCTGTAAGCCTCTCGGCGGTGATACCCTTGGTTTTGATATCAACTTCATTCCTGGTTTGGAGACTTTCATCAAGGAGCAGATTCACAACAATCTCGGTCCGATGATGTATGCCCCCAACGTGTTCCCGATTGAAATTGCGAAGATGCTGGCCGGCAACCCTGTCGACCAGGCCATCGGTGTGGTCGCGGTCACGCTGCATGGCGCTCGCCAATTAAAGAATCCCGATGCTTTTGCTGGTACTCCGGACCCGTACGCTGTTGTCACCTTGAACAACCGCGTCGAGCTGGGCCGTACTAAGACCATCCATGACACGGACAGCCCGAGATGGAATGAGACAATCTATGTAATCATCACCTCTTTCGCTGAATCCTTGACCATCATCCCCTACGATTGGAACGAGTTCCGCAAGGACAAGGAACTGGGAACCGCAACCTTCCCGCTTGATCGCTTGGAGCAGCAGCCGGAGCATGAGGGTCTCTTCCTCGAGGTGATGGCCAGCGGCAGATCTCGTGGCGCAGTTCACGCAGATATTCGCTTCTTCCCCGTCCTGGGTGGTAGACAGCTGGAGAATGGTCAGGTTGAGCCGCCACCAGAGATGAACACTGGTATTGCTCGGTTCATTGTTGAACAAGCCAAGGACTTGGATGCGTCCAAGAGTTTGGTCGGTCAGCTTAATCCGTACGGTGTCCTGTTGTTGAACGGCAAGGAGATCCATATTACGAAGAAGCTCAAGCGCACCAACAACCCCATCTTCCAGAACGCGGCGAAGGAATTCTTGGTTACGGACAGGAAGAGCGCACGTCTTGGTCTCGTGATCAAGGATGATCGCGACCTTGGCAAGGATCCCATTCTCGGTACCTATCAAATCAAGCTGAATGACATGTTGAAGATGATGGAAAAGGGCCAACAATGGTTCCATCTTCATGGTGCTAAAACGGGCCGCGCTAAGCTGATCCTTGACTGGAAGCCGGTGGCGGTTGGTGGCGTCCATGGCGCTGGATACGTTGATCCCATTGGTGTCATGCGCTTTCACTTCAAGAGTGCATCCAATCTTCGAAACCTGGAAACCATGGGCAAGTCTGATCCTTACGTACGGGTTCTGATCTCCGGCTACACGAAAGCACGGACCGTCACATTCAGGAACAACCTGAACCCCGAGTGGGACGAGGTGGTCTATGTGCCTATCCACAGCTCTCGCGAGAAGATCACGTTAGAGGTCATGGATGAGGAGACCATCAACAGCGATCGATCACTAGGTGCCACAGAAATCAAAGCTGGCGACTACGTTCGGGAGAATGAGAATGGCGAATATGAAGTTGATGACGAGAAGCAGCTCATCTCCAGCGGCCTCCGTCTTGGAAACGGCTCACCTAAAGGAACTTTGAACTACTCCGTGGCTTTCTATCCAGCTCTTCCTGTTGTCAACCCCGAAGAAGAGTCCGAGGAGGAATCGGATGACCTTAATGGCGAGACGGAGGGTACGGAACTGAGTCGGAAAAGCACGGAGTCTAAGCGCAAGAGTGCGGCCGGACATTCCAAGTCTGCCAGCATCGATTCCAAGACCTCTGCTGCTCCAAACGGAACCAATGGGACAAATGGCACCAATGAAACTACTACGAACGGTCATGCGGATGCTGCAAGCAGCCGTGCTAGCCTCGATACAAACGGAAATCGCCCGCAAACTGCCAAGGATTCGGAGACGATGTCCATCAGATCAATCAAGGAAGCTCCCAAGACGTACATCTCTGTGGAAGACCTTCCCAAATACGAGTGCGGTTTCCTGGTGTTCAACGTCCACGAGGTTCAGCTTTCCCGACACAATGTCCAGGTGGAAATCTTGATGGACGATTACATGTTCCCTGCGTACAGCTCTCCTAAGCTCCGTACGAAGGCAGCCAAGCTTGAGGATGTTGGTGACGCGTTCGTTCGTGAGCTCGAATTCTCCAAGATCACGATGCGGATCATCGACAAAAAAGACACCAAGGATGAGAGCGACGATCACACGATTGCCAAGTTGACGGGTGATACGCTTTCCACTCTGCAGCGAATTCTGTACACCCCAACTGAGTTGGTTCTTCGGTCAAATGACGGAGAAATCAGCAAGATCACTGTCAGTGCCCGCTACATCCCGGTCCAGATGAAGCTCGACCCCACTGAGAGTATCAACAACATGGGTACTCTGCGGGTGGACGTCATGGATGCTGCCGATCTCCCCTCGGCCGACCGCAACGGCTACAGTGACCCGTACTGCAAGTTCCGCCTCAATGATGAGATGGTGTACAAGACCAAGGTGCAGAAGAAAACGCTCCACCCGGCCTGGAATGAATTCTTTGAGGCTCCCGTCAAGTCCCGCCTTGGAGCGTCTTTCCGGGTCGATGTGTACGACTGGGACTTCGGCGACAAGGCCGATTACCTGGGCGGAACACCGATTGATCTTCAGGTCTTGGAACCCTTCCAGAGCAAAGAAGTAACATATCCCCTCGATGGCAAGTCCGGTGCAATTCGGTTGAAGCTGCTGTTCAAGCCGGCCTATGTGGTCCGGTCTCGACAAGGGTCCTCGACATTCCACGGCACATTCGCCACCCCCGGCAAGATTGTCGGCGCCCCCGTCAAGGGTGTGGGATTCGTTGGTGGCAATGTGATCAAGGGTGCGTCTTTCCTGAAGCATGGTCTCATGTCACGATTCCGTGCGGAAGACGAGGTTGCGGAAGAGGCCGAAGAAGCCCCCGCGGCCGAAAGTAGCCTCGCCCCGGCAGCTGTCCTTGTGGAGGGCGAGACACCGCCTAGCTCTACCCCGAAGAACGAGCTGCAGCACGCGCGCAGCCGCAGCGTCGCCTCTCACTATGGGGACCGACTTGGGGTGAACGGCAAGGGCGAGGCTGGCACGGCCACCATCTCGGTTGTTTCTGCAAGCGGATACCCGCCCAACGCACACGTGCGGGTGTTTATCAAGGCGGTTGGCCCCAAGGGCGCCAAAGATGTTCTGAAGACCAAGGCTCACAAGACGGGTGGTGGACCTGTGTTCTATGACCCGTCGCATGAGACCTGTCGGGTGCATAACACCACTGCTGATGCGCAGTACCAGGTGCGAGTGGTTGACCATGCCACTTTTGGATCGGACACGGTGCTGGGTGAAGGGATCTTCTTCGTGGACGATCAGGGATCTGTTGCTGGACAAGACAAGTCAGTCAAGGCGGGCAGTGGCACGGTCACACTCCGGAGCAGTTTTGCGGTAACGGAATCCACTCTTCGGCCCGGCACTGCGCACTCCAACACGAACGATGCCGCGTCGGAGGTGATGGACAGCCCTGATTCCAAGAAGGCCGGTCGGCGCAGCTTCCTCAGCAAGCGGAACGTCAGCGGAGCTTGATGGGAGGGGAGGTTCTTTTCTTGTTGCTATTGCTTAACGACCTGAACTATTTCTTTATTTTCGCTCTTCTTTCATATACTATCTTGCTTTGCTTCGCTTTTTTTTTATTTTCCTTTTTCTTTGCATTTGGTTCGAGATGGACGAAGATGTGATACCTATCCTTGGGGTGTTTTGCCCACTTAGCGTAGCGTTTGGATAATGAGAATACTCGGGGCGGTTGGATCAGACGCTTTGCTATTTTGCTATGTTTTGCTTGTATATATTACATATCTCTATATCGGTTTGTTCAGTATGTGAACGGTTAGAGGTGTAAGAAGGTTCCTTTGACCATCTCTGTGAGTCTGTAGGGAGGGATTCGATGGCGCCGGACGATAGCCGTCCGCCATTGTTGACCAAGTGGGGGCATTCATCAATCCACTTTACAGGGGCAGCAGATGTTCTTTCTAGACTTTCCTGGCCAGATCGATGACTACCTACACTAGTCAACGAGGGGACATTGCTTGTATTTGCAGCTTGCTGACGGCGTACTTGCTTGCTCCTTCGGGTGAGGGGTAGGTATTTCCAGGCCGATCGACGTCTTCTTCTACTCTGCGAGGCCTTTATATGAATGCATAAGTAGATGGTGGGTGGTAAGTATACCTAGTTACAGTACATGAGGCAAGTCCGGAGGAGGAGGTGGCGCCCAACGTGGATGGCGGGCGCCGTCGCCGCCAGCGCCAGTGCCAGCTGTCACTTAACTAACTTAACTCACTCCGTAAAAACCAAACCAAACTAACTAATGTATGTATGTCAGTCCAAAACACGATACGGACCACCACCCGTTGAGATAGGTACGGAGTAGTTAGTTGGTTCACTATATGGTAAAGCCGGTCTGCGTTAAAGGGGTAGTAGGTAATTAATGGGTGATTTGGTTCTTTTTTTTTTTAATCCCTTTTTTTTTTTAATTTTCTCCCTAGCGTCTCTGGGACTGTTAACTTAAGAGCTAGTTGTAGGTTTTTTGATCTTGGTTTACCGTACGTAGTTCGTGATGATTTTACTCTGATTTTGACTCGAGTATATGGTTTCTTGTTTTATTTTTACTCGGGAGTTGTGGTTGTGGTTATGGCTGTTTAGTCCGCGGAGTACGGAGTTACATGAGTACGTACCTAGGTCACGTATCATTTTTACTTTCCCTTTTTCACTGTATGTAAGTTAACTTATTGGACTCGTACTCGGAGAGTTGTGTTGTAGTGTAGTGTAGTGTAGTGCAGTCGGTCGAGACGAAAATCTGAAAGGAGGAGAGGAGAGGGGGGTTTACTCCGTGGGATTTTTGGACTGTCGGGTTAGGAGAAATAGGAGAATTTAGGTTCCGACTCGAGCTGGAGCTGGAGCTGGAGATGGAGCTGTCACGGGAAATTAAATCGGGAGGAGGGCTTGAGGCTCTCTCTCGGTGCCGGGGGATTTTTGATGTTTTTGTTGATACATCTTCGGGGGTGACCGAAGAGGGTTTTATTATTAGAAATGAATGTTTAACATGTGCTGTTGTGTGGAGGGATCTATTGATTTGAGAGTGAGACTTGATCAATGATCAATCAATGGCTTGGGAGGTTGATATTGGTGATGATTACTACTAGTAGGGTTTGTTAAGAACTCTGTCTCTGGGCTCTGGAACTTCCGATGTCATGTGGTTGTGGATGGCGGAGTGGGATTGTGATCTATAAACATACTACCTGAGTTTCTGCGAGGGTTTGGCAGGTGGAAGATTCTAACTGCTGTTTTCTTCTCACAGTAACTACTCCTTGTCCGCAGTCTAGTCACTTACTCTGAAAGAAGAGTTTCAGGAGGTAGACTCGTAGTCGACTACGTAGCTTCTTGCCGGTCTGGTCTCGTTCAAATTCAACTCCAGTTTGGTGACGAGGTTTTTTTGGTGGGGCAAGCCAGATTGAACCCTGAATTTGAGAAAAAGGGGGGGGGGGGGGAAAGAAAGTGATCAAAGCACTGTGCTGCACTGATGGGTCTAGAAGGGGATGGAAAAGAAGCACCGGCTGTCAGATGATGTCTTCTGGTACGGAGAACTACGTACTTCATAGGGAAATAGGGAGGTTGTGGATGTGTGGATGTGGATGTGTTGGAGGCGACTTGCATGACAGTTGTTCATCTGCAATGCTGTCTGTCTGTCTGGTTGTCTGTCGGTGCCCTGGAATTCAATTGATGGGTTTGTCTGGTTTAGACGAGGGAGGGGTAGATCGGTAGGCTATGTGTATGCGTATGTGTATGTGTATCTAGATCGACGAGAAGAGAAGAGATCGGATGGGTGTATTGATCCGATCATTCTGTCACGGATTTCTGTCTGGACTGAGTGACTGAGTGGTTAACTGCTTGGAATGGCGGTTAGCTCTTGTGAATCGGAAGTGGAAGAGGGAGAGCTGAGGGGAGGAACAAGAGGATCAAGCCTGGACCATTACCACTGGGCAGTAGTGGTGAACTGGGAGAAGTGAGAGAAGAACAACTACTGGAAGCTACTGACTGGAGTACTAAGAATAGCGCCCCTCTTTTCGCTGCCCCTCCCGACCAAGGAAGTTAAGAAACATTTGTTGGGCAAGTCATGAAGGCTGAAGTTGTCCCTATCAGCCTGTCAGGTATTGTCACGGGCTCCCTTCCCCTGAGACTACGGATTAGTGTGGATTAGTGTAAGATTGGTTATGACTCGGTATCCATAATCTGCTGCTCTCCTGAAAAATCCCCCCCTCTTCCACTTCCACTTCCACTTCCACACCCCCACTTTGTCCCGCCGAAAATAAATAACCCAAAGCCAGCCAGACTTAAGACATCGTCATCGTTGATCCAAGAAGGAGAAAAAAAAAAGAAAAGTGTACTAATAAATAACCTCTCATCCTCATCCAAGCTGGTTGAGTCGCTTTAGTTTTTTTTCTCCCTTTCCTCTCTGCTCTTGAATCCTTCATCATCTCTAATCTCTCCTCCGCCTCTTCCTCCCTCTCCTCTATCTCCCACTCTCCAGTAAGTAACCGTACAGTTCAGTACTCTGAACCTCTCTGAACTCCCCCTCTTCTCTTCCCTCCCGTTCTCATTCCCCCGCTCTTCCCCTGGTCGGTGGTGGTTCTCGTCGCACCAATAGTTGGGTCCATGACGGCAATCTGTCGACATCGACCAGCCCTTTATCCAACCTACCAATGCGATCGACATACACCCCAAACACACAGACACACAGACACACAGACACACACCCTAATGGGCGTTGTGGCGAGATTCCATCATCATTAAAAGGACCACCCGTTGGAACCACTTTGAACCACTTTGCCCGGTTTCAGCTGCTGTTGATACACCTTTACATCTTAAGGTACCTAAACTAACCAACTGTCGCGGATCCACAGTAGTAGCAGCTTTCTGTCCTCCACCTTCTCGCATCTCCTCCCCTCCTCACAAACTTCGTCTCTTCAATCTCTCTCTCTATCTCTCTCTCCCTCTCTTTCTCCATCCTCCCCGGAATCACTACCTTCACAATGGCCTCCAAAGCTTTGCCCACTCACCTCAGAGCTCCTGCCGGCGATGCCAGCTCCGGCTCGTTTGGCAAGCACCACGGAAAGTCCCAGTCTCACATGGTAAGTTCGACTTTGATTCTTCATTATCGTGCTCTTGCCTTGTGTCGTCCCAAACCTCCATCCGCCAGGTGGAAAGTGCAATGAAAAGAGTGCGCCTGCCAGACCAAATAGCCTGCTACTGGTGTGGTAGAGGAAGAACCAGGTTCTTCTTTTCTCTCACAACTGTTATCCTCTCCACCACCATCATATCGCATATCCATACTCCCTTCAAGCAAATGCCAGTCCTTGACTGTACCGTTGCCTTCTGGGCTTTGCCTTTCATTCTCATTGCTTTTATCGCCTACAATATCACCTACCGAACCTTCGCCAGAGCACCTATCATCATTTCGGCCTCCCTGTCCCCACTCACCCTTTTCGGCTTGTGGGGGTTTGTTGACTGGGATCCCCTCATTGATTGCCTCACCTTGACCTGCTCCTCTTGCTGTTATCCACTCCTGTTCTATTTCGCTCTCATAGAGGCGCTGTACCTCGCGCGGCTACTTGTGATTTGTCAGACCATCACCAATAGCCGCTTCGGCCGCACTTTTCTGTTGTTTCTTTTGGCTGTGTTCTTTGACAGAACGCAGCAATTTTCTCCCTTGGACATCCTGAGCCTTTTTTGCCAGCTCATCGGCTCGGGTCAGATACGGGATCTCCTGACCAGCCGTCTCCTCATTCGTCTGGCCTGGCAAGCCCTCTTCTGGACAAACTTCCACTTTCTAGGGTGGTTGCAAAGAGCGGCCCAGTCTGTTTACTACCTGCGAATGGGACGACGGAAAATTGCACTCTGGACTTCTGCGGCCATTGTTTCCATAGTTTCGATACTAATGAGCATGGATATCCAGGCCTTCGAAAATGCCTCCACCAGCGTGGCTGCCTCGCAGATGCGCAACGCCCTGAACGCCCTCGCCGAGACTGTTCCCGATGCCACGGAGCGCAAGCGCTTCGAGGCTGAGATGGACAACTTCTTCGCCCTCTTCCGCAGATTCCTCAACGACAAGGCCAAGGGTAACGAGGTCAACTGGGACCGCATCGCCCCCCCCCAGCCCTCTCAGGTTGTTGGCTACGATGAGTTGGGCGCCGAGGCCTCGGTCGAGTTCCTGAACAAGCTGGCTGTTGTCAAGCTCAACGGTGGTCTGGGTACCTCCATGGGATGCGTTGGCCCCAAGTCCGTCATTGAGGTCCGTGAGGGCATGTCCTTCCTGGATCTCTCGGTCCGTCAGATCGAGCACCTCAACCGCACCTTCAACGTCAACGTTCCCTTCGTCCTGATGAACTCCTTCAACACCGACCAGGACACTCAGTCCATCATCAAGAAGTACCAGGGCCACAACGTCGACATCATCACCTTCAACCAGTCCCGCTACCCCCGTATCATCAAGGACTCCCTCCTCCCCGCTCCCAAGTCCTTCGATGCTCCTCTCCAGGACTGGTACCCCCCCGGACACGGTGACGTCTTCGAGTCTCTCTACAACTCTGGTACCCTCGACAAGCTCCTTGAGCGCGGTGTCGAGTACATCTTCCTCTCCAACGCCGACAACTTGGGTGCCGTCGTGGATCTCCGCATCCTGCAGCACATGGTGGACACTCAGTCCGAGTACATCATGGAGTTGACCGACAAGACCAAGGCCGACGTCAAGGGTGGTACCATCATTGACTACGAGGGCAAGGTCCGCCTGCTCGAAATCGCCCAGGTGCCCAAGGAGCACGTGAACGAGTTCAAGTCGATCAAGAAGTTCAAGTACTTCAACACCAACAACATCTGGATGAACCTCCGCGCCATCAAGCGGGTTGTTGAGGAGAACGAGCTGGAGATGGAGATCATCGCCAACGAGAAGTCCATCGCCGCGGACAAGAAGGGCGAGGCCGACCAGGCCATCTACCAGCTGGAGACTGCCGTCGGTGCCGCCATCCGCCACTTCAAGAATGCTCACGGTGTCAACGTCCCTCGCCGTCGTTTCTTGCCCGTCAAGACCTGCTCGGACCTCCTGCTGGTCAAGTCCGACCTCTACCGCCTGGAGCACGGCCAGCTGGTCATGGACCCCAACCGCTTCGGTGGTGTCCCTGTCATCAAGCTCGGTTCCGACTTCAAGAAGGTCTCGGACTTCCAGAAGCACATCCCTAGCATTCCTCGCATTGTCGAGCTCGACCACCTCACCATCACCGGTGCTGTCAACTTGGGTCGCAACGTGACGCTCAAGGGTACCGTCATCATTGTTGCCACCGAGGGCAGTACCATTGACGTTCCCCCGGGCTCTGTGCTCGAGAACTGTGTCGTGCAGGGCAGCCTGCGTATCCTGGAGCACTAGATGGGTGGTTGACGTGTGGAGATTCAGTTCTCACCCCGATGGTCCGGGGACTCAGAGGCGGAACTGGCATGGACTGATAGATCTGTCTATACTAGCAGCGGGGGGAAACGAGTTTTTCTCCTGTCTGCATCATACTTTTTCTGATTGAAAAGATGTTGTGATTCACATATTTCCAGGTAGCTTTCCACCACGGCCATGGCTTCGGGGCGGGAGTCAAACTTCTAGTTTAGTTATCCAGCGACCTGCTCTCTTCTGTTCCCTTCCCCATTCTGCCTGAGGTCTGCATATGTTCGTCTTGTTATTTAGTGTTGTTCTAATAGGAAAGCATTCGGACGCCACTCCTGGGGCGCCAGCCTGCTGGGTCCAAGGTGGCACTCCCAGGAGAAAAGTGCCGAATGTGGACCAGGGTTAGTTAGTTAGGAGATATCACCGTACGTAATATCCAATTCTTCTGTTGATTCCATCCATCTTTCTTCAGCCCATACCGTTTTCCGTTTCTCCGAAAATTAAGTTTGTACCTCCGATCCATCCTTGTTTTCTGAAGGATTCTTTCAAGTATGAGCATAACTTTGGCTGTTTTGGCTGTTTTGGCTGGTCTCGACTTGACATGTGATTGTCCGACTCATCCCATCCGGGACTGGCTTCCACCTCCCGTTGGTCTTGGACACTTTCTCCGGACTCTCCAAGCTGCAATCAACTTGCTCGACGGACAGCAGAACCATAGCAGAACCACAGCAGAACCACATGCCATGAATGGCCTCAGGTGTCATCACCGTCACCCCCGTCACCTCCCGTCACCTCCATCTCGAAGCGGATACTCCTCCCCAGATGTGCCATGGTGATTGGCATGTTGCAGCCATGCATAATCGGCTATAATTCTCCCCCGCTCGACCTTTTATGCTCGGACAAGGTTTCCTGACGCCTCTAACGTAGGTGGTACCTTGAACTTGTACGTCATCACCAGGTCAACTGGAAGTCTCCTCATGTCTCAGCAGAGAAAGAGATTTTCCGACAGGGTAGGCAGCTCTTTGGCCGCTCGCGTTCCTTCCTCGACTCCGCGTGCCCTGTACCGACCAGATCTGCGTTCTATGTACAGTTCCGCACCGCACCGCACCACACCACACACCACACCACACTACACCACATCAACAACACCACCACCACCAATAGTCTCATTCGGGGCATGATGAGTGAATTCGGCAGCCAACATCGCCAGATTGCTCCCGGACCTTCCCCTAGCAAGTCAGAGAAACCTCCGTCGCGGGAGAGCTCGCCCGACAGAACGTTTCCCACCCCAGGCGATGGCTCAAAGAAACGAGTGTCAATGGCATGTCTGGCCTGCAAGAAGTCCAAACGCAAGGCGAGTCCCCCACCTGCGTGTGCTACTGCATCTATAAGTTGTGTCGGTTGAATAAATGTTATCACCCCATCAGCGAAATGTAGCAGCTGCTCGCCACGCCTTTCCCCCCAACCGTCCCGGCAAGGAGCCGTTGTTGACATAGAACACGACCTTTGACAGTGCTCTGGAGTGCCGCCGTGTGATAACTGCCGGGCCTTCAACCGACAGTGTATTTTCGACGAGACCTTGGACCAGCGACGAAGAGTGGCCGCTAAGCGCACCGCCGATGAGCTGAGCTACCATCGGGACATGTTGAATGACCTGCTGAAGGTGATGCGCGCCGAGGATCACTCCTACGGGCTGCAGCTGCTGGAGATCATCCGGAATGATGCCTCGGCCGAGGAGATCCGTGCGTTCATTGACGAGATCCTGGGCCAGGATGGTGGAGACAGCAAGGTAGGGGAAGAGGCCGGGTGCAAGCTGGAGGAGGTCCGCCGCGTGATTGACGTGGAAGGGGCCGGGCCTTCTTTTCGCCCCAAGGTGATGGATATACATTATCTTTGTGACGAGGTGCCGTACCGCGTCCCCGCCAGACCATGGACAACAGTGACTGAGGATGCAGACCTCGTCTCACATTTGGTGTCCTTGTATTTCACCTGGGACTATCCATTTCATGCCTTCCTCGACCGCGATGTCTTCCTCGAGCATATGCGACGGGCCAATCCCCAGTCGGAGTTCTGCAGCCCATTCCTGGTGAACGCTCTGCTCACGAATGCATGTGTAAGCTTTTCCCGTTTTATCGTTCTCTGTTTCGCTCCTTCTTTCTGCCTCCAGTGGTCGACGCTTTAGACAAAAATTAAGATGGAATATCAATGCTGAACTATCGCGCCTCTCGGATAGCTTACGATCGCAGACTGACTGAGGGAACTATGCAGCACTTTTCGGACTACTCCGAGGCATACGTCGATCCGGGGGATGTTGTGACCAAGGGAGTCGATTTCCTGGCAGAAGCGGAACGTTTGAGGGAGGAAGAACCTGTGAAGTTGAGCCTGGCTTACTTGCAAGGCACACTTTTGCTATACGAGAGGTAAGTCGGTTAACCGGTCACTATCAAACTCAACGCGTAACCGATGCTCGAGGTATTCGATGTCGGGCAAGGATGACCTTGGGTATCGCATGCTCCACCAAGCCATCCAGACCGGTCATTCCCTAGGGTTAATCGGACCGAGGAGCCCTAGTCTCATCCCAGGGCAATTACCCGGCGATATGGAGATCTCGGTCAAGCGATCAGCCTGGGGCCTATTTCACATTGATACGTGAGTCGTTCCATCCCGGTTTGCCGCTGACATTCTGGGGTCTGAGCTGTCTTCTTAGGGTTGTGCATGCCGAGTTCTTACGTCCGAGCTTGATAGACAAAGTCAACTTCCAGCGACCGGACCAACATCATCAAGAGGATTCGAACCTGTGGGTGCCATACCCTTCTCACCGACCCGCCCGGGCTTCCTATCTGAGCCAGTATTTCGATCACTCGTGTGATCTCTGCGAAATCGCCAGAGACATCTCTCAGACCCTTTTCTCGCTCGACGGGGGCGTGGTGTCTGTTGAGCACCAGCATAGGACCAAAGAACGGCTCTTCGAAAGGCTTCGTGGTTGGTACGCAACGTTGCCGGACGTGTTTGAGCCATGCCGTAGACCGCCCCCTTATATCATATTGCTGAGGTGTGCTTGAAGAAAGGTCCGACACGCGCGGAATGGCCTCTCGCTGACGACAGTCTCAGAATGCGCTACCATACCTTGGTCATCGGTTTGTTCTCCCACAGCACCGGAGGGACTGAACGCAGTCCTGGATCCGAAGCCCCCCAAACGCCGGAGAGTCCACCAGGCTGCAGTCCGCCCCTGAAATACAGTGCCCCCAGTATTGTGCAGTCTGCCGCACGTGCCATATCTGCGCTGACCCTCCTCCATCGACGCGAATACGGGGTCAGCCGCGCGCATCACTTTGCTTTGTACGCGATCAATCTGGCCCTGTTCACGTTGCTCGACCCCGAGTCCTTTGATATCCTTGACCAGGACTTTCTCTCCTTAGCCAGCTCCTTCTCTAGCATTGCTAGTCGCTCCCCGTTGGGTCAAAGTCTGTTCCACATGTTCCGTCAGATGGTACGCGCCCGGGGCCAAGGCCAGCACCTGCGGGGATCGAATCTCGTTTCGGATGAGCTTAAGGCGCTGTTCGACGAAGAGTCCACGTCGCCCTCCCGGTGGGATGAAAACGCCAAGGGACTGGATAAGCTTGGGACGGATGAACGCTATGGTGGGCTTATAGAGGGGGAACCCAGTCTTTTTGAGATGCTGGACCGGTATGAAAGCTTGAGCCTGGGCAAAGATGATATTGCTTCCGGGCGGATACGGAGATGAATGAGATTTTTCTTGTTGTTATTGCCGATGTTTGGGGACGATGCTGCCATCCCCTCTCCCCCCTCTGATTAATTAAACCCAAAATACCCCCTTTTATTGGTGTGTTATTGACCACAGAGTTCTGTGCAGTCTGCGTTGAAAGACTTCAATGAATGCAATGAGAATGGTTTGAAAAAGAAGGAGAAGCTACTTCCGTACACCCTAAGTGTATACTAAGCAATTCATACTACTCTCCGTGAGTAGCTTCCTAGAGTAGCTTAATTCTAATTTAGTTTAGTTGAATTTGATTTGATTCAATATAATTCATTTATATTTTTCTTTTTTTCTGTAGTAGCTGGCATAATCCCTGCTCTGGATAAACTTATCCCCATGTATTGCCACTCTTCTATGCATGTAGAGAATTGATAGACAATCGGCGTCGAGGCCAGTAATACAAGTAATTCCCCGACGATCGAGCAACTACCTCAACATGATTGCATGATTGAAAGGGATGTAGATCAGCATTTTAGGTGGCTTAAACCAGCTACGGTACGTACATGTAAATACAAACTATACATTTGGTAGAATTTCGAAGGTAAGTTTGGGGATGACATCATTTGCCATAAACTTTCCACCCACATTCCATCCATTCCATCCTCTCCATCCTTTCCATCGCCTTTCTCTCGCCTTCGCTTCACACTACACTTACTCACTTCTCATTTACTCATTTACTCATTTCCTCATTTCCTCATTTCCTCACGTACTCACTTCCTCGCCCCCTCAATCCCTCCAGGCTCCCTCAATCAAGCTTGCGCGCCACTTGCTATTTTGCCCCCCTCTTCTATTACTCGTACTCAGTATCTTGCCTCCCCCCAATTGCATGCTATATCTCAAATGGGCTATACTCCTCCTACCCCCGATTTAATGCAGCATGGAGGACTCGTCGGGCTCATTCTTCCTCGGTTTTTCGTCCGTCAATGATTCCGAGTCGCGCACTGACAACACCACTGCCACCACCAGCACCGATCCCACCACTTACACCAACACCCCTAGCGGCAGCGGCAGCAGCGGTGTCGGCGGTGCCGGTGGAGGAGCAGGGGGATTCATCAGCAGTCGAAGTGGGAGCTCCGACTGGTCTTGGGAAATCAGAAGCAATTCCGCCTTGCCCCCGGGCTTGCAACCTCAACCTGCACCTACTCATGCCGCCAACTTCCCAGTCCCCTCGCACTCTCTACCTCTCCCTTCTCCCCTCCCGACTACGACAACTATCACCAGCACTGCCTCTCGACATCCCAACAAGCGCGAACGCTCGGAGCACCAGCACCAGCACCAGCACCAGCAGGAGCAATCCCGCTCCCGCAACCGTCCCATAGCTCGTCATCAATCCTCCTCCTCGTCGTCCCACGATATCGCCATCGCCGGCCTGTCCAGACTGGCCGGCAAGGTGGCTATCCCCCGCACCACGAGCTTCAACAACCAGACCCAGCGCCGTCGGTCCACGCGGGCATGTGAACCCTGTCGCCTGCGGAAGATAAAGTGTGAGGGGGACAAGCCCATCTGTCGCCAGTGTGCCGATCACAATGTGACCTGTACCTATGTGGAAGTGAAGCGGGTGCGGGACCAGAAGAAATTGGGATCGTTGACCAGTAAGGTGGGGATCTATGAGCAGCTGTTAAACGAGGTGGAGCGCACCGCGGACGAAGATACCGCGAGGAGGATTCGGAGGGCGCTGAGGGTAAGTCTCTTCGCTAGTTTTCTGAGTCGCGGGTTGAGTGTCACTTCTTTGTCAGCTGGATGAAGCATGCTAAAAGTGTAGTAGCTGCGGGTCTCCGACGGGACGACGCCAGAAGAACCACCGCCGAATGAGAACGAGGGGTCTGAGTCGGATTCCTCGTCCATTGGCTCGCTCAATGAGTTGGATACGGTGGAAGAGGATTTGAACCGCAGTGACCGGGCCGTCGCGACAGGGTTCTTTGGGAAGAATTCGGAAGTGTCCTGGTTGCAGAAGCTGGAGGACGAGGCCGAGCTGCGCCACCTTCAAATGGAGGAACTTCATGAGGCGGACAGCAACGACAATGCGTCGGACGGGCAGCAGCAGATGCAGCAGCTCCTGCTGGTCCCGCAGCCAGCGCAGAAGCAGGAAACGCCCGTTGCCGCGATGAACTACTACCTGGATGACCTCGACATCCCCGTCATGGCGGATGTCGACCCGTACGCGCTCCCGCCCAAGGACGTTGCTAACCGACTCTTCCGGCTCTATATAGAGAGCGTGCATCCGTCCTTCAACGTGATCAGCAAAGTGTTCTTTGTCTCTCAGTATTCGCAATTCGTCATTCAGGGGAATCGGCAGATTGAGCCGGGCGATCGGTGGCGAGCCGTCCTGAACATGATCTTCGCCATCGGGAGCCGCTTCTGCCAGTCGGTGTATGGGAAGAAGGGGGGTGACTACGATGATGTGGTGTATCTGAATCGGGCACGGAAGCTGACCCTGGGCGAGAACGTCATCTTCGAGCACGCCAATCTCCAGCAGATCCAGGCGGAGTTCTTGGTGGCGTTCTACTTCCTTTCCATGTGTCAGGTCAATCGGTATGTTCCAGTCCTGCGTTCCGGAGGCGAACTTCGAGTACTGACGAAGTCATTTCAGCTCCTTCAAGTTTTCGAGCATGGCCTTTCGGTCAGCCGTTTCACTGGGCATAAACCTCCGCCTCGAGAATAGTGGCACGTCGCGGGCTGCCAAAGAAGCTCGCTGTCGTCTGTGGTGGTCGATCTATCTCCTCGAGCATCTCCTGACGGCCATCACCGGCCGAGTCTCCTGCGTTGGGGAAGGCCTCAGTGCGACACCACTGCCTATCCCATTCGAGGAGGAGGCCTGGAACAGCCCCGAAGTTCGGCCCATCTTAGAAGATCCCGCTCTTCAGATGAGCCGTCTCAAGCTCACCATCCTTCAAAACGAACTCGAAGCAACCACCACGGCCTCGTGGCTCGCAACCTGTGCGCCCAGTCCGTCCCTCTTCTTCCACCTCCTCGTGGATCTCTGCAGTATCACGCAGGCTATCATCAACAAAGTCTATAGCATCCAAGGCTTGCGCGACCGCGCCAGCCAGGTTGAACAGCGCATTCGCAAATACGATCACACCCTGAAAGTCTGGCTCATGAAAGTCCCGGCGCCGTACCGGTTCACCGTGAGCGACCAGGACGATACGTTTTATATCCTCCCGGACCTGCAGAGATCCCACCAGCGCGAACGGATATCTCTCGCCATCAGCTATTACAGCGCTCGCATCACACTCTCGCGGCCGTGTCTCACCCGCTCCGGCCTCAAGTCCGGGTCGATGTCCCCCAACCCGACGCTTGCCTCCTCCTCGGCCCAGAACGCCTCCCACAATTCCTCTGCACGGAGCCAGTTCCGCAATGAGATGGCCCGCAACTGCGTCCACTCCGCCTGCTCGCTCCTATCCGTCTTGCCGGAAACCCCCAACCTTCCCTGGCTGGTCTCGGTCACCCCCTGGTGGTGTATCCTACACTACATCATGCAGGCCACGACCGCGCTGCTCCTCCACCTGTCGTGCTGCCCGCCCGTGCTGCCGTCGACCGGCGGCGAGGAGTACGTCGACACCACCTCCAGCGCCATCTCGAACCACCAACCGCCCACGGCGCTCGCCGACATCCACACCATGACCCGCGAGATGAAGAAGGCCCTCCGCTGGCTCCACCACCTGTCGTTCACCCACACCGCCGCGCGGCGCGCGTTCCGGCAATGCTACAGCGTCGTGCAGCGGATCGCCCCGAGCATTGGGATTGACATTAGTGATATCCCGGACGGAAAGGACCTTCCGGTGGATGAGGACCCTTTCTCCCAGAAGGATGAAGAAACTTTGGCCCGGAAGGACGATGATGACACTTTTTCTCAGGGGGATGAGGAAGACACTTTCGCCCGGAAGGGCGATGAGGGCACTTTCCCCAAGAAGGACGTGGAGGACTACGAACCAACCGCCATGCAAATCGACGAGGAACCCCCGGCCCTTGAGATCGACGGTCAAATCGATGGTCAGATGGAATAGTTGCTGTGTATACGACACCACAGGGAAATCCTTGTTCCAGATATTATGTAGATATATATAGTCGATCAACTTTCCGCCCGGAGTTTATTTTCAAAGCCAAGCGAGCGAAATAGTATCTGTCATTCAAGAGCGAGGCGTATCAATTTCTCAGTCTTGCGTTGTGGTCGTCTGTTTCCGTTTGGTTTGTTTTTTTGTGTGCGTGTGTGTGTGCGTTTCGGATAAGCCTGCTTGACCTTGTTTCTCAATGTTCTTGAAATCAACGGCCCAGTCCCTCAAATCTGTCCCTCTAGCTCGGTCTTGTTGCACTGTCTGTCCTATATGGATGGGGCCAATCTTGGTCAAGCCGGTCCCTTCACTTGTCTGGCTGGGTTGTTTTACTGTTTTACTGTTCGCAGTAGGTAGGTAGGTAGGTAGGTATATATACGACTTTGCGATCTCGGTGGCGTGTACCGTACCTAGTGCTGCCTCCTACCTTCCTATCCACTCAAGTATACGATGGCAAAAAGAAGTTCCCTGTAGTCGGTGAACCAACCCCTTAAACTTAATCTTGTTTACCTTGAATCTCTAATATAATCAATTGCCCTTCCTTCCGTGGTATACATACAGAAGTATACATTCCAACCATGCGTCCCCCCCCCCTTCTCTGAAGCATAGCCTTCCCGCATATAAAAACCTCACTCATACACATACACACACACACACACACACACACAAGCCACCCCCACCCAACCAACCCAGCCAAACAAAAAAAAAAGAAGAAACCCCTCCCCCGCCCTAGCAAGAAAATCCCAGTCCCTGGGAAGGGAAAAAGAAATCAGGCAGGCCCGAGCCGCGGATCGAACGCGGGACCTCTCGCAGATATGCTTGGGGTTTAGGAAATCCCTAAGCGAGAATCATACCACTAGACCACCCGGGCTTGTTGTTGCAACTCCCGACAGAAGTTAGCTACATTACGCTAACGTAAGGTGGTAGGGATGGCAAGTTAGCAGAACTTGGAACTGGGTGTCATTGTTACCTACTCCGTACCATACGGACAGGACACAATATGTGCTATGTACTTAGTATGAGGGCCCCGGGCTCGGCTGGCTGGGTCCTTCCCGAAGTGGCAGCAGCCCTAGACTACTACCTAATAGTTAGTTACCTAGTACCTACCTTACTAACCGCCCGCGTGGAACCTAAGGTAACTGGTCTAGGTACTGTACTAGGCACCTAAGTTAAGTAACTTAGCTTGGTATTCCGTACAGTACTTTGGATGATGCCGAGGGTTGCACACTCTCCCCCCTCCCCCCCCCACCCCCCCCAATCTCTCTTCTTTTGCAAGGATCATTATGTTGATCTTCTGCTGTAATAGACGCCTAGGCAATCATCTGGTTCTCTTGACTAATTCCGGAAATTGTGAGTCGGTGAGTCGGGCGCCTATCCGTATGATCTCAGTGATTCGAAGGGACCCCGAGATAAACGACGAATATATCAACCGAGCTTGGGCTGGCAGGATAACATTCGGAATCTGGTGATATCACTGCGAACCTGGCCTCGACGAAATCATATATACTTCATTGGTTATGTCTTCTATGCTATGCTATGCTAATAGACACCGAAGCAGGCTAAAGGCGCGACTCAACAGCGCACAAGACAGTAAAACCGAACGCGGACCCCGGTAGGCTTCATATGTAAGACGGGGTCGATAAGTTAATTGCTATGTCATCAGGGATAGAAACAAGGGGAACAAGCCACTAGTATACTAGGCATAAACAAAAGTGAATACAACGCTGAGGATACATCCCAAAAAAATCCAGTGTGGGGTTGGTGATTAAATAGTAACAGGTAAAACCGGGCGGACGTTAGCGGCGTGCATTACAACATCGATGAAGACGCCGTTACATTTGCTGAGGCATGATAAAAGCACGTTTTCGGGGATCGTCGTCCACAGGCGCGCTACGCTTCTGAGACGGATTGAGGGTCATTGAATCGGTGGTTTGAGGCTGGACATGAGGGTGAAGCTGAGGGTGAAGGTTGAAGTGCGGGTGCTGGTGAGCATGGGCATGTGCATGGGGATGTGTTTGTGCCTGGGCTTGCATCTGATGGGCTTGCAACTGATGCGCCTGGGGAAGATGGGGTTGCAGATGTGCTTGTGGTTGCAACTGCATTGGACGAGAGGCTTGTTGATGCACTTGATGCACCTGTTGCTGCTGCGGTTGCAGCTGTTGGGCGTGGGCTTGCGTATGAGCAGGAGCATGAGGCTGATGTTGAGCTTGCATCTGGTGGCTTTGCATATGCGGAGACTGCAACTGATGGGCCTGCATATGCGGGGACTGAATCTGATGGGCCTGGAGATGAGGTTGGGGCTTGACCTGCATCTGGTGTATTTGAAATTGAGGCTGCACCGCAGTTTGAGCCTGTTGATGATGTGCAGGAGGTTGTTGAAGCTGGAACTGATGCAAGTGCTGATGCTGAGGCTGGGGCTTTGCATGGGCCTGAGCTTGCGGCTTGGTTTGACCCTGTGGCTGAGCTTGTGGCTGCTGGCGAGCTTGTTGCTGTACTTGTGCCTGAGCCTGCTGTTGAGCATGCTGTTGTTGATGAGGATGTTGAGCCTGGTGTTGGACATGCTGAGCTTGCTGAGCTTGCTGCTGCTGCTGGTGGAGATGAGCTTGCTGCTGAATCTGTTGCTGGTGAAGGTGAGGATGCTGTTGAGCCTGCTGTTGCAGTGCCTGGTGAGATTGAGGCCGAGTCTGTTGCGGTTGTTGATGTTGCTGCTGCTGCGCTTGCACCTGTTGCTGTTGTTGCTGAGGCTGTTGAGGCTGGACTTGCATCAACGGTGTTTGCTGTTGCGGCCGCTGCGGTTGCTGATGTGACTGTTCCTGCTTGATCTGCGCCGATTCCCCTGCAGTCTGGTCAGGTTTGACCCCCTCAGCTAGGGCTTTGGCTTGCGCTTCCGCCTCCTCTGCTGCCTTTCGTGCCAACACATCCGCCTTTCGGGGCCGCCCGCGAGGGCGCCCCGTACCCGGTTTAGACGAGGGTTTCTTAGGTGGCCGAGGCTTCGGGGGCTGATCGCCGCTCACCTCCGTCTTGCGTGGCCGTCCACGACCGCGCTTTTGTGGAATGATGGTTCCATCAGGCAAGACAATCGGAGGCAGAGGAGGGAGCTTTGGTCGCTTCTTCTTGGGAGGGGGTGGTGGCAAGGGATTTCCATCGGGACCAAGGGCTGGTGGTGGGGGAGGGAGGGGAACCGTGATGGGTGTACCATCAGGGCCAATGATCGTGGTGGTCTCCTGCGGCTTCTTGGGCTTCTTGGGCTTGCGAGGTTTTGGCACCTCCCCAGGAGCGAGCGGCTTGCGAGGACGACCCCTCTTTTTAGGAGTTTGACCATCAACTTGGGAACCCGAAGGAGCTCCCGCGACAGACCCGGGAATGGCATTATGGACAGCACCAGGAAGAGACCCCGAACTAGTCCCAGGGACAGCGCTATGGGCAGCGGCACCTTGAGCGGAGCCGGCAGCAGTGGCAGCAGCCGAAGCGGGAGCCACGTTAACGGGGGCCATGGCAGGGGGTTTGGCAGGGCTGCTAGCACCAGGCTGTTGTTGGCTTGAAGGCCCTAGTTGAGCTTGAAAAACGGGATGAAACTGCCCGTTAATGTGCACCCCAGCGGGGACTGGCGATGCAGCGGGCTTGGCCTGTTTCTTCCGTGGCTTACTAGGTGCTGCCTTTTTCTCCGCAGTGGAGGTGGATGACTGTGGCGGACGCTGCTGCTGGGATTGAGTCTGAGCTTGAGTCTGAGGCTTGGTCTGCGGATGGGCCTGAGGCTGGGCCTGGGGTGGGTTCTGCGGCTGGGTCGGAGTTTGAGCCTGCGGTTGAGCCTGCGGTTGACGAGCCGGGGGTTGTATTTGGTGGTGCTGAATGAACTGATGTTGCTGCTGCGGTTGCTGATGCATGATATTGTGCTGTTGCTGATGTTGTGGCTGCTGCGGTTGCTGCGACTGCTGCGGCTGTTGATAATGATGTTGATAATGATGGAACTGGAGCTGTTGCGGTTGGGATTGGAAAGGTGATCGCTGAGCATGCTGCTGCTGGAAACGGGCCTGCTGCTGTTGCTGATAAGTCTCTTGCGTTTGTTGCTGTTGCTGAGCCTGCTGCTGCCGTTGGGCGGCTTCTTGTTGGGCCTTGAGTTGAGCTTCCTGCTGAGCTTTCCGCTGCTGGGCTTCTTGCTGGGCCTTCAATTGCGCCTCTTGTGCCTTGAGTTGTTCCTGCTGCGCCTTGCGCTGGGCTTCTTGCTGGGCCCTGAGCTGAGCTTCTTTTCGCTGCTGGGCTTCTTGCTGGGCCTTGAGCGCGGCTTCTTGTTGTGCTTTCAACTGCGCTTCTTCCTGAGCCTTACGCTGGGCTTCCTGCTGCGCTTTTAAAGCCTCCTGCCTCCGCTGCTCTTGCAATTTCTGTTGAGCTTCTTCCTGTGCCTTGCGTTGAGCCTCCAATTGAACCTGTCGCTGAGCTTCGGCCTGGGCCTGTCGCTGCGCCTCCTGCTGCGCTTTCAGATGAGCTTCCTGCTGAGCCTGCTGTTGCTGCTGAAATGTCTGCTGCGCATGCTGCTGATACGGCGACTGCTGGGCCTGGGTCTGATAAGGAGAGGCCTGGTGCGGAGATTGCTGATATTGCGCATGGAACTGAGGCAGCTGCTGAGCCTGCGACTGGTACGGAGATGCCTGCTGAGTCTGTTGAAAAGGCGATTGGTGGAATTGATGCGTGGCTTGGCCGGCCCCGAGCATTGGCGACGCGGCCGCGGGAGTGGGCGTTTGCGCATTGGGAAGCGAATGGGCGCTCTGGCGCTGCTGCTGCAGATGTTGCTGCTGGAGCCGCTCGAGCGACTGCTGAGGGGACGCGATACCCATGGTGTGCGCATGGGGCGACATGGCCGCCTGCGCATTCATGGCATGGGAGCGATAATTGGCCATGGGGTTCATGTTCCGCTGAAGACTCTGCAAGGACAGGTAGGGATCCTTCAATTGGCCGATCGAGTCGGCATTCCGGGACAGCAGATCGGACGAGCCCTGCGGGGTGAAATGCCCCGGGAAGGAGTTGAAATGTCCCGCCGTATTGAGGCCGACAAGCGGACTGGATGAGGCCGGGGTCATTTTGCGGGGATCCGGGGAATGAGCGGCCAATTCGGTCTGCGTATGGGCGCGAAGCAGAGAGCTATTGCTGGTCAATCCGGCGCCATGATGAGGATGGGTTGCGGTGGCCGCATTCATGGACGGGGACTGCAGCTGGTGGTGGTGAGGATGTTGATGTTGTTGCTGCTGCTGTTGTTGATGTTGAGGATGATGATGCTGGGGATGCGCATTCTGCTGGGGCGCCCGTTGCTGATGGAACGGAAGACCATTGTAGCCCATCATCTTCGGGGGAATGTATCAGACACTAATCCCACCCGAAGACAATTGCGTGGCTATTTTCCTGAATATAGGATGAGCGTGGTGGTGCTGATATGCTGATATCAAATCAACCAGAGTGATAATACTCGGGGGGAGGCGACGAACATGTGACCACCGCGTCGGCAGGAAGCGACACGGTTACGGGGGCGGTCGGGCGGGCGGTCTGTGATGGTGGTGGTGGTGGCGGTGGTGTTTGCTGACCAAGGCGGAGTGGGTGAGTACGAGTACGTACTGTACGTGCCGCGATGGAGAGTGACTTGACTTGGACGGGACGGACTGACCTCACCCTCACACACACCGGGGGCAAGGAGGGGAGGGGGGAGGAGGAGGAGGAGGAGGGGGGGGGGCCCTTGGAGGGGTGGCGAGAAAGCCAATTCCAGACCAAAACTCCACCAGCTCTTCTTCAACAATGGAGATGGTGGAAGGTCGGAAGCCCGATGACAGCAAGAAAGAGAGAGAGACAGAGAGAGATGGACGAACCTGAGCAGTAACTGCAATACAGGATCGGAACAGTTGATGACAGACACGCGCACGGGGGCGCGTCTGCAACTCTCTTCTTTTTTTTTTTTTTTTTTCTCTCTCGGGCTGGGGAAAATAGAAAATGAGAAAAGCGGCCGCTGTGACGATAACAATTAAATGCGGAATAAGCAACGATCCCGGCTCGATTCCCAATCCGGAAGCGACAGACGGACGAAGGGCCTCAGGCTGCCACAGGCTGTCAGGCTACTAGTAAAAGGGCGGTACGGAGTACTGTACGGTCAGTACCAGGCAAGCAAGCAGATCAAGCAGGCAAGTAGGCAAGCAAGCAGGCAAGCAGCTTGCTGGTAAGGCTAACAGTAATGACGGACAACAACCGTTTCTCTCCCCGGGAAACTACGGTCGATCCACAAAGACCAGCCGCGCACTTGGTTGGGAAGGGGGAGAGGAAAAAAGAAAGGGTAAAAAAAAAGAAGGCGAGAGCTGAAAAAAAAGGGGGGGAAGGGAAGAGAAAACTGGAGGGAAAAACAGAGGAATGCCCAACAAGCTGAATGCAAGGTGTGAACAGTCGGTCGCTCTCCCACAAGGCAATGACAATAATCAGAACAGAGATTCCCTCTACTCTGCACTCACCACAAAAGATAATAGTGATCCCAAAACCACTCTTCAAGCAGTCAATCAATCAATCAATCAATCAATGAATCGAATTAGAGATACTTGGGGGGAATCTGGGAATGGATCGTGAAGTCTGGAGATGGTCGCGCGCGATGATTTGTTTGGGGTTGTGGATGGAACTCCGTCCCTTTTTTTTATTTTATTAAATTTTTTAATTTTTAATTTTTCTGATTTTCCCTCTTTTATAATATTTTTTTTCTCTGCTCTCCGGGGAAATTTGGGATTTTCAGTTTTTTTGCTTGGAGGGGGCGGTTTTATTTGGGGGGAGTGGAGCGGCACGTGACTTGCCGCCAGGCTGGCCAGTCACAGGCCGGGCTTCGTGTCGGGCTTGGACTGGTCGGGCACAAATCGAGATGACGACAAGGATCGCCCGCGGCGGTACACAGAAGATGATGGCATCTTTTACTTGTATACATACTTTGCAGTCCAGGCACAATCCCTCGATATCAACATTAGGAGGGAGTACTACGTAGGTAGGTACTATGTATCCCTCGAAGCCGACAACCTATAAGTTACCTGCCCGTGACGTCTGACAGCAATACAATAACAATGAAGTCCTAGCGTCTTCTGGGTCCCGAACTCCCGAGCATTACTACCAAACACTATAATCTGGTTCCCGCAGGGTGAATAAAATAAATATTCCCTTCCCTGAATTCAAAATAACCAAAACCGTCATCCACCACCACCAAAAAAAATCACCTTAGGAAAAAAAATAAATTTGTTACCCCTAAAATAATTGAACAATTTAAAAAATTATCAGAACAGGAACCACCTAGTAGCCTGCCTGGCTATCAATCAAAGTTTGATCTAATCATTTAAGCTTAATTCGCCCACCTGTTCCTGAGCGCTGTTCGGCGTGCGTGCAGCATGGATGCTAACTGATGCCATACTAACCCATGGATGCCAGATCTCTTTCAGTATCAAGACCTATTTGCGCAAATTATATCTTACCAAACCCACGTGCAAAAAAAAAGAAAAAAAAAGAATGAATTTCCCTTAGATATCAGAAACAACCCCAACAAACTCAAGCACTCTTCGAACCATCATCGACCCCGCGCTGGTCCTCCCCCTCCTTAGCCTTCAAGTCAGCCAAACAAGGCGCAAAGAACAACCGGCCCGACAGCACCCCTTGCAACGTGCCCACGCCCACCACTCCCCACAACACCACCACACAGAGGGAGAGAATCTATTCCCACCCAAAATATTAGCATCCCTTCACACCCAGACCGACCTATTCTTACACGCAGGAAGAATGAAGGGAAAAAAAAACATACCGTGCCCAACACCCTGAAAAACTCCGACGGCAACTCCTTCCCCAGCTGGCAAGTACTCGTCGCAAACACCCCGAGCGGGAAGGTGAACCCCCACCACCCGATATTGAAGGGGAAGCTCCGGCACCGCGCAATCGAGGCAATCGCCAGGAAGAGCCACACCAGGCCGAACGACCAGAGGATCAGGCCGACCATGAAGCCTACCGTGTAGAACACCGGCCCAGACCCAAATCCGGAGTCCAGCGTCAGCGTCTGGGTCTGCGGGAAAATCGTCTGCGCCGCGCTGCCGAGTTTCATAATGCTACACCATGGTTGAAGGCGTTTCAGTTAGCCCATTCATTTCTTGACCACCACCCAGGGGTTGAAAAGGGTTGTAAGCGATATAGGGGCGTGGAATCTTTTAGCAGGCACTCACCCGAATCCGCCCTGTCCGAGAGGGCCCAGGGGTAGGAAGACGCTCACGATCACCGCCTTGGGGGGCAATTTGTGCAGCGTGAGTCGTTGGAGGTAGATCACCATGACCATGAGGGCGAGCGGCAGGCCGATGCCCCACAGGATGTAGCTCACGATGACCGTCCACAGGGCGTGCTGCGGGTTGGGGAGCACGTCCGCGACGATGGCTCCCGACGACGCGGCAACGATACAGCTGACGATGGGCAGAAGCCACACCGCGGTCATCGATGAAAGCTGGGTCTCACTCCCGTGAGCCATCCTGATCGCCGGCGAAATGAGCGTGGCTGCTAGAGAATCAAAGGTTGCGAAAGGCCGCTTACAACAGAAAAGGTAATGACAATGCCGTGATCACGGAGAAGACAGCATCGAAGATCCACAGTCCCCAAGCAAAGTTCCGGCTCCACTCGCCCCAGGCCGGGACACAGACGAAGCAGAACATGTTGATGATGGTGGCGAATCCCATCGGAAAGGTGCCGATGAACATCGACTGCACAGGGTGTCTGATCATCGCGAAGAAGATCTCCGGGTACAGCGTGTAGCGGAGAAGTGTGATGATACATCCGGTCGCAAAGAGCAGGACATTCAGGGCGAAGATCGCGACGGAGATCCAGTAGAGCCATTGGCCGTTGTAGGGCAGGGTGTTCAAGAGGACGGACACTATTCCAGTGCCCATGGTGACGGAGAACCAGCTGGATCCAGGTCAGCTGTTGCGTCTCACAGAAGCCATTCTGACCAGGCAATCATACGAGGGAGTGAAATGACGGACAACCCTCCTCCAACCCACATCATGTTTGGAGGGTTCGATGGGTGTAGAATTGCTTTGGCAGGCCATAACTACTGGCAGTTGAAGGGCGAAAGTCGGCAATTGGCGGAACGCCACCCACGACTTGATATACACCAAGCTGAGTGGGTTGTTCCAGAATAAAGATATGGATATGTCGATATGTCGATATGTGTAGCAATCAGAAATAGAATTTACCAAGAATATAAGGTATTTTGGAGAACTTCAAGAAGGTGAGTCACGTTCTCCTGAATCCGTTGTACTCGACAGTATGTAATAATTCGGCCGAGTAAAAGCAGGATGGAACGGCTACAGTCGGCGACTCGGCGACTACCGTAGAACGGCGACTGCGGCAACTACTCCGTATGTATGTATTGTATGAACCCGGTCCCTCCTAAACAACCACAACAACACAACAAATTCATCAGTTCCAACTGGAGCTGTACGAACTGCCACTATCGTATGAGCTGCTCCAATATGAATCGCTCGAGCCACCGCCACCAGACGAACTGCTTGAGTCACCGCCGCATGAGCTGCTTCCTCCGGCCGAACTGCTGCTATACGAGCTAGAGCTACCCCCTCCATAGGAACTACTCGAGTTGCTACCGTGGTAGCTACTGCCACTACTATGAGAGCGGCTGCTGAGATACGGGTTCCAACCCCCAGTATAGCCACTGGACCAACCGTCGTGATTGCGACTGCCGTACCCAGAGGAAATTGTACTGGAATACCCGTGCCCTGAACCAGTATGGGCCTCTCCATCTCTAGTAGATTTTGCTGCGCCAGAATCAGTCTTCCGGGTGTGGTCAACATGACCGGGATGTTGATACTTCGAGTGACCTTTCCACGTCGCGAAAGTGGAGTCGTACTGATAGGAGGCTCGGGGGCTACCGTCATTGACCCCAGACTGATTTTGCTTGGACGAGTCTTCGCGACATTCGGTATCCTCTTTGTCTGCTGAACCTGCGTCTCGGGTAGTGGATTGAACATCTCGTTCATCGCCGGCTCCGTAATCGGTTCTGTTTGGATGCACGGTGTCCCGATACGTTGTGTCTCGGTGTTCCTGCACTGGAGCTCCCTCATTGGCTTTGGTTTGCTGGGAGTCATCAATCGAAGGAACACCATGCGACGAATATAATGATTCCGGGCCGGCCATCGATCCAGAGCTGGGTTGAGATTGAAAGTCGCCATCTGCATTGCCAGGGGAAGAGTGAGCAGAGTGAGCAGAGTGATAATCTGCATCAGTAGATGCCACCTCGTCACAGCTCTCATCGACAGAATCGTTGGTATGCAGTCGATCGAGGTCATATAGAAGCCCTTCAAATCCCAGAAAATCCAGATTTGTCGGTCCCTCTCTTGCGTTCTCCGTCCTAGGTAAGGAGAATCTCCCGCCAACATCGGGCCTCCTGGCACGCTCGTTGCGCAAAACTTCGTATTCCTGAATTTGCTCAGGCCGTGGTCGTGAAGCCCACTTAGCGAGAAAGTAATGACTGTAGGTCCCCGCTTCGTAATAGTGGCTATAGGGCTGGGCGCGGTGAATCCCTCCCAGTTTCACCCTTGTCAGTGACGGGTGTGCCTGTCGAGGACCCTTATCCGCAGAATGGAGCCATTGGGTCGCTTGCACGAATTTTTCACTTCGAGCCATGGCCGTCGCTCCTCGGTTCAGGAGAGACAAGGCTGTGAGAACGGTAAGTCGATCACGCATCCAGGAAACATCTTCCATTCCTCGATTGCTTGGCTTCGCTGTGGCGTACATTTGTGGACCCCGCTGGAGATGTAATGCGATTAGAGACCAAGCGTCGAATGGAAATGCCCAGATATGCTTAGCGAGATTACAAGAGCCGCAGAATTTGGGGTGCTGCTGATATGCTTCAGTGCAATCCCAGGGAAAAAGATCCTGGTACTTGTATAATGTACCACCAAACGCGCCCCAGTCGTACCAGTACTCCTGGAGAGTGTCTAGAACATCAGACTCATCATGTCGACCGAAGTGGAAGCGAAGAAGGTACTCCTCGGTCAGTCCTCTGGGAACATCGTATTTCGTGCGGACTTGGCTACGTAGATAGCCGTCCTGTGGACAAACAAAGCTCATGAGATATAACGGTGATACGGCCCCCGAAGCTTGACCCGCCGAAGTCCTCTCAATCAAAGGTTCAAATGAATCCGTGTCAATGAGTGAGTCGCAAAATGATTGACAATTATTACCGATAGCACTCCAGGTAAGTGTTGTACTTGGATCGAGTAACTTCTTTGCAATCCCCTGCAAATAGATATTGACCCTTGTCTCAAGAAGGGCTTTGAGTTTGGCCATTATTTGATCCAGCGCAGCGTCTAGACTCTTGCGCTGTTCCTTGACGGGAAGTCCTGGATGGTCGAAATAACCACGACTAGCCGCCACAATAAGCCATGAAATCCCAGATTCCTGCTCAGCATAGGAAGATCCAGAAATGGCGCCGGTGAAGGGTACCCCGACAACCTGCTTCATGATAGCTTTGTATCGTTTGGGAGTTCCAACGAGGCGCTGCTGCTGCCAAAGGCGTCTCTTGGTGTCGCCGCCAATTGCTAAACTAGGATGACGAGAGCATGGACTGCAGGAATCAGGTCTATCGTGGAAGGTAGGTAGTTCTCTTATAGTAACCAAGGCGCCTTGCTTGGTGCTGCAGTGTTGATCAGTAAGTCTTCCAGAAGCTGATGTATTGAAATAGGTCTATGCTTACTTTGCGACCCCATTTTCAATGACCAGGGGCCCAACTCGTAAGGCCATGTGAACATTGCCAAAAGGGTATTGTTGGGCAAATTGGCGAAAGAATAACGGTATATCTTCGTCTGCCATGGCTTCCTTCACTGAAGCAGTGTTTGTATCCTGGTCACGAGCGAAAGGGACTTCCTTTTCTGTTTCTGGTCGCAAGGGCGGCTGCTTCGAATCGGATTCTCCTTTCAAAGTTACTTTCCTGGCTGGCTCAATTATCCCCTGTGCAGCTGTACCATTTGATTTGACTCGGAATCTGGTCATTTTCTTGTCTTTCTTCCTATGATCACGGACTGTAGACTGTAGACCGTGATATTTTGCGAGCGCGACTCGATTATTGAGCTCGAGTAATTTGCATCTCTTCGCGAGTGGAATTGCAACATGCCGTTCTCCCTTAGAAATTGGAAAGAGGGCACCCGGAAGTCCGGTGCTGTCAAGGCGAGAGACGTCTGCACAATGACATATATTCCGACTTAATGCAGGAGTAATGGCCTCGGCGAGAACGCAGTGCTTGTATGCTTTGACATATTGTTCTCTGCCAAGATAGAGTTTTCGATAACAGTCCTCGCAGACGCTGAGTTGTTTTGCATGGTTCGATTTGCCGCTATGGGTAAACATGCTACCTCGAATGATACTGGAGCAGTCCGAGCATTTAAGAGGCTCAAGTCGGGCATTCCAGTCACTATCAAAACCAGACAGAGTGACTAGAGATTTTGTTAGGTAACTGTACTGAGTGATACATCATGTGGTATTCGGTCCATACGTTGCGGAATGGCAGGCCGAGCCCAGAAGCCAAGGTCTTCTAGAGGTGGACGGTGCTCAATCAGTTTGTCGATATCGAGGAGCCCTGCGTAGGCTTAATGTCAATTGAGATACTCTCAGACTGGTACCCTTTAGACTCACCCGCAGCTTGGAGGAGGATACGTGCCCGCTCCTGGATACCGGAAGATGATACAATGTCTTAAAAGGCCTCATTAGCTTTGGGCGAGAGAAGCAGACAATGACAAACAACCTTCCATGTTCCTTCGCACTTCATCCTTAACATCAACGTTAGTGCTCTGATATTCTACCTGCGCGAGTTTTGTTTTGCGTAGAGCCTCCTTGATTTCAGTGCCGTTCATAACAGAGGACAAGATCTTGTCCTGGTCGGCTGTCATCGCAGTTTTCTCTTCCCCTACATCGGCAGAACAAGTTAGCCCGAGTTTGATTGTAGTAGACAGACAGCGCACTACCATATCGTATCGCAAACGCCCGTGTCTCCTGAGTAACCTGATCGATAAATGTGTCAAAGCCGTGTAAATTGTTATCATGCTCATCATCGACTGCCACATCTGTATACTCTGATTGCTGCCAGGTTTTCAAAGTGCGTATGGTATTTTCGAGCTCGAGCCTAACGCCATACCAGTACAGAGTCTCAAGCTCAGACTGCAAATGTGCGCTAGCAGGCCCTACTAATTTCCACGGGGCTCGGGGAGCATGAGTGATGTTCGGCAGCGAAGATCGCTCGAAATGGTGCCTGAGGCGAATCCCACTCAGGCAAGACATGGTGGCTGTTGCATGAATGGGGGTTTTTTGGATGCCAGTGGGTGCCAAATTGAGGATTGTAAGATTAAAACTCGGCTCCTCCACAATCTCAAGACATCATATCAAGATTGAGAGTCTGAGGCCGCCCCCCCCATACAGCCTGCGGAGTAGGTTTGTTGCTGGGGTGCAAGGCTGGAAAATACGAGGATCGCCAAGGCCAGGCACCGGCCTCGTGCTTAGAGCCCGGGGTATCCGAGGCTGTGCAAAAGTGAGGCTGGATGCCCAGAGTCGCCGAACGAGAAGGATTCGGAATTAGCCCGCTGATTAATGTATACTTTGAGAATGCGACCCCATCTGTCAAATCAGCTAATCTTCCGAGTTGACCCTCGAAACGGCGGTTAATTGTACTGCTCGATCCGATAAGTGGAAAACAGCCTTGTTCTTGTCGAGACTCTAGTGTGTAGCCGTTTTCGCCGACGATGGCAGAGGTTTTCCTGGCGTCACTTATCCTGTTCTTTCGAAGGGCATATTCGATTCTTTCGTGCTGCCTGGAGGCCATATCGATTTATGCGTGCTTTGTTTAAAGGAGGTTCTGTAAGCGATGACATGCTCTTATTATCATGCTTCCCCAATCACCCCGTTTGCCTGACCAGCCAGAAGCTGTCCTACCGTCTGCGCATAGTACTTTCGCTTATGAACGGAAAGACGACAGAATAGCAGTCTGTCAAACTCTTTCCGGGACACCGAGGCAGCGCATAATCGGGGCAAGTGTTCCTGCGAACTTCCTAATCGCATGACCAGGATAACACGGGGCCCAACATGGCTGTAAAGAGAGTGCGGTAATGGCCAGCAACCTTCAGCGTTATCGGAGAATGAACCAGAAGCTTGCTCGCATCCAGCAGCCGCATCTGCGACCACAAGGGATGGATCATTGCGCGACCGTAGTAAGTTCACAAGAGATAAGACATAGTTCTTATCTGCTCTAGTGACAAGGTCGAACTCGTTGATGAGGTTAAAGCATAGATTTGTAGGCGATCTTCGGTGCCTGATGCCATCCATCAACGGTAATGTGACTACTGGTGGGGCACCAAACGTGACGCAAGAGAAGCGTCTTGCGTTCTTGGGAATAGCCTCTGAGATATAGTGGAGAAACAATAGTGAGGCTACGGCACCTCCTGCAGAGTGACCGGTAAAGAGAATGTGACTGCCGGTGTCAGCATGGAGACGACTGTAGGCTTTTATTCTTTCAGAAACGATGGCTTCCAGTGCCATTGCACTATGCAGAAATCCGGAATGAGCCTCTAGCTTGCTCTTGGGCGAGTAATCATCGAGCTCAAAACAGGCAGGTTTCTGATAGAGACAGCCGTCAGAATGATGACCGTCTTAGGTGAGGACAGAAACATTGACTTACAATGAAGTGACTCGCATCTTGTGGCCTGCTGTTGATGTTGACTATATGATCCACAGTACTGGCAGTTCCTCTGATCGCGATCACCAACATAGGCAGAAGCTCATTTCCATTTGATATCTCCTGCAAATCAACCGTTGTGAAAGTAGCAGCCTTGACTGTTCCATTGATAGAAGGCGTAACTTCATGGTCATGTGTCAATACACAATTCTTGATCGTACGTGGGAGGCGGGGGGAAGTAGATTTGTGGGACCCATTCGCGCAGTCCCATGCGAGTGATATGAGCAGAGATTGATCTTGCGAACTTAAGTGCATTAGCTGAAGCCCTTCCCCAACAACTGAGGGGATCCGGCTTTACCATGTCCACTTCTCGTCACATTGCTCAGGGCTCAGCTGCGCGTTGTCATATCTGGATGCTTCATCATCCAAGCGCGTGGCCAGAGCCCGAGCCTGGGCACTGAGATTATCTTCCAGCAGTAGATATTAGCGACGAGCAAGCTGCCTCAGGCTGAAGTCAAGTAGCCACCTTCAAGGTCAATGTCCTTGAGAGAGGCACCAAGGACATCTGATAGCTCTGCTGCTGCCGCAGATGCGCCCTGTAAATTGTCGATGGAGGCAGTTCCTGACGTTGGGGGAGCTGCCGAGGCGCGTAGAGCGGATGCGGTTGAGGTTGGATGGTTCTTGACCAGTTTGAGCAGTCGCTTCATGTTGTTGGTATGCTGGCCAGCTGTGAGGAGTTGTTAAGGACAGAGTAGCAGTTGAATCAAGTAACCAAGCTGATGATCATGCGGGAAACGTAAGTAGAGGTAAGTAGGTATTGTGCAGTAGATAGTATGAGTCGGTAGGTACCTAGTACTACTAGTAGAGCAGAGGACTTTCCCAATTAGGCAATGCCGAGGGACGGAGATCGGCTCCATCTGCCATCCGTAGTTTGTGGTTTTCTCCACTGCTGATTCTATCCGTGCCGTCTGCTGTCTCATCTACCGTTCTCAATCACAGAAAACAACCTTGAACAAGAATCTTAATAAATTCAGAAGCAGTCAGAAGCAGTCATTGATCCCATTCAAACAAACACAAGAAGAGAACAACAAGCAGAAAGAAGAAGAAAAAAAAATGTCATCCATTGACCCCCACAACATCAACCTGATTTCCACGTTCCTCGCCCATGAGCAACTCCCCGCAGCACAGCCGCCCCCCCATGCAGTCGACTGCATTGTGATCTGCGTGTCTGCCATCCTCCACCAGGCTGAAGCGGTCTTCACATTCCTCGCTCACAACCCGCACGCCACCAAGACCCTCGTCTTCTGCGGCGGGATTGGCCACTCCACCCCTTACCTTTATGAGGCGGTGTCCAAGCACCCCAAATATGCGCATCTTGCCCCAGAGATTCAAGACAAGGCAGAAGCCCAAGTGCTCCACACCATCTTCACGCGAGGTTTCGAGGCCGTGGCCTCGGACTTCCGGAAGGCCGGAGGCAACCTGCTGGTCGAGGACCAGTCCACGAATTGCGGGCAGAACGCGATACAGACCAGGCGCCTGCTGGAGAGGAATGCCATCCCGGCACCCAATTCCGTAATTATCGTCCAGGATCCCACCATGGCCCGAAGGACGATTGCCTCATTCGTCAAGGCCTTTGCGCCGTTGACCCCGGATTTCATAAGCTGGCCAATCATAGTGCCGCGGGTCCGGTTGCAGGAGGATAATGAGCTGGTGTACGATGTAGATGGGATCCCTGCAGATTCGCTGTGGAGCATATCACGCTTTCTGGGACTGCTGATGGGTGAAATACCGCGCCTGAGAGATGATGATAATGGCTATGGGCCACGGGGTAAAGGGTTCATTGATCATGTCGATATTCCAGAGGGCGTTGAGCGAGCGTTTCATGGCTTAGAGCGCGGGATACTAGGATCGGAACTAGCCAAGAGATGACTCTGGTTGGTCAAAGCTTGCTATTTAGATTACCTATCTTCAAGACTATTTTGACTCTTCATAATATGGTGGTTTCGGGGATAGTGCAGCTGTCGTAGGCAGAGTGCCCCTGAGAGAACAATGACGACATTTTGTATTACTCGGTTATAAAATTGCGGGACACAGGCGTCGAATATTAAGCGATTTTGGCGTCGCGAATGTGATGCTGGGCCGTCTTGGTAGGGCCTGAGCGCTGGGTGCAACACGAAGAACCCAACTGGCACGCAACTCACTGGATACTCGGCAGTCATTCACCCGACAGCTGCACCTGAACAATGTCTTCTTTCTTGCTCGCATCAAACCGACCCGGATTTTCAGGGCAGAAGCTTTATGGTGATTGCTTGTTGCACGCATCACCCCGCCGCACGTACCCCACAAAGTCCGTCAGGCGATGCATCTAGCTGGGGGAATGAGTTCTTGCTTGATATTTGCCGAGATGAACCCTCCTGGCCGCCCCTGGAACTAAATCCTCCGCAGAAATCACTATCAATTTGGGATGTGATCAGCGCTTCAAGCCTCGAGACGGATGCTCAAGTAGCGCTGACACTGGCTTGCGTGGCGGTATAATCAATCAGAATTCTCCATGAATAAGGAGGAGCTTGGAGTTTGAAGCCTCTGTGAGGAAGCTTGACTCCTGTCACTCCACTGGGTTTCTTAGCAAAAACAGTAGAGATCATCATCCAAAGGGGTTCTGACATTTTATGTCACGGAGTAGGAAGCCACAATCAACGTCCGACAGGACGGAGAATCTTCAGCCTGCTTGATTCCCAGCGGCTCGAGGGGCTCGAGGATAAGTGTACGTTGTAGATTCTCCGGTGGACATGAGCCCCTGACCACAATCACCATGAACGCTCCTTACTGCGATATAAAAGCTGCGATTGCTGCGTAAGTTCTTGAGAAGAATTCCAAGAATCAAGCACGTCGAGGTTGCTCCCATTGATCCAAGCCAGTCATGCGTGGTCTTTTCCTTCTTGCTCTGGGTGCTATCCCGGCGCTCGTCAGCGGTCAACTCTCTGGCAGTGTTGGCCCGTTGACCTCCGCTTCCACCAAAGGTGCGACAAAAACATGCAACATCCTCAGCTACGGTGCAGTGGCCGACAACTCGACCGACGTTGGGCCTGCCATCACATCGGCCTGGGCTGCATGCAAAAGCGGAGGTCTTGTCTACATCCCATCTGGCAACTATGCCCTAAATACCTGGGTCACCCTGACTGGGGGCAGCGCGACCGCAATCCAGCTGGATGGTATCATCTACCGCACAGGTACCGCGAGTGGGAACATGATTGCGGTCACTGACACCACCGATTTCGAGCTGTTCAGTAGCACCTCCAAAGGTGCTGTGCAGGGATTCGGCTATGTGTACCATGCGGAGGGTACCTACGGAGCACGAATTCTGCGCTTGACCGACGTGACTCATTTCTCCGTGCACGATATTATCTTGGTGGACGCGCCTGCTTTTCACTTTACCATGGATACCTGCTCCGATGGCGAGGTGTACAACATGGCGATTCGTGGTGGCAATGAGGGCGGCTTGGACGGGATTGATGTCTGGGGAAGCAACATCTGGGTTCACGATGTAAGTCAGGCCCGAGTGACAATATGCTATTTCTCGGTCGCTCACGAGATGTGCATTCGTTTAGGTTGAAGTGACCAACAAGGATGAATGTGTAACAGTCAAGGTAAGGCTTTTCTTTCGCAAGCATGAATTGACGCGCTCGAGTCTTGACTGACAGACGCACCGCAGAGCCCTGCCAACAATATCCTGGTGGAGAGTATCTATTGCAACTGGAGTGGTGGTTGCGCAATGGGATCGCTCGGGGCCGACACCGACGTCACCGACATTGTCTACCGCAATGTTTACACCTGGTCGTCGAACCAGATGTACATGATCAAGAGCAATGGTGGCAGTGGAACGGTGTCGAATGTTCTGCTGGAAAACTTCATCGGTTAGTGCTGCCTATGCCCCGCCTTTCCGGCTTGAATGTGTCGACTGATGCCTTTTGTTCAGGGCACGGTAATGCGTACTCGCTCGACATTGATGGCTACTGGAGCAGCATGACTGCGGTGGCCGGGGACGGAGTGCAGCTGAACAACATCACTGTGAAGAACTGGAAGGGCACCGAGGCGAACGGAGCGACCCGACCACCGATCCGAATTGTGTGTAGTGACACGGCGCCTTGCACGGACCTGACGTTGGAAGATATTGCCATTTGGACCGAAAGCGGCTCGAGTGAATTGTACCTGTGCCGTTCCGCTTACGGATCGGGATACTGTCTGAAGGACAGCTCTTCGCACACATCCTACACCACGACCAGCACTGTCACGGCGGCTCCATCAGGGTATTCGGCGACAACCATGGCAGCCGACTTGGCGACCGCATTTGGCCTCACTGCTTCCATTCCTATTCCGACCATCCCGACCTCGTTTTATCCCGGGTTGACCCCGTACAGTGCCTTGGCAGGCTAATAGGCGTGGAAGGCAAGGTGGGATTGATGTGTCACCGTCGCAGTGGAAGGAATGTCGGTAGGAGGAGAAATCATTGTAAATCATTGAGATCATTGAGATCATTGACTTGTTGAGATCATGGATCAGCCCGGTAATTGTTACCTCACGATTCCGTAGGTGCTTGTAAGTCAGTATGTAGGTTATATGAATCACAAGGAAGATCCTCTTTGGTATCTCGAGATTTTCTTTCATGCAGGACTGGGCAGGAGGAAGTTTGAGGGACTCATGTGAGCTGCAGTCGTCGGTTTATCAGCCATTCATTGTCCGATCGCGTCATCCCTTCCTTGTCGATTCTCGCTTACTTAACTTTTTTTCTCTCTTTCCCTCGCATCACCTTTCTCTCTCTCTCTTTCTCTTTCCCTCTCGCTCTTCTCGCAAGTTCTGATTGACACTTGGACTGTGGATATTGCACATACATCTGCCTGGAAGAAATTGAGGAAATGGTGAAGTGATGAACTGGTGAAGAGGTAAAAGTGGAGGCTGCGACGATAATAAGCTTAACGGGGAATCCCCGCATCCTCTCCGCCGACCGACCGACCGAAGTATATCTCAAGACTCAATTAATTTCCATCCCCCTCCCCCTCATTCAGACTCCAATTTCTCCAACACATCTTTAAATCACATCAATGACCATGACCACAACCACAACCACACTCTCCTCCAAGCCCAGCGAGTCACAGCCTTTACAATCCACCAGTCCACTATCCGAGCAGTCATCCTATCCCGATGATGCCGCAGCATCCGACTATCGTTTCAAGGCGGACCGGCTGAACCGTGCCATCCAAGAGATCGGCATGGGACGGTATCAATGGCAGCTGTTCGGGGTGATCGGCTTTGGCTGGGCCAGCGACAACCTCTGGCCCATCGTGACCTCGCTGATCCTGGTGCCCGTCTCCTACGAATTCCACGTCGCGCAGCCGCCGTTACTGTCGCTGGCCCAGAACATCGGACTGCTGGCGGGCTCGCTTTTCTGGGGCTTCACCTGCGATGTGTTCGGCCGCCGATGGGCCTTCAACATGACCATCGCCATCACGGCCATCTTCGGGCTGATCGCCGCGGGGTCGCCCACCTTCGCCGCGGTCGGGGTCTTCACAGCCCTATGGTCCTTCGGCGTGGGCGGCAACCTGCCCGTCGATTCGGCCATCTTCCTCGAATTCCTGCCGGGCTCGCATCAGTACCTGCTGACCGTGCTCTCGCTGAACTGGGCGCTGGCGCAAGTCCTCGCCAACCTCGTCGCCTGGCCGCTGATCGGCAACATGACGTGCGCCTCGGCCGCCAACTGCACCAAATCCGCCAACATGGGCTGGCGCTACTTCCTGCTCACGATGGGCGGCATCGCGCTCGTCATGTGCATCGCGCGCTGCGTCTTCTTCACCCTCTACGAATCCCCCAAATACCTCATGGGCAAGGGCCTGTACGAAGAATCCGTGACGGTGATCCACGAAGTGGCCCGGCGCAACGGCAAGACGACCACCCTCTCCATCGACGACCTCACCGACGAAGACGGAGGAGAAGACCGCTCTCTCTTCGCCAACGACAACAATGACAACGCAGCCCGCATCCCCCAGCAACCCCAACCCCAACAGCCCCAGCACCAGCACCAGCACCAGCACCACCCCCTCCGCCTAGCCGACCACCTCCGCGCGCGCCTCTCCCTCCTCAGCCTAACCTCACTCAAAGCCCTCTTCGCGTCACGCCAACGCGCGCGCACCACGATCCTAATGATCCTGATCTGGGCGCTAATCGGCCTGGGCTTCCCGCTCTACAACGCCTTCCTCCCCTACCTCCAACAAACCCGAGGGGTACAATTCGGTGACGGCAGCACGTACCTCACCTACCGCAACTCACTGATCATCAGCGCCGTGGGGGTGCCCGGCAGTCTGGTGGGCGGGGTCATGGTGGAGATCCCCCGGCTAGGCCGCAAGGGCACGCTGGCGGTGGGCGCCTGCTGCACGGGGGCCTTCTTGCTGGCGTCGACCACGGCGGGCTCCTCGGCCGCGCTGCTGGGCTGGAACTGCGCCTACAGCTTCACCAGCAGCCTCCTGTACGCCGTGCTCTACGCCTACACCCCGGAGATCTTCGAGACCCAGTACCGCGGCACCGGCAACGCCCTCGTCGGCGGCGCCAACCGCATCGGCGGCATCCTCGCCCCCGTCATCGCCATCGTCGCCGGCATCCAGACCAGCGTCCCCGTCTACATCAGCGGCGGCATGTTCGTCCTCGCCGGCTTGCTGGTTCTGGGGGTCCCCGTCGAGACGAGGGGGAAGATGAGTCTGTAAGGGGACCAGAAGGGAGAAAACAATTCGCACCGACCGTATGTAGTAGAAATGTGAATATCAACCATTCCTGAGTCAAAGATACTCGAAGAGTAGGAACTCCAGCATCGCAGGGCAGGCAAATAAGTCAATGAACACGAGACCCCAGCAATAACTAAGATCTAAACATCCGAATCGCAATAACATCGCACCTACCCTCAAACAACTCCCTGCTCCATGTCAATACCACGACAAATAACAGCCTGGTTAATACCCAAGCTATAGACGAAGATTAAAAAAAACATTCCAAGAATAACAAAAATAAGAATCCTATAAAGGGAATGAAACCCGCCGCAAACGGCCATAATTCAGACAGTGACGCACCGCACCACTGCGGGCACAGGTTACAGGCACAGGCACAGGCACAGGCACAGGCACAGGCACAGGCACAGGCACAGGCACAGGATTAGGCACAGATACAGTAGTATCACCGGATTCGGAATGTCCCATCCGGAATTGGAACCTTCGTGAACACCTGGCCAGACAATCCATGAGCTATTGAACTAAGCAGCCTGTTACTCCGATCCACAAATCCAAATCCATGAGTCCATTTCTTCTGTCGTGTACAAATTCTCTTCGTGACCCCGGTTCTCGGGAACTCGGGGGGGTGTGAGGCGTAGCCTGAGACTTTTCTCGGTGGCCATGGCCGGCCGGTAGCCCTAACTGCTACTGCTACAATTATGTGGTGAAAAAATAGAAAATATGGAAGACTACTATCTATCATGGGATACGCTCAGCCTGAGGGAAGAAGAATGGACGTGAGAACTGATATATGTACCACCACACAACAACAGCTACCTCTCCAAAACTATTTACTCATGAGTATATACAGCAAGCACACTCTATCATACCCACAACGCTAAGAAACACTGCGGAATCCACGGACAAAAAAAGACCAAACGGGTCTATACAGGCTCTCTATAGATACAAATGAGATGATATATATATGCATGGTATATGCAAAACAAGATTAAACACAAGTCATGATCACATCAAGGCCTGTTGAGCTGTTCCTTTCGGTAGAAGAAGAAGAAACCCCAGCTATAAACCACGTTAGTATAAATGTACGCAACGATTGAAGACGAGGGCAAACACTTACGCTGCCAGAAGTTGGAAGAAAAGCGAGATCCAGAACCAGGCGTTTCCAACCTTGTCAACACTGGTGCCCACATCGGGCGAAATACCACCTGGTCCAACCTTGTTCGGGGCAAATCCACGCGCGGCCATCGTAGCGATGGAGCCAAAGGCCTGTGCGGCCAAGAGCACAAAACAAACGTGGACTCTGGTCAACGTTTGCAGGAGGATCATACCAAGTCCGACTTGCTGTATCTCGTCGAGAACACCCAGCCAAAGCCAGATGGCTCGCGAAACAAGCGCACCAGAGGTAAGACTGCCAGCCCAAGGAAGGTAGTGCCCGATATTCGAGGTTCCCCACCAAATTTGGGCCCATCGGGGAGCACCCAAGCTCAATCCGAAGACAGGGAGTGCCCAGGTATGCTCCTTGCCCAGGTAGCGGAAGAGAAGCATTATAGCAATCCAGAGCACGATAAAGAACCCAATCACGAGTATAACAACCTCCCATGTCTTCGCATGCTTCGAGGACCACAGGAAGGACCAATTGCGACCAGTGGCAGCGGCAAGGAACCAGTTCTGGATGATCACCATGAAGAAGAACCAGAGGACGATGCGGCGACGGAGGAGCGAGGTGTAGAAGTCGAGGATACGGCTCGGTGCCTGACGGTAGTACTTTGGCAGACCCAGAGCAAGAAGGACACCGATCACGAAGCACACAGCGGCGATGGGCATCACCACTGCAGTCAGGCGCCAGGTGTTCAGGGCGAGAGTAGAAACGCCGGCGACCTCGACCGTTGTGACCCTTTGACTCCAGTACCAGAGAGCGACGGTGTAGATTTGCTGAATACCCTGGATCATAGCGGCACGGAACATCCAATCCTTGACGGGGACTGCACCCTGATCACCAAAGTTGAGGGCGAAGAAGAGCGAGCCGCTGGAGGACGCAGCAGCATACACACCAGCAGCCACATTTTGAGCCCAAGCGCGACCAAGAGTAGAGGCACCGAATGGCGAAATGCCCATGACCACGAAAGCCATACAGTAGATAAACCAGGGAAGACTGAGGACGATCACCGAAGGAACAGTGTAGTACAGGAACCACCAACAGATCGAAGAAACACAGTAAATCGCGGCAATAACATATACCTTGGTGGCTGTTTCACCAACCTGACCGGCCAACAAGGTCATTTGCGAGGAGTTCGTCGCGATAATCTGCCCAAGACCAAGGAAGAGAGCGTAAATCGGCCAATTTCCAATGCGCCGCCTCATGAATCGCTGTAGGAACATCGGACGGCTGTACCCCAAACGAGCGAGCCATCGGTCAATCTCATCTTCGTTGGAGTTCGGCCCTGCGTCTGAGACACGATTGTACGAGGTGTCTTGGACAAAGTTCTCGGATTTGGGCGAGGTCATGGGTCGGTCTTCAATGTGCTTCTTAAGCTGCGCGTCGTTGTACATATTGAAGAACTTGCGTTCACTCTTCATCAGGTAGGTCTCGATACAGTCATCATTGATGGAGTTCTTGTCGTACTTCCTAAGACGCTCCTCGAAGCGTCGAGTGAAGTGGCCCATGCTGTCCGTGAAGGTAGGATCGACCTTCTGTAGTTCAAAGACAGGCTGGGTCTCGTTGCCATGACTGTGGTCACCCACAACGGAAGGTAGAGATAGAACAGACACATTGCGAGCATGGGCAAAGGGAGTGGTCTCACTCAAGCCTGGAGACAAGGGCCAGTCAGATGGAGTCGGGAGCGGAGAAGATGCTCGCGAGATCTGGCCGGGTGAGCCTGGAACCCCAAGGTGAGAACCCCGTCGGGGACCGGCCAGTGAGAGTGAGCTTCCATTTCCGAGTGTCTGTCCGAGTTCCTGCGCCGCCAGAGTGCTGTTTACTGCCCTCATCGCCTCGTCGGGAGAGATGTAGTCCGACTGGTGAGTAGCATCGGTTTCATCATCGAAATCAGTCAGATCATCGTCCTCCTGCTCAACAATTCTACTGCCGCGTGGCTTGCCAAAAAGTTTCTTGCCTTGGCCAGGCCCAGCTCGTCGACCAAGAGAAAGCTTGCGGCCGAGGCCGCTGTTCCTGTTATCATCTGCCTGCAATTCCTGTAGTCGAGACTGCGCATTAAGCATGACCTTTCCGGGAGAATTGTCCGAGCCTCCGTCGGCCAAACCAGTAAGGCTCAGCGTGGAGTTACGGGCACTCGGAGGCATGCTAGGTGTCTCCCAGTAGGTCTGTGATTCCGGCATGGGGCCTGCGACGGTGCTCTGGTTCTTCTTGTAGTGGATCTGGATCGCGGTTCTTTGTAGTACTTCAAGTTTCTGGATCCATTCGAGTACAGGGAAACGCTGCTTGGCGGAGTTGGCACGCATCTCCTCACGGGTTTCCTGAGTCGAGTCGAGCGCAGACTTGATGGCCTTTTTCAATTGATGCAACAAGTGGCGTGTAGCATCTGATTCCACAGTATACCACCAACCAGGCATTTGGCCCAGTCCACCGATGCGAGAACCAATTCCCAGGGCACCCTTTCGACCAAACTCAACAGCGACCAGACCGAATGGCTCGTCTCGCGATGGAATAAGCGCGAAATCGGCACCCGAGAAGACGTAAGGAGGCAGGATGGTAAACTCTGGCTTAGAGAAAACTCTCCCAGGGAACATCTCCATAATCCGCTCCAACTTGGTGGCCGCTAGCTTACCGTAAAGATCGATGGTTGGGCCTACACAAATCAGTTGAACATTAGGTCTGGCAGATAGGATGGCCGGCATGACATCGGCAATCAAATCCACGCCCTTTTGTTTCGACCATCGGCCCACGAAGACAAGCAAATCAGCATCACGGTCCTCGTTCAGTCCAGCCCATTTCTGCGCCTGCAGCTTGTGCTCAATTCGCTCTTCAGTAGAAAGAAGTGGAGCATCTGCGTTCTCGTCCAGGGCAGCTGTGTCAGAGGGATCGGGATTCGGAAGACTGCCAATTTTGTCAAGACTCCAGAAGATCGGGTAACGAGCCCAAGAGCGCTTTCCGTATTTGTTGGACACGCCCACAGCGCCGAACCCGCGTTGATGGAATCGTAGGTAACTGGCTCCAGTATGAAGAAGGTTGAGCACGTTTCCGAATTGACAGTATTTGGTAGCAACCTCGACGGGAAGATTAAAGACAGAGCAGACTTCCTTCTTCTCTTGCTGGGTGCGTAATGGCCAGAGACCCTGGAATTCAGCGTTATGCAGAGACAAGCAGACGGGAATAGTTTGACTTGGCAGAAGGTACAGAGGTGCCAAGCAGCCGTGGAAGTCGTTAATGTGATAGAGGTTGATCGAGGGGAATCGCTTGATAGTCTCGGCGATACACTGGTTCCAAGCTGAGTAGTAGATGGAACTCTCAAGATCGTCCATACGAGGTGGGTAAGGCTCCGCTTTAGTTTGTTGACGGAAGACTGGCGCGTCAAGAAGCACGTAGGTAATATTATCGACAATGTGATACTGGACGTTCACAAGATATGGCTTCTCTAGAATGGTGACGACGAAGGGTTCAGCAGGCGAGTCAGTGGGATAATCGATATCACCAACGCAAGGAACAACCCAGATCAGGTTCTGGTGCTTGAGATTCGCGGACATGAGCTGCGCCATTACACCAAGACCACCAATCTTGACCTTGATCTTCCAGTCCTCAATATTGTATTCCATGGTAGCGATAAGCACGGTCCGCCGTTCTTCAGGAACGCCGGCAATTGCCACGTCCATTGGCCCTGATACGTCAGACATTGCGTGAACCGAGTCGTCGTCACTACCGAGCTTGTCCTTGAGTCGGCGCCAGAAGACTAGCGGCATTGCACCATCCTTGGTAGCCATGTTACCGTCGGTGTTGAGTTCGACGCGATAGAATGTCCGAATGAACAAGTAGACACCCACAAGACCCATAAGGATCGGAATGACCCACAACAGGACATAGAGCACAAGCTGCGCCCATCCCGATCCAACAGGGAGCAAATCATATCGAAAGGTGGCATCGTTCAAGGAGATGGTCCACCCGAGGTGTGGGAAGGGAGGCAAATCAGTGATGTTAATCACGTTGGAAGAGAGATATGACGGAGGAAGCTTCTGCACCACGGACGAGTTGTCGACATCGCCGTAAACCTCGGTCGTATCAGGGATACCATCTTCTCCGATACCCCAGACACTGATCTGTCCCACAGACGGCCACTCGGTGACAAAATCGTACTTCCAGCGCTGCTCTTTCTTATCGTAACGCATTTTTGCATCTAGACCAGAATCGTAACCATACTGGTTGTATGGACCATTCCACCACAGATGAGGGAATCGGCGAGGCACCCCATCCTCCCAGTCAATATCACCTTCCTGCAGATACGCACTGCTGCCAGTAAGTCTGGAAAAGTATTGCACCTGGACGTGTGTTCCCTTCCATTTCTGGCTCTTCGTGCCGTCAAATTCAAGATCCTGAATAGTGGTGTTGCCACCTTCATACGTGGTCCAGTTGGACCAGCTCCGGCCAAAAGTCGTCGAGTAGCGAAACTGATCGGCACCCGCAGCCTCATGCTGCACAATAACATTTCCATTGTCGGACTTGTGTACCAGGGTACTCGAGTAGTTCATCAACGGCGAGATCAGAGGATTGCTCGGAGATCCGACACGGAACAAGAACCGGTCCACAGAGTCAGTGTGAGTCCCAGAGGTAGTGGAAACATTCTTGACGGTGATTTGATGGACACCATGGTACACATCAGTCAACTGAGCAGACCATGTCCAAATCGTGGGGATTTCGCCGACATAGTTCTCCTTGCTTGTTCGTGCAGTAATGTTGGTGCAAGTGACGGTGGACTTGTCCAATGAGGCTGTGATACCCTTGTGAGTTGTGGAGTTCAGGGAGACTGCTTTCGTGATACCGTCGCAGTCCATCTCTTTCGAGTAGCCAAACGAGATATTGACCGTCTGAGCCTTGTCATCCATGGAAAGTAGGCGCACGTCGTGACCTGGAATAAATTCGGTCACGGTAGGACGAGGCTCAACGAAGTCTTCGGCTTCAATGTAGGCACGGTACTCCCAAGGAAGCAGCTTCAAGCCTTTATAACAGCCGTAGTCCTGGCCACTGGGACCATCTTCCAACTCAAGCTCGTCGTACGGATAGAAAACGTTCTTCAGCTTTGAGCCCGATTTGAAAGGAGCCAGCAATGCAGAACTTTTGTTGCTACAGTTTTCGCCGTAGGTAACTGTCTTGTTGTCGTTGTGGTAGACGAGCCAGATGGTGTTATTGGCCCCGGTAGACTCCTTTTGAACGCCTGGGAAGTAGCTTCGCAGCACTGACCAGAGACCAGTAACTGTTGGCGTAGTCGACGATCCAGGCAAATAGATATCCTGGGTGAGCTGGGAAATGGTCTCGAGGTAGAAACCATCATTGGCAACCGGGTAGTGCTCGCGGACCTCAAACATACGCTTCATGATGTTGCGAAGAGGGTGAGCCGGGTTCCGCTGGTCGTAGGTGACAGTAATATCATGGCACCCGTACAATCCCTTCTCGTTGGGGAAATCGTAGAACTTGGAAGTGTTCAGGTTGAAGCAGCCGTGAGTCCACCAGGCAGTGTGGTAAGTCATGGGCTGCCGACCAAATAGATAATTCGAGGCTGTGGCATCAAACACGTACATAGCCTGCTCCTCACCCCACAGAACTAGAGGAATACCAGGAAGCTCCAGTGTGACAATGTACAAACCTAGGAGATACTTATCCGTGCCATTTTTGACAGCGGGCCAGCGGAAGTTGTCCTGGTTAGAGACTCCGTACATGTGTCGCGGGTCGAGCTCGCCTGTGATCGCGTTGATCATGTCGTTTGTCACCAACATGCCGTTCCAAGCCTCAATGAAATCCGTGGGCAAGTCGAAACCGGCGACCAAGTTACCGTCCATGCCGAGGAAACGAGTCATCGACCGGTAAATCGTGTAGTGAAAGGCAGCGGCATCGAGTGCCTGAAGCCCATCGTCTCGAAGAAAGTACTCATCCGAAGTATTCGTCAATTTGACAGCGGCTCCTGCTGAGTCTGGTGTCTGATCAGGCTGACGGCCACGGCCGAGATAAAGACTACCGAAGGTATTTCCGGACGTGATTTCGCCAGGGAGGAAGAAATTCTTCTTTCCATATTTCTTCGCACATTCACGATATACAGCAGTCATGTCACCGAGTGCATCCAGGGTCGACTGTACAGCTTTATCGAATCGGAAACCGTCAATATCGAGACTCGCAATCACAATGCAGGAATGCTGGGTGATGACATCGCGGATGGGTTTGTGCCATTCTCTGAGACGGTCCTGCACCGAGGCGAATTTGGTGAGTTGGCGCTTCCAGTCAGGGAAGTTACCAAATGCCTCCAATTCTCCGTACTGGTCAAAGTCGCTGTTGTAGCAACCTTTCAAATCCTCGACACCTCCGCCGGTCAATGGATATCCAGTTTCGTTCCAGAACCTTGGGTAATTGCAAGTCTCGTTGTAATCGTTTCCGAATTTAAAGTCCGCGTACTGTCTCTCTGAGATATACTCGACTTCGTACTCTTTCGGGTTGAAATCGGCCGAGTCGTTAAGATGGCCTTTGAAACCGATCAGGTTACTCAAGCTGCGGAAAAGTGAGCTAAAAGTCTTGAATGCGAGGGGTCTCGAGGGTGATACTCACGTTGCAAGCGTATTGTCCATAATCACATACATGTCACGGTCATGGATCTCGGTAACAGTCCGTCTCCAGTCCTCGAGTGTGCCATGGTGCATGTCGAGAAGAGTGGTATCAACTGGGGAATAGCCATCGTAGGCCCAAGGAAGGTTCATCAGGGCGGTTCCAGCGAAGTAGATAGCCTAACCGGTCAGCAGCGTCACACGGTATCAAAGGTCTGTGGTTTCCCATACCTTGAACCCCATACCCCGGATGTAGTCCAGCGAATCAATCAAGCCGACCAAGTCGCCGCCATGGCGCATTTGATTGGAGTTCAATACATGTTCGAAGGTTGTTCCGTTAATGTCATCGTTTGCGGGATCACCGTTCGCGATGCGGTCCAGGAAGATCGTATAGACGGGAAAGCGCCAGTTATCTGGCGAGGGATGGTAGTCGTGACCTGACCATTCTCCCCAGTAATTGATTGGGTGTTCTGCTGATTTGTTTTCATTCAAGTTGTAGTCAACGAGCGATTCATCGTACGGCCAGCCGAATGCAGTGATGCTCAGCAACGATAGGATCAGAATCGCCGAGCGCTGCATTGCCGGGACGAACATCAAGAAAGTGGTCTGCACCGATAATTGCGCGACTCAAAAAAAGATAAGAATAACACTGAAATTGTCCTACATGCCCTGACTCCGGGGAAGCGAACGAACGGCGGGAAGTATAAACCAGTAGAGAGTTGGATATGAGGGAGGAATAAAAGACGAACAAAACGAGTGACTTGTCGATTAAACCAACAGCAACACAACAAGGATTATGATGGATTATGGCAGCAGGGGAGAAATCCTATCAAGCGGGCGAGATGGGGGAGAAAAATGGAGCGCAGCTGGAGTGGTTTTGCTGGAGCGGTGCCTCTCCAACTATGACGACGGCCGCATTATTGTTCGACGAGGCGACATGAGACATCCGAAACCACCGACCCGCAGTAGGGCCGCGGTGAGGTGGGCAATCCAAGACATCCATCTCACTTTCGCCCATGATGGGTGGCTAAAATAAGAAACGTCATATCAGGATCTCATGATTGGGTGAATTGAGACAAATGTGTTTCTTTTGATGGGGACTTGGTTTTGGTTTCCCACTTTCTCGCTCTCACTTCTTGTGCTGATGGAGGGGGAGGAGGGCCGGAGGAGGGACTGGGAGAGACTGGGAGAGAGTCCCGCTATCAGTTCAACCCAGCATTCGGTCCAACCAGATAAATCAGAACCGGTAAATTCCTCATGCAAAACGTTCTGTCTGTATCAATATCCACTCATGTCGCTTGTCGACCAGTCTGGGTTGTTGTCAAAATCCGGTCGGTTTTGAGCCCGCACAGGTTCCATTTGCCGTATCTGGATTCTCAAGATAAGCGTCGTCACCGACCCTATAGGCAAGAGGTATAAGACTCTAGGATCTACTACGTACGTCGAGCATTAATTATTCCCGTGTCAGTCTGGAACCGCCGTTGACCTGGTCAAATAAATAAATGCTGGGTTGACAGCTCGCTGGGAGATTGGGATGGGCCGAGAGAGCGAGACATGTGTGAAGCTATTCTGAGTATGGTGACATTGGCATGAAACAGCCATTTCGATGCCTTGTCACGAACCGTTTTCCCTGTGACCGATACTGCAAAGCATTTCGTCTCATGATGCTTGTCCAGGCTAAAACTCTTGTCTTGCTTGGCCGGGTGAAAGACCTCGTGTTCCTCACACAGTCACAATATGAGGCGCAACATTGTCGTGTTGAAGCGCCTCTGCGATAATTCAGGCTATTTGCCACTGCGCTATTATTGTATGTGGGTTGTCGTGAGTCCGCGCAAGAATTGAGAATAGTGCTGCCTCTTTTGCCCCCTGGTAGACTTAGTACTCGTTGCAAATAGTGGCAGTGAGTGGGCAACCGTGCATAGATACATACGTACGCAGTCGCGTCGCAAGGTACGGAAGGAACAGCAAGTGCAGATTTTCGATCGGGTTCCTGTGGGGTGGGGGGGGGCTGGCTTGAAGGGTGAAGGGACACTGGGACAGGGTGTGATTGTGTGGGAAAGATGGAAAGGAAGTTCCATCCTTCGGCATCCCGCGACTTGCCCGCCCCACCTCACTGTAACACTGACCATTCATTGAGGGCGCGGGCAATTGATTCTCAGGGTCCGGAAGAAGTCTCTGAAATTCTGAAAGTTTCTGCTTTTGGAACTTGGAACATGCCACGGGTCAAAGTGGGCTGGCAGCCTGGCAGTCCCTCGGTCTTGTGCCCTGTGGCCCGGTGCCGTTGAATTGGATGGCTTGGTTGAAAACAGAAAGTGGTTCAAGTGTTCAAGTGGAAAGTCGGATGTTGGATTGTTACCTAGCTAGTAGTTTGTGACTGGCAGACTGCCCTGTTGGACTGCCCTGTTGGACTGCCCTGTTGGTTGTTGTTTGCTTCCATGCTTGGGTCTTTGCCCCACCCGGGATCCATATCAGTCCCGTGTTATTAGTAGTGCAAGACTGCAAAGTGCAAGCTAAACTAACCAGCCCTTGAAATAGAATTCATCTTACTCAGCACTGGCTGGACTGGGACTTTTTCCACCACCCACCGGCCTATTTGCGTTAGTCAATTAATCACTGCCACTGACATCATCAACACTTGGAAAGAAATCGCAGTGTCTGCGGAAAGTTCGGGAACGTGCCTGTGCCTGCGCTGCCGGACTGGTACAGTACACAACACATATGTGGTGTGCATGCAGTGATGAGTAATTTCTATATACATATGTACACACTCATGCTAAATATGAGTACTATATCTACTCATGTCCTGTTTGTTTTGTTGCCGTTCTGCATGCTGTATGCGCATCGGCATATATATCCCCAGACGGATGTACATCCTCTTGTCATGCCAGGAATACCCGTCCTCGGAAGGTCGATCATGACAAAACCAGGCACGTGACCTGTCATGGATGAAATAGCTGACAGTTTCGAGCTTTCCGCTTCGTGTATAGACTTGATAGAATTCTTCCTCCACTGGAAGTCAATGATACATGTACACGTGCCTATGCAGCTGGCTACTGGGACCCGAACCGACTTGTGCGTTTTTAAGCTACCAGATAATGAGGAGGAAAGACCTATCAGAAAACTGCTTAACACCTCGCGGGGTTTTCAGCTTCTCGTGCAAGATTCCAAGTTTCCTGGCGTAGCCATTTCAGTTGATGGAAAGGCGGAGCCAGGTGTCACGACCAGCAACTTCCAAGGCATCTGTTTAGAGTCTAACTGAAGGTTTAGTCTCTGACGTTTCCACTGCCTGAAACCAGATGGGACATGGCTTTTAACTTGATGAGAGCGTGAGGTAACTCGATCCCAAAAGACAAAACAATTCAATGAACACTCGACTTGTAGTGGTTGGTAGCTGGCATGGTCCCTAATGGCTGCATAGCCGGGTAGGTTTATCCTTAAGTCATATGATTGAGTTTAACCTATTCAAAAGGCCTGTGTGTGGCCAGTCAATGTCAGTGTGTGAATCTGCTTCATGACGTCTTCCATTTGTTGAATGAAACGGCCAGAGCGCCATCAATTTAAATGACACCCACATCCGCGCAATAGACTATCGTAGTATCGCAATGCTTGGTGATAAGCTGTCGGAAATAGTTGGCATGTTCGCTAGATGTAAGCCACGCGGCTTGGCTGACAATTAGATCGGGAAGAACCATGGCTGAGGTGGATTCTATGGTATTGTCCCCCTTTCAGATGAATCGGAATGACATTAGGTATGCTTCTCGATGATATGTTGACAATAGCAGGATGTACCAGCGCGAATACAAGGGCTGACATTGAAAAGAGATACTTCATCGATTCATCACATGAGATGCTGGACCTGTCAACAGGAAATTCGCAAGTATAATACCGGATTTTGAATGAGAGATCCGGATATCAATCGATGGAGCTTGGCAGATTCTACGATGTGGACAGGTGGGTTTGGAATAAGATAGCATGCTTCGAAGGCGGGCTAAGTAGTGGCATAACACCACAAGTATATAGGTTCAATGAAAGCAGGCAGACAAGCAGATTGACACTCGCAAACATCAATCTGGATCCTTAGGAACTCTCCACACTATGGCTCTGGGACCCGAAATTCTTGATCGCAAACTCCGACTGGCCTTGGACCAGCGCCAGCTTGAGGGGAGGCTGATTCAACCAGCTTCCCCAAGCGAAGTGCAAGGCACCATCGACTTCGGATCCAACGATACCCTATCCTTGTCAGGTTCTGGCGCTTTGAGTCGAGCCTTTTTGCACCAGCTTGAGAAACAACCAGATTTCACAGTCGGGAGCAGCAGCACCCGCATCTTCGAAGGTACCAGGCAGTATCCTGAAGATATTGAGCGTGACCTGGCTACATTTTACAAGGCTGAGAATGCAATGGTATTCGGCTCAGGGTTTGACGCAAATGTGGCCATTTGGTCTGTGATCTCGCAGCCTGGGGACATCGTCATCTTCGATGAACTTATGCATGCCTGTGCCCGTCAGGGGATGAAGAATGGGCGCGCTAAGGCGGTGCCATTTGTGCACAACGACTGTGCCTCCATCCGAAATTGTCTCGAGAACGCTCGAGAGCGGAACCACGGCATCGCAGAGGGCAAGCAAGTGGTGTTTATCTGCTTTGAATCAGTCTACAGCATGGATGGAGACGAGGCTCCCATCCATGAGATCATTCAAATAGCATCTGAATCACTTCCTCTGGGCAATTATGTGCTTGTTATCGACGAAGCGCATTCCAACGGACTCGTTGGGCCTAATGGATCAGGCTTGATTGCTCAATATGGCTTGGAAAAAGAGTTCACTATCAGGGTCCAGACTTGTGGTAAAGCCCTCGGGGCATCAGGAGGTAAGAGTCCTAGCTTCATCTGCAACGCGTCGGCTAATTATCTGAAGGTGTCGTTTTATGCAACAACACGATCAAGCAAACCTTGCTGAATTATCCCGGCAATGTCCTTTTCACAACAGCCCCTAGCTTTGTGACAGTTGCAGCTATAAGGGCTGCATATGAGCTGCTGGCAAGTAAGGACGGTGACAGAGTTAGTTAAGAGCCAGATCGATATATGGAACGAGAAAAGCTTACCACGATCACAGCGTCGAGCGCGACTGCAGCACAACATCAAGTTTACCTACTTGACCTTGACAAACCACCCACAATGGGAGGAAGCTAAGGACAGAGGCATCATTCGACTTCCAACCGAGACAGGCTGGCGCTCTAGGACATTCAGGTCCGCTATCTTCGCACTGCTAACACAGCCGGGCAAGGCGCGCAGCCTGGCGAAGCCCCTAAAGCAGGCTAAATTCTGGGTCAACGCAGTCGATTTTCCGATTGTGCCGAGGAACATGGACCGCGTGCGACTCATGATACATGCTGATAACACTGAGGAGCAAATCGGCGCCGTTGTGCAACTTATTATGAGGTGGGCGATGGGACAAATGGAGTTGGAGACGATGAACTTGGATAAGGTGGCACGACTATAGGTGATAGAAGTGAATAGGCAGCTCAGACAGAACCAAGAATAAGTTATAGAACGCTAGATCCATGATGAGCAGGAGCATCTAAATAGTCCCGTGACCACGCCCGGGATATTACGAACAGTACATTAGAGTCCTCTTCAACCTCCCTGCAATTGAATTTCCTTGCAACGACAACATACCTCTGACCAAGACTAGCGCATCTTCTAGCATCTAAATAAAGCAAGAAAGAAAGACCAGACTGTTAAGCGAGGTCTAGAAATCCAGCATAGGATTGTGGTTGGGCGCAAGGACCGGCGATCATCGGAAGATGACTTCCATGACATCACTCGTTCTCTCCACCATTTCAGATTCAGCCCAGTGCCTACTGCTGCGTCGCAAACATGATCCACTTCTTGTGCCCATCCCCTGTCTTTACAGCATCATCATGATGCAAGTTCACCTCACGTCAGGCCATTGTCTACGGCAGGCTGTGGTATAAACCGAGCTCGTTCCTGCCCAGCATTAGCCAAGCTTCTTCCCCAGATTCCTCATACATTCCGCCAAGACCAGCCAGCCGCCCATCATGTCTCCCCATCAAACCCACCAGAAGAAGCACCACACTCCCCGACTACACCGGTAAGCCCATATCTTCATGACCACAAATGCTCCAGTCCACCTTCTAAGCCCCTATGTCTTAGTGTCGGAAAATGGATGCCCTCCACCCTAGACGAGCATCACGAATGGGTCGGGGGCGTTATCGCCCACGTCGACCACAACAAGCCTAACGAGCTTCACCCAGTCCTAAAAGAATTCCAAGAACTTATCGAGTCCAACACGAGGGTCTACTTACTCATGGCCGCCATGTTCGGCGAAATCCCGCGCAACCGGACCTACGCGACGGACCCGACCGGCTGCCCACAGCTACGCGATTACAAGCACATGCTGGAAGTTCTCAACCATCTCGTCACCACCGCCCCCTCATGGAACGACTTCTCTCACCGCGTGGGTCTTGTCGGACTGCCCATCAATGCTGTCCTAGACTGGCCTATGGGCACCCCCTCCGGTTTCGCCGCCTTCCTAGACCCCGACGTCAACCGAATGCTGAAGAAAGTCCTCAACGCCTGGGGTGACTTCCTCAGATCCCCCGAGTCTGCATCCGTCCTCGATGACTCCGCGAACGGCTGGTTCGGCGAGACGGGGAAGTCCGATTTGGTCGAGGTGGCCAACCTGGGCGGCAAGACCGACCACACATTTGAAGAGATGTTCATTTGCGACCCCTCCGCTCCTCACCACGGCTACAAATCCTGGGACGATTTCTTCACGCGCCTTTTCCGGGAGGGGATTCGCCCGGTTGCTGGTCCTGATGACGACAAGATTATCGCCAATGCCTGCGAGTCCAAGCCTTATAAGGTCGCGTACAATGTGAAAGCCCGCGACACCTTCTGGATCAAGCACCAGCCTTACTCGATCAACGACATGCTTGCCTTCGACCCCCTGGCGGAGCAGTTCAACGGTGGCACCGTCTACCAGGCCTTCCTTAGCGCACTGAGCTACCACCGCTGGCACAGCCCCGTCTCCGGCAAGATCGTCAAGGCCTACGTCGTGGACGGCACATACTACTCTGAGCCCTTGTTCGAGGGCATTGGCGACCCGAACCCCACCGAGAAGCACAAGCACGGGATTGATGCCTGCGGTGAGGTCACTTCGCAGGGCTTCTTGACAGCCACTGCCACCCGCGCCATCATGTTCATCGAGTGCGACAACCCGGATATCGGCCTTATGGCCTTCCTGGGTGTGGGCATGTGCGAGGTCTCGACCTGTGACATCACTGTTAAGGAGGGCCAGCATGTCAACAAGGGTGACGAACTCGGCATGTTCCACTTCGGTGGCTCAACGCATTGCCTCCTTTTCCGGAAGGGCGTCAATGTTCAGGGCTTCCCCTCGACTGATACGGATCAGAATGTGCCTGTCAGAAGTCAGGTCGCTTACGTTGCTTAATCTTCCCCGCTTCTGAAAATAGTATGCACGGGGCCTCTAATTAGCAAGACTTGTACATACTTATGGATGTCAATGAGCGATGATTTACGATACATGAGGAATTCAAGTACATATTTCAGACTCTGTGGTTTATATGGTATGAGAGCAGGTAGGCTCAAGCTATCAATAGTGTAAATGTAAACAAGGCAGATGCCTCAAGTCATGTGGCACACTTTAAATCTAGCCAAATATGGAAATAGCCTGGCTTGTGGTCTTGACGTCAGATGCTTTAACCCAAACAGTGAGAGGCATTCCCAGCTAATCGACCTGTAGTGTCATTCTCTGTACTATTAGTTCTTGCTCACACTTTTTCCCCCACGTACAACGACATCGCGAGCTTCTGATACCTAGTTCCAGACGTTGAAATCTTCTAACGCAGGAGAACACAAGGTTCTCCCGAGGCACAGGTGACGACAGCAATGGGCATGTCTTCGGTCCTTGATCATAGAGAGAGACACCACAGATAAATTGTTGATGGCGAGTGTTCTTGATCCATCTTCTCGTGGTTCTACTAAACACTTCTTCCTAGGCTCATCCACACCGTGTACTGTACCTTCAAACGGGGAAGTTCGACTTTCCAAGAAGATATCCGATCATGAAGGTTACGAATCAAGAAACGACGCCAGTATCCCACGCTGCCTATCAATTCACATGGGAGAGTGGCTTGGCTCGATTGAGTTCAGCCGATCGGCGTTGTTTCCCGTCGAATTGCAGAGCTGTCATGCTATAAAATCTTGTATGAAACAAGATTTTGACCCAATTCTCCAGGTATCCTGCGGGGCTGAAATGAGCCTTGTGTGCCAAGTCCTCATAGCTCTCGTATTGCCACTATGACTTGCTCGATCGTGGTCGTGAGCAGGACTCGGATGATCCGGCTGGTCAGAATATGTTGGAGGGGTATATCATGGCCCTCTTCACCGTCTTTCAGTTGAAGCATACAATGTCGCTCCCACAGACACAATGGCAAAAAGACATCCGTACGTTCGCGTCTCACCCTGCTCTTCGAAGCATTGATGCATAATGAGCTGACAAGATTGAAGTTACCATGCCGGGAACTATGCCCCTATTCACACTACCCTGAATCTCCGTCCCTGTCCGTCTGAAGGCGCAATTCCCGAGGAGTTTCTCGGAGGACAGTATGTGCGCAACGGAAGCAACCCCCTCCAGGTTGATACCAGCCGAGGCTTCCATTGGTTCGATGGTGATGGGATGCTCACCGGCGTGTTCTTCGAGCGCATCGCGCAGGCCCCCGGTGTCCGCCCTACCTTTGTCAATCAATACGTCCGCACTGATGTACATGACGCTGTTGCACGACATCCCCGGCTCCATCATGTCACCCCTAGCGTGGCTACTCTGATCAGTCCAAGATCGTCGGTGTTCCGCGTGCTAATGGAGGTTGTACGAGCGATGACTCTAATCGTTGCCTCGCTCTGGGGTCTCATCGCTCGGCCCATCCGGCGGACCAGCACAGCCAACACGAGTGTTGTGCATCATGATGGTCGAGTATTGGCGACAAACGAGACGGGCCCTCCTATGCGTGTTTTTCTGCCGTCGCTAAAGACTGTCGGTTGGTTCACTGGTAGTAGAGCGGAAGGAGAGCCTACGGATGAGAAACCTCGTCCATACTTTGGCGGACCAGGAGTGGAAGGGTTCTTCAAAGAGATGACAACGGCTCATGTAGGTAGCCATTTCTCATAATGGGATCAGAAATATGCTCATATGACTCGCCCTGTTAGCCCCACGTTGACCCTCAGACACAAGAGATGTTCCTCTTCCATGCGACTTTCCTAGCCCCGTTTGTCACTTACTCGATCATACCAGCCGAGAGCTCCTTCAACCAGACACTATGTCTCAACAAACCAGTACCAGGATTCCAGGGAGGCAAGATCATGCATGACTTTGGCGTATCGCGCAAACACACCGTCATGATGGATATGCCCGTGTCGTTGGATCCGTTCAATCTTCGTCGTAACCGGCCAGTAGTCGAGTACAACTGGCGTGGCCAGACACGCTTTGGGGTGTTCCCACGGTACGAGCCCGAAAAGGTAGAATGGTACACCACAGCACCCTGCATGATCATGCACGCTGTCAACACCTGGGATGAAGAGACCTTCAATGGAACGCGGGTTCATCTGCTTTTGTGCCGGATGAACAGTGCCGCTCCGCTTTATCATATGGGCGGCTTGGAAGCTCCAAACATAACCATTCCAGCAAGCCCAGAATGCCGCCTATACTATTATCAGTTTCCTCCAAACAAGGGGAGTCCAAAGCAGATAGCTCATCAGTGGGCATTATCTGCGATTCCTTTTGAGTTTCCACACGTGCCGCATCACCTCCAGATGGCACCGACTCGCTTCGTTTATGGGAATTCGATGCGCAGTGGAGACTTTGCGGAAGCTTGTATCAGCAACTTCAAGGTTGAATGCCTAGTGAAAATTGATGTGGCGGCTCTGCTTGCGCGAGGCCTCGCCGATCCTCCGTCGCAGGTGGATGGTTGTGTGGACAAAAGATCTGTCGCCGAGGTTCTCACCTCTGATGATCCAAATGATCCCATCAGAGTCTTTGCTTTGCCTGATGGATGGTATGCGCAAGAGTGCTCGTTTGTTGCTCGCAAAGACGGTCAGTCCGAGGACGATGGGTGGCTCGTCACCTACGTGTACGATGAATCGCAGCTCGATGAAAACGGCGTAGCACCCGAGACTTCTCAGAGCGAGCTGTGGATTATTGATGCCTTGGATATGAAAGAAGTTGTGGCTCGTGTGCTCTTGCCGCAGCGTGTACCGTATGGGATGCATGGTAACTGGTTTCCTGAGGAGCAGATTTCGGGTCAGCGAGAGGTGGAGCGTTTCCGTAAGTGAGTTGCAGTGATCTGGAAGCATTTTGGACTCTTAGCATATGCTATCCATATTCATACTTGTGGGCTGTGTACTCGTGGAGACATTTGTTGCAATTGTTATGTTTGTTTGTTTGTTTGTTTGAAGGTCAGGTACATGGCACAATTCGGTTAAGGCTCAACCTCCTCCCAAGTTCAAGGTTCCAAGTTCCAATTGCCTCTTTCCAACTTCGCTTTGCCCAGCCAAGCCATAGCACGAGACGTTCATCACTGGTACCTATCTACCATGCATGGCTTAGACTTTCTGCTTCCTTCCCTCGGATGATCCCCCCCTTCTGTAATCGACTGAGATTTGGTGATGCAGTACCACGGCTCAGCCCCGACGTCATTTGGCCTGCTTGCGGGCCGCAATAGTCATGCCTTGAGTTACACTTCTCTTGACACGGTAATTGGCCCCTTCAAAGTTCCAGCTACAGCTGCACTTTTCTTCCTAGATGGCTAAAAAAGCCAACTTCAGAGAGGACCGCTCTGAAAACTGCTGCATACACTCTGCACGCTCAATCGAGACGTTGCTCGCGCGAGCAACAGCGATTAGCATCTCCTCAATCAGCTCCGCGACAAGAGAGAATTATGATCGATCCCAGGGTATGAAGAGCTGAATGACCGACATCAATACCGTCACCAATCGGTTATCACACCCAAGATCCCAAATAGCATTCCAGGCATAGTGTCGGGCTTCCTGTCTCGATCTAATCCGAATCTGGAGAACCTTGAGATGTGGCGCCATGAACCTTCGAGCCAAGGTGATCTAGCCGTTAGGGTGCTCGGTGTTGAGGTATACTAATCCCCACAATCCCAACAGTTGCTCGGTGGTCTACACGAGTACATGCACTTGCTTGTCGGTTGCCGGATGTCGCCAGTCCCTCGGAGGGGACTCCGCTCGCCAAGGATCCGCTCCCCAGTTTACTTTGCCGAAAGAACCATTCAGGTTGTTCCCCTCGGCTAGATAGAACCATTGGCCTAGCAAAAGAATATTCCATGACAACGCCAACGTCTATGGTCTGCGTTAGCCGGTTCCGCCACATCCTGCTGCTGGGTAGATCCGGCCAATCCGCATTGTGTGACTTCTCAATCCAAGGTACCCCGGATTTCGCTTCTAGGTCTCTCTCACCTAGTGTCTATGCTGCAGTCCAGCTTCGCTTCAACTCTGAACCCACTGTTGTCTGCTATTGCCGTTCCGATTGCTCCGAGAAAATGAGAGAAAAACATGCACGAGCCCAATGTCCTGGCCAAACCCTGCGGTCTAGCACTATAAAAAGATAGCTGGCGCCCTGGATTTTCCTTGCAGGTCTACATTCAGTGGTTGTATCCGGATATCCTCAAGATGCAACTTCAAATTCTTGCGGGAACCCTGCTACTGGGTCGTCAAGCTCTTGCAGTGCCAGCTCCACTAACGACTGGCAAGAGTCATGTTCCCAACATTGACGCTTTGGGCACTCTCCAGGCCTTGAAGTATAACGACTTAGGCCCTCAGAATAACGGTACAGCCGCAGTTCTTGTCCATGATCGTCTCTCGAGTTTCGAAGCAGAAGCCCGGTGCCAATCGATTGGAGAAAGACTTTACCAAGCGCAGGAGATCTCACAGGTCAATGGCACAGAGCTAGCATACCAGCTTGACTATCTCGTTCATGTGCAGGACGTCCAGTCCGATGAAAGGTTATGGGTTTCTCAGGTTACTCACGACGATTGCCGCGCCTTCTCCCTCGAGCATAAGAAGCTTGTATCGGTGTCCTGTGGCTCTAAGTTGCCCGCTCTTTGCACATCCAGTGTTCCCCCTACGACGGACCAGGATAGAACAGCTGTGAACTCATCTAAAGTCTCCGTTGAATCCGATGGGTATCGCATGACTGGCTACCGTGACGGACGGTCGTTTCGCTTTTTGGGTATCCCTTTCGCTGATGCTCCAGTGAAAGATCTGCGCTTTGCACCACCGCGCCCATACTCCGGGCCCCGTGATATCGATGCAACGAAGATGGCCAACTCCTGCATCCAATCCGTGTCAGGCTTTGGCACCTTGGATAATGGCGGCATATCCGAGGACTGTCTCTACCTGAATGTCTACACCCCTATCCTCCCTGCGAAGACAACTAAGCACTCTCAGCGCAAGCCTGTTGCAGTCTACCTCTATGGAGGTGCGTTCACCGAGGGGACCTCAGCGATGGTGGACTACGACGGAGGCAACTTCGCCAGCCGCAACGACATTGTCGTTGTCACGCTCAACTACCGCGTCGGCGCCCTAGGCTGGCTCACTATCGGCAACTCAACGACCGGCAACTATGGAATCCGGGATCAGATCTTGGCCCTGAAATGGGTCAAGCAGCACATCAAGGCATTCGGTGGAGATCCTGACCAAGTCACTATTTTTGGCCAGTCTGCCGGTGGCCAGAGTGCGATTGCCTTGCTTTCTTCGTCCGGAGCCCAGGGCCTTTTCAGCGGCGCCATCGTCCAATCCGCCCCTGTTGATCTGCCTTGGTTCACGCGCGGAGTCTACACCGACATCGTTACCCCTCTCATCTCCAGTGCCGTAGGCTGCAATGGGACCACGTCTGAGAGCGCTCTACTCTCTTGCCTCCGCTCTGTTCCAGCGAGCAGGTTCCTTGACAATAGCACGGAGTTTAAGGCCGCCACAGCCGCGAGCGCTAAAGCCCTTGCCACCGGCTGGCTACACTCCAGCGACCTCCTCGCATCCATCGAGCCCATCCTCCCAATCGTCGACGACACCGGCAGCGGCGTCATCGACGATCAATTCCACACCCTTCTCGCCGAGGACCGCCTCCCCAACCGTGTCCCCGTCATTTTCACCACCGTGGCCGACGAGGCGGCCCTCTACGTCGACGCCGAAGTCACCCAGAGCATGGGATCTTCCGAAGTGGCCCTGGCGGAGATCTTCAGTCTCGCCTACCCTTCGTCGCTGGCGAAAGCCCTGATTGCCTCCGATGCCTTCTCCACGAACCCCAATGCCACCGACAGCGTCCGTAATGTCGCCGCCGATGCCCTTACCCACAGCGAATGGACCTGCCCGCAATCCTACCTGTTGAACCTGGCCACCGCCAACACAACCACCAACGCCACCACCGCCAACACCACCCTCCCCAAGAAACAATTCCCGCACCTCTACCAATTCTCCATCCCACAAGGCCACATCCAAACCACCGTCGGCACGCCCGCCATCTGTTCCCCAAACCAAGACAAGAACGCTACCTGCCACTCCTCGGACGTCCTCCTGGTCTGGGGCACGCTGAACAGCAAGACCCAAAACGTCGCCCCCTACTACGGCCCCACGGACATCCAGCACTCGCAGCTCCTGAACGACATCTTCGCCTCGTTCTTCCGCACCCGCAACCCGAACCCCGATGTCGAGGCCCTGCAGCTCCGCGGCCCCGCCTACCGCTACTCGTATGAGATCTTCGGGGCCCGCGGCTACCGCATGCCCGAGTACCGCGGCAACGAGGATCGGGTCGTCGCGTCGGTAGGCGTGGTCCCGAGCGTCACGGTGAACCCGGGGCGGACGGCCAAGTGTAGGGTTTTCGAACAGCAGGGGTTCACCTTCCAGAAGGCGGAGTTGACCATTTAGCTTTGATTTTGATTGGAGCTTACTGCATATATATTGGCCTCATGGTAGATCATACGGAGATTCGAGCAGCGATGGATGTTTGAGTGGGGTTGTTAATGCCGACGATAGATGTACATAAGATGATTTGATGTTTATTTGGCTTAGTCTAGTCAGTGTTAGTTTACTTAATGTGCCGATGAATGACGATGTATAGCCCATCCACAGTACACTACCCTGGTCACAGCGAATAGACTAGCAAATTCTAGGGAAATAGCGACGAGTATCTAATGCAGCAGGAGATACAATCCTCACTTTACCAGTGCGATCGATCAATAGATCAATTTGTTCATTCGCACAGCAAACTACCCTACCGAACAGCAATTCGGCCGCAGGTCCGGTGCTCCGTCCTTCCTCATCTTACTTGATTATAACAAAGGCTATACACAACTATACAACTGCTATGTCTATCGACAGAGCTAATCCGGGCCTGTCTTCTAGTATCTAAATATCAAGCCTAAAACTGCACCTATACTTGATGATACTCTCTACACAATTACCCAGATTTTATAGTACTGATCTCTTCTGAAAATCTCTCGATATACCAGCTACCTACCCTTTTCCCGCAACCTTATGAGTAAATAAGCCCTTACCTCCCGAGAATCTAGAGTCCTACCTTATACTTTACAAACAAACAGAACTATCTATGGTCTTTTACCATGATAAGATCGGGCTAGTTACCTTGTTAGGGATTAATGCCACAGTTCACTAGTCGGTGTCTCTGGCCTATCTCCAACCCGGGAATTAAGATCCGGACCTCGTACAAGGGCTACCTTACTACTACTACATACTAGGTGGAGATCTTGCTGGTTTAGAGCTACTACTTTTGACGCCTAACCGGTCAGGATACGCAGCTAGGCCTATACCCTACAAGTTTGTTTACTCATTACTCATAGCCTGGCAGCTCTTAGATGCGACGCGGGGTCTAATCGCCCTTCAGGCCTTTGCCGGTGGGTAGGCATCGACAATCCTCAGATACCTCCCGTCTGCCGGAGCCACTACACATTATTTATTATTACATATTCTTGACATTCCTTGGGGATAGAAAGCACCGCACATTGTCATAACCATATTCCACGTACAACAAAATGTACTACTGTCTTCTACTCTGCTAATATCCATAACAGATTGATAGAGTATAACAAACCTAACAGCGCCCGGGGCCCTTTCTACTCTTGCAGATTTCATAAGCTTATACTGTCGTAACGTCGTGACATCATAGAAGTGGTGGGTCCTCTCCAGCTCAACGCGGGAAGAGAGAGGAAACGAGGGGATATGTAATATCAAAAGATTACCAAGCGCCCACGTGAAGAAAAGCAGACAAGCCCAAATGCTCTGTTACCCAGGACCGAAAATGAACCTTTATGACTCTTTGCCATACGCCAATGCGAATGTCAATATCGATATTGCTATGCCTGACAATGCTCATCGTGCAAGATAAAGGTTGGACTGGAGGAGAGGGGGTAATGTTAGTAGATTCCGAATATAACCGTGGTTGATTGTGGCGAGGATCAAGGTTACTTCTCAGAACTATACAGTCAGAGAAACAACAGCCCTCGCGAAGTGGGAGATAGTGTCTAAGTCCCGAACAACCTTTTATCGATCATACATAGACCGTCTCGATCGAACAGGGTAGTCTGGCATACCCACTGGAATGCCCCTCGTGGGCGGTGAAACAGGGTTGGCCCATCTCGGTGATCGGTATGCGCCTCCATCATCTCTCCCAGAATAACGCGCAGTGTGGTCGGAGACACCGGGGTTAGGGTATCCTGAATTTGCATTGGACGCTCGGTAACTTCGACGAGTCTCGTCGACAGGGACGCGCATGTCACTGTCAGGGTGGGCACGTCCGACGTACGGGTGAGTACCGTTCATGTTCATATAACGAGGTGGTGGTGGTGGTGGATGTGCATGAGAATGAGGATGGGAATATCGAGGTAGTTCTTGGTTGATCGGCATGACGGGAGGGTCGTTGAAGGCAGTCTCGTAGAAGACAGGGCCCGGGGTCCGGGGATGCATGATTGGCTCTTCGGCGTATGCACGTGCCGGGCGGGTTCTGCGACCCCCATCGGAGTCATATGGTCGCCCTGAGTGAGAGTTCAACGTGTCGCGGTGGGTATAGGTCCGTCGCTGCGCTTCAGGAGAGAGATCACGCGGGGGTTTCCGTGCATACGCTTCATGTGAATGCCGACGGGCATGGGAGCTGTGTGAATGCGAGGGACGCAGATGACGGTTGTTATAACGGTTGGCCGCTTCTTGTGCTGCAGCTATTGAATCCTCTGACGAGGCATCTGAGGGGTTGTGACCCGGCACAGTAGTTGGGCTGACTGGGCGCGAGAAGGTGGGCCCGCGTTCTCGTCCGCGGGCCTTCGGAGACGACTTAGCCCACATTGGTGGCGAGGGCGCCCGAGGTGAGGGCGACGCGAATTCTGGGGGAGGTGGCGGTGGACTGAAATAAGTGGATTGTACTCGACGCGTGGATGAGGTGGGAACCTCCCCGCTGCGGCGCCTTTGATGACGGCTCGAAGGTGCTGGTTCTTCCGGAGCGACATGGGCACGCTGCGCAGTTGTCTTGCGGCGACTGGGAAACGTTCTTTTCTCCTTGGGGGACGGAGCCTCGTCCTTATGGTGATTACTGAATTGAGAGTGGTAGGTACCAAAACTCGGAGGCGATGCACGGAGAATGTTCTTCTTCACATAGTCCATCTCAAACCGTCGGCTGACTGTCTCGTGCCAATCCACCATTTCTGGGTCTGGCGATTCGGGGAAGGCTTCGCGGGGAATCGTCTTCGGAAATGTGCCGCCGCTAGGGTTTTCAATATCCCAAAGCTCGACCGCATTCTGAAGGTATCGGCAATGTTCGTCCGGGTCTAGGAGCAATTGGATTGTTTGCCATCGTACGAAGCCGTTGGGTTGTAGAGCGGGGATTGCGGGGGGTTTGTATGCATCGTTTGTGGGTTGAATACTGTGGAAGCAGCCGAGACGCTGGTAGATAAAGGATAGAGCAGAAGGCTTAGTTTGGAGGAAGAGCACATCGTAGTTTCCGCCAACCTTGCGGTAGAAAGAGGCCAGGCGTTCGGGCGTGAGATCAGCCGTTGCGTAATCGTCGAATGACGACTATTGAGAAGCCAAGATTCAGCTTTGATTTTCCGGTCGCATACAGTGTCTCAAGCTCCGACTTACAATTTTATGAGCGATTTCCAAACAGAGCTGTTCAAGGAGCGGGGCTGGACTCTTGTCCGAGTTGATCAACACTCCCCAGAAACTCGCGCCCGGATCATGGGCGGAACACATGGCCTAGCTACTGGGATTGGGCGCACGGGAAGGACATCTGGCAGCAGCAGCAGCAGCAGCAGTGAAACAATGAGCGGAGCATCGATGGGACCGATGAGGTAGAAGAATGCGGAGGGGAAAGCAAGCGGGAGGGGCAAGGCTGAAGAGGGAAGTTCAGCAGACTGAGCGACAAGGTGAGTGAGTGCGTGAAGGAGTGAATGAGTGATGCTGCAGGCCGGCCAGCAGCACCTTGCGATCCGCCTGGCGCATTGAATCCGGTTTAGTGCGCGGTCAGTCAATTCAGAATGACAGGCAACGCCCGGGCGGTCAGGCACCCATTCGCTGATGCTCCACTGCGGGGGAGCCCAAAAGAGAGAAAATGGTTCAATGCTGTTGTTTGTTGGCACTGTAAGAGTGTGAAGTCGACAACTCAATCCGCCTCATCTGTAAAGAACGCGGAACGAATCGAATGAGGGTGGAGAACGGAGGGATTTGACGCTGGACGAGAGCCGATGCAAACCAGATCCATGATGCTGCATGAAGCCCAGTTGGGGAGAACTAGCACAAGCCAGCCAGTCGAGATTCTCCGAGTACGTACCGTACAGTAGTATACCTACCACAGCACCTGGTTGAAGGGACTACTCCGGAGTAGACTACTAAACTTGAATGAGTGGGTGAATGATTTCCCCCCGCAGGTGACCGACCAGACAAGCAGCGAAAGGGGGGGAGTAGGGAGGGGAGTACTCCGTACAATGACGGACATTCCACGGCTGTATCACCATGCGTCATCAATCATTTTTTTGCTTTTGTCTTGTCTTTGTCTGCGTAAACTTTGCCTCGAGTGCTTCTTCATGCTTGGTGGATGAGAAAGAGGAGAGAGGGAGAGAGCCTGGAGAGTTTATGGGAGAGAAGAAGTGGGGAAGTACTGACGAGGAGTGAGTGGTGGTTGATGATTCGGGGATCGGCTGCTCAACCATGGGGCCTCTATTCCTATCGACACCTAAGGCATACATTTCCCCCCTACCTCCACAATCAAGTCAACTTGCCATCATTCTACGAGTTCATCAGGAATAATTTGAGTAATACCCACTTCACTATAGCTGACCACCAAGATGCACGAGACTTAGGGGTGGTACGGAGGACGCAGGTACTTCACAGGCGCATAAATTACATCACATGCCTGAACCAGGGCCAGGGGTCAGTCAGTCAGTCAGTTAACTCGCTAATAGCTAGCTAACTACTACGGTGACTAACTACTGTACGTATGAGTACATACGGATGCTCTTTGATGGCATTGAGATCACCGCGTGTTTTTCCGTCTAGGTTAGTGGCTGCAAATGATCCGCCCGAACAAGATGCATAGTTTTGCCCCCTGTGGCACTCGGAGACCCTTGGATCAGAAGATCAGTGGGCTGACTGGGTCAAGAAGGGTCAATCAATAACGATAATAATAATAATAATAAAAATAATAACTGTACAGAATACTGTACAGTAAGTAAGTAGATACATGCTACCTACTAGGTAACTTTACTATGTATGTGTAGTATCTAACTATTGTGTACTCACATAGCTAATCACTCTATTCTTAGGTTGTGCAGAAGAGTTGCTTACTGGCATTCTTCCCCCCCCCCCCCCCCGGAAATACCTGCATGTATTATGACCCATTCCTACTCCCTGATTGGTCATGACAATTGTCAGAATGAAATCTCCAAACAATAATTGGGAGGTGACACTGCAATGGACGCTCATTGCATTCCTCTTGCCATTCCCGCCTGGAACCATAGGATTCCGAGTAACGGGGCCCATTGTTTGGATGCCCTCCCCTAAGTAAACAACAATGTAGTCGCCTGGTCTCGCTCCGATCCCTCTCATATCCAGATCTCTATTCTACTCCTACACGACCCATCAGTTTGTCTCTCATTGTAACTACGAGCCTCAACTTGACCGAACAACACCTCTCCTTTTCCTATTCTTTGATTATTGCTTCTTTTCTGTTGTGTTTGATTGCAGAGCTCGCGTAGACCAGCAGCTCGAAGCTCTTTCCAAGGGCCAGTGACCAGGTACGTTCTTTCCTCGTAGCTGCTGAAGCTCATGCTGATTGTGCACTATAGGTCGACCATCGGCCCCGTCCTCTCGATTGTCATTTGACCTTGCTTGCGTTCGACCCTTTCGAATCACGCTTCAAGCCCATGTCTACCGATCAATAAACGAAAGATGGCTCAAAATCGGGACCCAGCGTTCTGGCGACGCTTCTCCCTTGCCATCCACCTGGATGAGGAATCCAAGGCTACCACCCCGGAAAAGGAAGTCACTATATGGTCGTATGTTGTCTCGCTGTTCCTGTTCTAAGTTTTCGCCGAGAGTCTTGTTGCTTGTCTCGTATGCTGATCGTCTGGTTCTCACAGGGATAACTGGATCAAGGGCCAGGAAAGGAAACGCAAGCGAACCATCCTCTGCGGCTTTCTGATATTCTTCCTCATTGCGCTGTTTGTTGTTGGCGTGATCGTGGTGGTCGTTTGGCTCAATGCTCATCACTGGCTACGGGAGACGTCGAGATCAGCTTGAGGTAGCGGCAGATAAAGGGTTAAGGATCTGGGTCGAGGAGAGAGGTATCTTGTGGATATGTGCTTTCTAGCTAGGCATGAATGAGCGGGCCTCATTTCAGTTTTGTTCTCATATTCTCTCGTCCTTGTGGCGGCGGGCTGGGGCTGGTCCTGTTGCAATATCCCCAAATAGCTGACAACCGTCGTTGTGATAAGTGTCGTTACGTTGAATGTTGCATTCACATGTAGTTGCTGATTTCGCTTTGTGGTGTGATCTCCTGTTGGTGATTCTTTAAAAAGGGGAACGTTCAGACTGTATCGCAGTGGAAAGTCCAGCCGCGTCTTTATTCAAGTCGAGTCCACGCATGGACTTTCCCAATGTGGCATTCCATGCGCCGGCTGCCGGCATCTTATCGGTCATTTCCACTACGTAGCTCGGGTTCGCCAGTAGTCCCATCAGCAACTCATGATCGGGATTCTGCTCCCTGCGTTATGTGCTTGCTGAAGATGACGGTCAAAATTGAGCTCGGAATCGCGGTGCTCGCGTCATACATAGGCATGCAATCCGAGAAATATCCTGGGATGGACAAGTCAATGGGCAGCCGCGAGCGCAAGCTGCATCCGAGCTTTGGGCGGTCCCCACGCTTATCAGCGGGACCCGCGCGCGGGCTTATCGCTACGATGTCTCCGCATCTCCTCCGTCCTTCCCCGCAATAATAAAAGGCCGCCTTTCCCATCCTCCTTGCTTTCACTCTTTCTCCTCATCTCGTGCAAGTACACTCTTCCTTTCTCGTGGACTCTAGTGACGGAAAGAGTCTTCGTCTCATCATGCTTCCCCCATTCGATTACTTCACATACCGTCGCCTCCGGTAAGTCAGTCATGCCTCTTCACGAGGTCATGAGTACAGTACACACTACTTGATGTGAGAATCACCGCGCCTTGGCTTGGATACTAATCGCGCGGCAGGGATTTCAAGCGGAGGGAGCGAGCAGCAAGATTCGCATCACTGCCGGCAGGATATCACGCCCCTTTCACAGCGATTGATAAGGTTATCATCAACAAACCGATACAAGAGCTGGTGGATGAGGTGCACGCGGAATCCGTATCACCCCTCGATGTTCTCCGCACCTACGGCAAAGTAGCCGTCAAGGCCCATGAGAAGACCAACTGCGTGACAGAGCTGCTTCTGCCCGAAGCTGAATCATGGGTCCAGTCGGAAGTCAACCTCCAAGGACCATTGGCGGGAATTCCCGTCTCTCTGAAGGATTCGCTGCAGATTAAAGGGTTTGATACCACCCTGGGATACACCAAGTACGCGTGCAAGCCATACAAGGAAGATGGACCGATGACCAAGCTTTTGAAAGACGCTGGTATGGCCTTTCTCTCGACGGAACTGCTGCTGCAGCACGCCGTGGCTAACATCTCTAGGGGCTGTGCCTTACGCCAAGACCGCGTTGCCCGTGACCCTGTTGTCCTTTGAGTCAGCCAACGCTCTTTGGGGCCCGTGCCTCAACCCGCATGTTCCCAACTACTCTCCTGGCGGTTCCACGGGGGGCGAAGGTGCTTTGTTGGCGTTGGGCGGCCGCATCGGTATCGGATCTGATGTTGCCGGGTCTGTTCGAGTCCCGGCGGCCTGGAGTGGTATTTATTCCCTGCGCTGCAGTACTGGGCGGTGGCCGAAGGTTGGCGTTCACACCAGCATGGCCGGTCAAGAAGGCGTTCCCAGTGTCTTCAGTCCCATGGCTCGGACCTTGAATGACCTGACTTACTTTACAAAAGCCATTGTGGGGATGGAGCCATGGAAGTATGATTACACGGTTCATCCCATCTATTGGCGGGAGAAGGAGGAGGAGGAGGCCCAGACTAAGAAGCTTCGAATCGGATTGATGACTAGCGATGGTGAGTGGATCGGCATAGCCATCCGAACCAACCAGGCTGACACTGGCTAATCACACATAGGCGTCATTCCCCCTACCCCGGCCATTGCGCGTGCCCTGTCGACGACAACCGCTGCTCTTGTTGCGGCCGGCCACACAGTTTCGGAGATTAAGCCACCAGTCACGGCAGACCCGTTCACAGGGCTTCATCTAGCCTCGCAGCTTCTGAACTCTGATGGTTGCGTCACCTTCAACTCGCATCTGCACAGTTTCGAACCCTCCGACCCGGGCGCAGATCAACTTACCCGGATTTCTAACTTGCCCCGTCCTCTGCGGTACCTTTACTACCTCTGGGTGCGCTACATCCGCCGCGACGTCCAGTGGGCTAAATTGATTCGTACCTTTGGCCCAAAATCGGCAGCCGAGCTCTGGAAGCTCACCGCGCAGCGCGAATCCTTCCGTGCCACCTGGCACGCCTGGTGGGATGGCGCGACACAGCAGTACGATTTCATCTTGTGCCCTGTAAACGCCACCCCGGCTCTACCACACAAAGCCATGCACGATGCGGTGTCATCTTGTGGATACACCTTCCTCTGGAACCTATTGGACTATACGGCGGGTGTTATGCCTGTGTCGCACGTCGATGCGAAAAAGGATGCTCTACCCGGACCGTACAAGAAGGTTCTCAAGCAGCTGGGAGCTGACGGCGCACTCTCTCGCGGGGCTTGGAAGCACTACGATGCTACCAAGATGGCAGGATTGCCGACGGCGGTGCAGGTAGTCGGTCGGCGCTGGCAGGAGGAGAAGGTACTTGGGTATATGGCGGCGGTTGAGGCGGCGCTGGACCAGTATCAGGATCCTTTGACCGGCGAGGGCGGACGATACCCCTTGATCGAGCTGGACTGAGTTTCCAGTGTTTGGTTTCATGTTTTAGAGAGCCTATCTGTGAATTGCTGGATCTCATTCAAGACCTCGTTGTACTTATTCCTGTTGTAGAGCGAACCACAGGATGGGCGATTTTCTTCTGCTTTACACACCTACGAATCCTTGCATGCTCCTTGGCATGTACCGAAAACTGGCTGAGTAGATCTTGTGGCTTGTCGTACACATGTGCATGTGAACATTGGTTCTTCGGATGGACCGCAATGTAGCTGCCTTGGTAACTTTGACATCTCGTTTCCCGACCATGGATCACTTGTCGGCTTGTCCTTTTGCTGCCCGTCATATTACTCTCATTATTGGCTGATTGGGATGAAGTCAATCACTTGTCTGTGACAGTCCGAGTGAGGACCAATTGGCGCAGTAGCAGTGTCAGTCCACGCTCGTTACTAGATAATGATTGTCGGGTTCCAATCTGAACCCAGACCCCTCGACAACAGACCGAGGGTCGAGAAGAAGCGAACGGAGCGGCGCGAGTCTCGGAACTGACACTGTTTTCTCTCTTTACCCCCGCATCAACCGGTGGCTCCGCGGGGTCCAGACCCTGGGATGAAGAAAAACGACCCGACCGATTTGAAGAACCAGGGATAGAATGCGAGAGAAGGGTACAATTGATTCTTTCAAGTGGGAGAGGACTATAAAAAAGAAGATTTGAGGAGAAAGAGTTTGAATGAAATGCGAGGATGTAACCATGAGAGATGTTTTGACTCAATTATCTTTTCTCACCTCTCGCGCTCTCTCTCTTTCTCTCTCTCTCTCTCTCTCTCTCTCTCTCTTTCTCTCTCTCTCTTTCTCTCTTTCTCTTTCCTACTCTCTGTCTCTGTCTCTTTCTTTCTCTAAACTTTGTTCTTGTCGTGATCTTCTTGTCATTTTAAGTGGGTTCAACATTGTGGGTTTGTGCCGATAAGCCTGTTCATTAGGCCTTGAGTTTGGTGGCAGACCTTAACATTGGCAGGATCAGTTGAGAAAGTTGAGAAAGTTGAGAAAGGCTGGAAATAGTGGTAGTGGTTGTAGTTGTGGTTGTTCTTAAACTAAGAAGAGAAGGAAGAAGAACAGCAGAACCTGAAGATCGGGCGATCGTCACAGGAGATCCTGCCGCTCTCTGCTTGGCTTCTTCGGCTTCTGTCCTGCTCCCTCCCTTTAACTTGCTTCCCTCTCTCAGCTCAATTCCAACGCCCATTCCCTTTACCTCCTCCTCCTCCTCCTCCTCCTCCTCCTCCTCCTCCTCGTCGTCTTTCTCTTCCTCTTCCCTTTTCCCCTTCTCTTCTCCTCTTCACACCCCCCCTCCTTTCTCCCTCTCCCCTCCGTCCTCCTTGAGATCTTTTGTTTTGACACCCTCCTTCGCTCTTTACTTTCAGTCCTTCCGTCAGTTCCTCCATATCCACATCCAACACCGCCTGCAGAATTCGTTTTCCCGCTACCGATCTAGACCCTCGCCAATCACCACATTATTCGCCCCTCCCCTCCACACTTTTCCTTCCTGCTCTTCGGGTCTCGGTCTCGGTCTCCGGTCTCGATCTCGATTCAACCTTCCTCCTAATCTCGTCCTCCCCATCTGTCCTGCAAAACTTTTGCCTTGTGGCGCTACTATCAAAGGATTAATTGCCATCGATATTCGTGTACACTTAGCCTAGTTGGAGCTACAGGATGCTGTTCCTGGCTTCGGCTCTGAATTGCGGTCTCTGTCGATACCTGTACTCCTGACCTCGGAGAAATGACTTCCACCAAACGTGCCACCTCCGGACGCAAAAGGGACGCCATTCACTTCGTTAATGCGCGTCCAACTTCTGAGAATGAGCGTCTGAAGATTCAGCGCCTCGTCCGCGCCCATGTGGGCAAATGGATCTCGGACCAGACCAAGGATCGTTCGACTGTCCCGGACTGTCCAAATCCCAGCGCTGGCTGCCACCCCAACCCTGGCGCCAACACCACCACTACCACCACCAGTCGCAGTGTCACTCGCCAATCCATATCCTCCAGCGAGGGGTCGGCTATATATTTTGATCAGACCGGTTCGTCGGAATCACAATATGCGACGCCTCCAGCCACTTCTCCGCTCTGCTCCTCCGTCGCATCCTCTCCGTCGCCCCCGCCTCATCTTCCTGGTCAGTATGCGCATGATTCCTCACCTGTAACCCAGTTTACGTCCTCGAATCCTGTCAATCAGCAACTTCTCCGATCATCGTCCCGGAGTCCGGTGGGTCATATAATGAATGATGTCGAGCGATCCTATCCGGACAAATTTCCTTGGCCTTCACCGCAGGAGTCGCGATCCGGGATGTCAAATACACGGAAAAGTTCTTCAGGGTCGGATGAGGCATCTCAAGCATTGACAACGACTTCGTCATTCTCATGTCTCGCCCCGGGCTATGTTGATACATTCGGCGCGGGTCGATTCGATCCGTTCCAAACACATCCTTTGAACCTGCTGAACATGGGGAAGAATGAAGTTGTCGCCTCTGAATACTATTGTTCGTGAGTCTTGCAGTAGCTACACGTCCATCATACTAACATTTTCGTTATAGGCCTTGAGGTCCTGTGGCCCGGCCTCACCCCCGTTTCACCCGGCAACGACTCGAGTCCGGCTAGCACTAATTGGTTTCCACTATCACTATCCGACCCGACCTTGTTCACAGCGTTTGTCTTCGGTTCACTATCTCACAAAAGAGTCCAATGGCTGAAAGGCACGATTCCACACCATGCTTTCCTACCCTCCGAGCAGCAAATGCTGCAGTTATGCGAGGCAGAAACCATCCGGAATGTGACGCGGGAGGTCAGCGATCCCACTCGGGCAATGTGCGATGCGGTCATTCTGAGTGTCATTTGCATGGCACACAACGTTGCCAACAACGAGCATATCAAGGGCCAGAAGCTGCCCTTCACCGCTCCGATGCAACGCCTGCAGTGGTTGGACATCTATAGCAGTCTTCCGCCTAACCTTGTGCATATCAGAGGTCTAATTCAGATGGTTAACATGCGTGGAGGTCTTGAGAACCTGACTCTTCCCGGACTCGCACCTACTCTGTGTTTCTCCGATCTCGTCACTTGCAGCACGTTCCTCTTGCCGCCTGTGTTCGATTATATGCCCTTGCGCAGAGAGCGGATAGGTCTCACAATGCAGGATATGCTGGGTTACAGCATGGCTGATGTCGAGCGTCGGTTTGGTCCTTTGCGGGAGATCGGCTTCACATCAGAAATGCTGGAGGTATTCTACGGCATGCAGGCGTATATCGAACTTGTTGAGGCCCACGTTACAACGCAGCACCACAACCCTGACTATTCGTTGCTATCGGATCAACGAAATCGGGTGCACTACAACCTCCTTTCCCTCCCTGCAGTGAGCCAGTTCGACAGGTTTGCGAACTACCAACCCCATGAGGTCATGTATGAGATTTGCCGGCTGACCGGTCTCATCTTCGGTGTCGGCGTGGTGCTACCACTCCAAGCCCAGAGTGCACCCCTCTCTCAACTTGCCAAGCTCATTCAGGAAGCCTTGCACATCTCCAAAGCACCCTTCTCCTGGGACCATCCACAGGCTCGTATCGCTCTCTTCTGGGTGCTGATCCTCGGCGGTATCGCTGCGGAAGACCAGCCCGAACGCGCCTGGTATGTTGAGCTCATCAGTCAAGTGGCCGGAAGCCATGGCATTCACACCTGGGACGAAGCACGAAAGGTCCTACGTGTGATGCTCTGGTACGACCGGGCCTGTGAGCGCGGGGGTCGCAAACTGTGGCTTGAAGTGAGGCAGTCCGGCCCCTCAACATCATGAACCACGGGGACTCTTCCCAAGCATACACCTATCTCACGATGCTCTCCTCCCGGCTTCTACACTTCCACATTCATCAATTCGTTCACCGCCCGCTCTCATCGGCTCAACATGAAGTCCTGACCATGAACACCGTCTCAGGGAGCCGGACAAACAGAATCCTCCCCCGCAACCCCCTGCCCTCCTGAACTGTAAGTATATTATACGACTTTACGAAGGTTACGACGCAGCCAACGACCATGGCGAAAAGCATGAGCGCGCAAAGAGAGAGACCATTCCAGCGCAATATTGCTATCGACCTCTTACCCCTTCTTTTTCACATAACCACTACTTCTTTTAGCCGCCTCATCCTTATTTCATTTTACTTATCTCTTCCAATTGTCTCGCCCTATTGCTGTGACAGGATCTCGATCTTTTTTTTTTCTCCTTCCCACGTGGAACTGTGATATATAGATTTATTCAACCAACCTAATTTGAAACCCCTCGGGAGTTTGATGACCGAGTAATTCTTAGTGATGCTGCTGGATATACATTCTTTATCAAATCATGTACAAATGTAAAGGGATAAGGAATCTGGGCTAAGACTACATCTCTGGGGCGAAGAACTAATGCTGCAGATGTACGCTGTGTGACCCTGGACCGGGCTAAACCGAAGCGGGGGGAAACCAAAAATAGATGAACAAAGAGCCGCCTGTGGTTTTTTTTTCCTCTTTACCGTAGTAGGTGAAAAGAAACATCATCATCATCAAGGTCGTCAATTTTTCAGGGTCTAGTGCCCCCGTAGGAAGCAGATGTGTCATTGCCTTGTCGGAGCAGCGGTTCGCGTTCACCCTGCTGCTGCTGCTGCTGGCGGCCCCAATCCCTTGTGTCCACGCCGTCATGGATGCCGGGAACGCTGAGACCACTCTCGGCGACCTCCATGGTCCCATTCGTGGCGGCAGCGCCGGCCTTCCCGCGGGTAGCCGCCATCCGGCGGGCCTGCCAGCTGACAAAGGTGACCAGCGCCACCCCGACCAGGAAGGTGGTGATGGTCAGCAGGGCGTTGACGGGGGTGGGGTCGCGGTCGAAGACGGTGAAGGTCAGGGCGTCGAGGCCGGCCTGCGCGAAGTTGCCCAGGCCGGCGAGGCAAATGATCAGGCCGTAGACCTTGCCGAAGGTCTGGAAGCCGAAGACCTTGGCGGCGTAGTCGGAGACGGCGGTGTAGTAGAAGGGGCGGTAGAGGACGAAGAGGGCGATGTTGCCGTAGCCGGCTCCCTCCGTGGGGATGCAGCCCAGGATGCCGATCAGGGTGGCGGTCGTGACGAGGGTGAGCAGCACCGAGGGGGTGCGGGCGGAGTCGAGGATGGTGCCGATGAAGGGAACGGAGACGAGCCCGCCCAGCGGGAGGAGGATGTCGAAGGTCGAGTTGAGAGTCGCGGCGAGGTCCGAGGAGTGGAGGAGGTAGGTGTACTGTTGACGGATCGTGGCCACAAAGTAGTTGATGCGGAGCATCTGCAGGATAGTGAAGAGGGTGATCAGGATGAACCAGGGGGTGCGGATCTGCGTGAGCGCCGAGGCGCCATGAAGGGCGCCCCAAACGCCGCCGGCGGTGTGGGGCTTGTCAGACTGGGGCGTGGTGGTTGACTCAGTGGTGGCGATGTGGATGGGCATGGGTTCGGGAGAAAGCGGGCGTTCAAGCGGGGAGATGTCATCGTAGGACTGTGGTTGAAGGGTGGGGGAAGAGAGAAGGTCTTGAATTTGGCTGACAACGTTCTGCCGGTGTAGACGACGGTCGTTACGTTGGCGCTCGCCTTCATTGCGGTCCTGGATAGCGTTGTCGACGTGGTCCGTGGCTTCGGCTGCGATGTGAGCATGCGCTTCCTGCACAAGTTCGCCGGCCGTCTTATATGAGGTCGTCGGCATTATAGTGAGCTGGGCAGTGATGATGAAAATGGGGACAATGAGATAGAGCAGGAAGAACCTGGTCGAGCTGAGCCAGCCGTTTGTGCTCTCGTTGATAAGCCGGAATATAAGGAAAAGGGCGCTGGAGGCATCGAATGCGCCTGTCAAAGTCGATAAGATGAGCCCCGAGCGGGTCGGGAAGGTGTTTGACAGATGGAACGATGAGATGAAGACAAACGGTCCACCTAGAGAAAGGAAGAGGTACCCGGGCATGTATCCGTCAAAGGGAAGCTGGTCGGAGAGTCCAAATAGCAAGGAGCCCAGTATAAGAGAGACGCTGCCAATGATGCCGCAGACGCGCGGACCGTATGTATCGAGAATCGTTCCTACTGGTAAAGCAAAGACGTTGGTTGCGACTGCAGCGATGGTGAACATTAAGTTCAATCTGTAGACAACTTTAGTTAGGTCTTCCAAAAGGAATGGATGGTCTGAAGCGCGTACCGAAGCTCTTGTCCGTAGCACACGTCGGAATTGTTATCAAGCTCTTCTTGCGAACACCGGTCCCGGTAGACACCCTCTCTGATCAAGACCGGCTTGATGGCCGCAAACCCGAAGACTATCCCCGCCGCAAGTAGACAGTATACCACTGCTACGCAGACCTGCGCTGCGAGTGCATTAGTACTGCACTGCATACGACGGTGGCTTTGAAGCCGTTCATGAAAGTCTAACACTTACCAATGCGTTTGACATGGTTTACCTCAAACGCGCCCGTAGTCTCTCGGCCACCGATCCACTCCTGCAACTTCGGCGCAGATTGCTCGGGGGTTGCCCCCTCTCTGTCAACCTCATTGAGCGTACTGATCTTGGGTGAGGCGACTTGGAGAGGTGGGTTCTGCTCACTGGTAGCCTCATCCACAGTGGCCTGTCCCCATGCTGGTCCTGCATACGGGTTGAAATTCAGTCGATGTCTAAAAGAGTGGCGACTGATGTTGGATTGGAATGAAGACGACAGCGAGGGCTCCGGGAGATCATGATAGCTTTCCTCGTCATCGGAGTCATCTTGATAGGGCTGGCGACGGAATGCAGCTGGATTCTGTTCCCAGGACTCCAAGTAGGAGACGCGGTTGAGAGACATTTCTAGCTGGTTGGTTGTCTTGTTAGTTATCAGTGTCATTCCAGATGAAAAACGTCGAGTCTGTACCTGCGCAGATACACCTCAGCACCTCCCGTTCTTGGGCGCTTTTCGTCTATCAATATATATATTTCGAAGTACTGTATACCTATATCCGAAGTATCGTCAAGCTGATGTGCACAATCGCCAGAGACAGGCTGTGGAAATGATGGCTGGTTGACGGTGGAGTCGACCCGTTTTCGGCCCGTAGACCCAGCCAGCTCTGACTCGGGGTGACGGCCAAACAACGGTGGTGATAAGCAGATGGGACTGCTGGACAAGAGGCAGGGATGTTCAGGCCAGTTTGGAAGGTCAATGGCTGTTTTGCAAGGAGAATATCAGCAGGTCAAGTGAAAGTTGGCAGGAGTTGCAGCAGCAGCTACAGCAATGAGGTAATCGAAGCGGAGAAATTAGTGGGAGAGAAAAATCACCTGACACTCACTACTTACCACTAACTAAGGTAACTACCACTGCTTGCCCCCGCATATCCCCAATAGGAAGCTACCCTGCCTGCCGCCTGAGGTGCGCGTACGATGGCCTTGACTGTGTTAATACCCCGTACTTTGCTAAGTGAACTACACTCCAGTTAGTCATCCTCTCTCTTGAAGTGCTGCATTCAAGTAGGCAGTTGTACGAAATCCATTCCATCCCGCTTCAGCCCTTCTACCTCCTCTCCTTCTATCTCTTCACCTTCATCATTGTTCATCTGCACTGATACTCGCATGGCCCGCCCTATCTGCAATGCAAGCCAGCCACAAATGCACACTTTCCTTGGATTGTCCCATGATCAAGCCTTTCTCCTGGTCTAGCCCTTTCCTCACTTCCTCTCGCTCGCAAAACTGAGTCGTGCTACTGCTACTACTCTGTACTGGGTGCTGCTGCTACTTGCTACTTGCTACTTGCCCAGATTCGGTCACCCTCCGATGGGTCTGGAACAAGATCCACCTGTCAATTGGCTCGCGTAGCTTTCGGCTCCATTGTTGATTTACACCCCAAACCTAACTCGGATGGAATCTGGCCTAGGCCAAGCGGCATCAGGGTTGTTTCTGTCAGCATCTTGACCTCACCTACCTTTTGGCCCCCTTATGCGGCCGATTATTGTGCACGGCTGATATCTGAAGCTCACAAGCATCATAGCACTGCCATTAAGGCCCCTGCACAAGGTCTACACTGTTCATCACCATCGCCATGTCTCGCTCGAGACGGGTTCCTGCCGCAATGTGCTGCCAACCCTCATACTCATCTCTTCTCTTGGCGCAAGAACAAAACCGTCTGTCATATTCTTCCTGCAGATGATTCTACTAGGAGAAACATTCCGAATCGCCTGATTCGTCAAACACGGAGAAGCGCCACCGACGAAAAGAAAAAAGGTACTGTACTTCTGCGCGCGGCATTCAATTGGAACCAGAGACAAACAAACATCCCGACATTTCTGAGAGGGATGAATCATTCGTCAGGCAAGTGAGATGCATCACAAAGCATACGCCACAGTCTTGTGTGAACAAGTGTTGCACCTTACAGGAATATGTCACCACTCACCAATCACATCACAAAGCTAGTCACAGCTGCACCGTGACGGCTAGCTGGATGCCAGCGGAATCCCCAGTGAAAAGCCCGATGAATGGGAGACGGATGACTCTTGTTCGGAGAAAAAAAAATGCATATTGGCAATGCTGGGGACTCGGTGCCGATAAGCGCCACCAAGACCTCCTGTGGCTTGCTGTCAGGTTGACCCCCTCCTAGGGCGATAGCAGACCATACTTATTTCAGCAAGCAAGTCCAGCCTCCATCCCAAATGCTAAAGGAAGAACGGGACTTCAGGACAAGAAAAGTGCAGTCAAAAGTGCCGAAATGTTGCTCACTAGCTCGAACCGAAACGCTCCGGTGCGGGTGCCCTTCCAAGTTAGCTTGCGAGTATTTTCTGCTTCGGGCAACGATCAGACGCGGCTGTGCTAATCGCCCTGCGCTTGTCGGAGAACAGCAAGACTAAGGAATAGGCAACGGATGGCTTCATCTGCTGCAGCTCTGTCTTGTGTCATCCTAAACCCACCTAGGAAAGCAAGATGGTAGAGCACGGTGGGCTGTCATCTCCCCTCTCTTGGTGAGAAGGCATCGAGAAGGTCGTCTAGAGATGTGCCCCTGAACGAACCTCGGGAGCCGTATGATGCTGGGCTCCAGTGTTCACGCTAAAAGTGGGATCGGCTCTCTTAATCTTCATCTATATAGGGCTTTTTCTTTTACCCTTTTGCCTCTTTCCTCCACTTCTTAGTTTGCTTTTGCACTTTGCAGGCCATGGCGAGCTCCGCTCCGCACGAACCATTCTCTGTTGGGTAATTAACCGTTTGAACGTTATTCTGCCCATCATAATCATTGTTGCTGGGGCGGTCACCCTTCTAGCTGCATCTTAGTAGGCCTGGACTATTGCTGCTGCTGTTCGGTCTTACTCTTTAAATCTTTAATACCTCATGCCAATGGCTTTGTCTGGCTATTGATCTGGCTTGTTTTACAGGGCTATCGCGATTGTCAGCCCGAGCACTGAATCTGAGCACAACGTGATGAGGGGATGGTAAGTTATATTTGCGCTGTTCTTCGACGCTCTGATGCTGTGCTTATCGAATCGTCATTCTAACCATGTTGCTCTCTATTTAGTCTGACGTGCCGTCAGCGCCATATCAAATGTAAATCCTCCTCAAGCCCCTCTCGACCAAGCTCTGTCAGTCGAGAAGAATCCCCAGCTCAACGTCCCCTAATGTTGATACCAGGTGATAAGACCGAGGACCAGTGCCTTCGCTGTCGACGATCGGGACGAGAGTGCATACCTGCGCCTACGAGACAAGAAGAAGTCACTTTTCGCCATGGCCAGAACCCTTCGCTGCGACCTAGCGGTCCCCCGCGATACGGAGAAAGCGACCTCGTGTTTCCAACCGATCAAGTGTGGGTTCCGTTTCCAACTCAAGGTTTGTTCCTACTGGAGATGAAGAAGGCCTTTTCCACTGATGAACGGCACATGAAGTTTCTTTCGAAGATGAGACGGATCGGACAGCGGCAGATTATCGCGTGGTGCCCCTCGATGGTTCGCCCTTCGATCTGAAACATGCGCCCGAAAACTCTCCTCCATCGCCCAACGGGGCACAACATTTATCATCAGCCTCGCATCCGCCTCATTCATCGAGAGTCGCAGGCTCGTCTCGAGCCCGTTCAGCTCAGCGCCTGGTTTTCCCGCTCAGAGCCTTCCCGTCTCCAGATTTCGCCAGCACGCAGAAGCTGCGAAATTTCAACGAAGCTTTCCTCCTTCGATATTTCCGGAAGACACTCGGTCCCTGGGTGCTTTACCTCGTCCCACATGTACTACGCTGGAACTTCAGCTAATCAGCAATTTTAGCTAGACGTTTGCGATGACCAAAGTCACTTTTCCGTGGATGTGGCCGAACGAGCACCTTCACACCCTCTCCTATTGTACGCGTGTCTTGCCATCTCAGCGCGTCACCTCTCCTACACGAATCATGCAGTACCTCCGGAGACTGCCGATGAATACCATGAACGTTGCATCCGAATTCTCAAGTCGGTCCTGGAGAATAGAGACTTTGGCATCAGCATCGAGATACTCCTTACTTCCACCGTAATATTGCGGTTCTTCGAGCAAATATCCTGTAAGCCGGGCTGGTTGCGCTGTATTTACTGCATGCTCACATACCATGTACAGCTCACAGCCCTTCAAACGACCTCCAGAGTCACCTTCTCGCCGGATCCGTATATATCAGCTCTCAACTGGACTGCGCAGTATCTGGAGGACTTGCAGAAGCCTCTTTCTGGGTGTTCGTGATGCAGGATATACAATTCGCTCTAATGTATCAAAGACCTTTGCGTTTGACTCTGAGTCCATTTGCAGAGAAGCTATACCATGCATGGCAGCATAGGACAACTCAGGATGACCGAGAATGGACGCACAAGGCCATTTGGCTCCTCGCTGAGACGATCAACTACTGCTACGAGGCGAACAACTCAATGCACATAGAAGCGATTGATGGGAGTGCTTTGAGACAGCGAATTGGCACTTGGGAAGCAACGAGACCAGATACGTTCAAGCCTTTACACTATTCGAGGCCAGATTTTGGACGTGGAAGGCCCTTTCCGTTCATTTGGTTCACCAATTCACTGCACGGTATGATTCAAGGCCTTCCCGGCTTATGCTCTAGGGCTGACATACTAAGTCTAGCTGCTGCGATACAATACATCTCCATAGCAAAGGCCTTGTTCCAGCAGCATGAACTTCAGGCCTTACAATCGTCACCGCAATTTCGAGAGGGCATCCAGATGATCGAGGTTTGTTATAGAAGCCTACAGAAGCGCCATTATAGAACCTTGACTCATAATCCTCTAGGACGAGATTATCCTCAATCTTGAAGTCATATTTGGCATAGCTCTGTCGGCAGAGAACGACCCAGCGCTGCGGATTATGGCAGGGCATACACTCTGCGCTTGTAAGACATGCATATCCTGGACAATGCCATCGTTGTCACCTGTGAAGCTCCTTGCTCAGAGACGGTAGCTGACAGCACAACTCGCAGGCGGTATATGGATCCGTGACCCGTTGGCTCAGACATGCCTACTAGATTTTCTGCGCAGGACCGAGGCTGAGAATGGGTGGCCTTGGGCATTTGTTGTACAAAAGCTCAGCCAAGATTGGCAGCATACTGCGAGATGAGGCCAAGGTATCAAAATCCTCGGTATAAGTGCTTTCGCTGCGTCCGACGCACTCCCATTGTCTGAATCTCATTTTCTGAATCTCATAAGTCCAACTGATGCAACAGACTGTTGACTTGTAGCAGAGGATTTCCAGTTCTTATGCTACAGAAAGTCAATCCTGTTATGTTGATGCCTGTGCAATCATCCTCGGCATCACATGGTGGCCAGCAATACACCGGCCAGCCTAATGTGCCTTTGCCACCTGAGCAAGATCCTTTGTACAGGGATTGATACTCTTGCTGGCTGCATGTGGAAAACCACAGAATATCCAACCAAGTCCTCAAAGGCACATGCACAGCGGCTTTCAACTGGCAGAACGAGCGAACCATATCAAGATTAGACAATGCATAATGCGTCTATCTCTTATTTCCTGCGACCGCAAAAGGATGCAAAGCTCGCCTGAAAGTTTATTTGATTGTTACAACATAGAACCTGTCGGACCTGAAGTACACGCGAGCGGTCCTGGGAAAGCATCACTATACACGTATGGCTTCCTGCACTAATGTCTAACTAGCGATTGCAAAATGCAATAAATTCGAGAATTTAGTACAGACAAACTTCACCATGCGGTCAACTCCACCCCAACCAATACTATTTCAAGCAATTCACCCGAGCGTCTATCCCTGAGCACCATGAACGTAGACAGGCAAAAACACCCTGGTCCCCAATTTTAGGATAAATGGCAGGCTGCCCTTTACCCGCGGCAATTAGCCTGGCATATTCTCAAGAGCAGCGTCCGAAGGTTTCTTTCATCAAGCCCAGTCTGAGCAGATCTATCCAGCCTGTTCACGGACACCCTGCTTGACAACACTAGCTTATGTACTGTAAACACCACCCAAAAATCCCTCCAAGCCAGGCCCGAAATCCCGAGACGGGATCCATCCCTCCCTCCCAGTCAAAATGCAGCGTGAGGGATTAAACCAAATCAAACCACGGTGCCCTCTCAAAAGCCCCCCTGCCCATCTCAAACGAAACAAGCCCATCGACCGACCATGTGATTCCGAGGCCCGTGGCAAAACGTAAGTACTCGGGAGTAGTATAGTTAGTATCACTCCAGCAAGCGATCAGGGTTGCGCTACGCACGTGATGAAATCTTAGTGCGCATGCCCAACCCAGAGAATAATGATTGCTTCCGCTTGTTCATGTCAAGAAAATTGAACAGGGATGATCCTGGGGGGTGTTGGCTTGCTAGAATCGGACCGTTGTTGGATGGTAGGGTAGGTAGGGAGGGAGCTATAGTGGGCTTTACTGAGTTTGCTTTGGGTTTACTTTTGCTTGCGCCTTCGGTTGTTTGTCTGTTCGCTCGCTCGGCCTGTGTACAGAGAGTGTGGCCCGTGGTCCCGTACTCCTTCAAGATCCAGTTTTCGAGCTGTAACTAGCAGACCCATATACGCAACCCCGGGACAGGAATCTACGACTCACTTCCAGAAAAGACATGTACCTTCCTTCTTTTCTTCTTTGGTGAAACGCCCAAGCGTTATAAGATGTAGGCCGGCCTACCACTTTGAAACACTCTCAAAAAGTGAAATGCAAAGACCAAGAGTAGGGATATCATATTACATTCCTATGAACACTGGGAATCATTCCCTTGAGCAGAAACGGCGAACATTATAGTATTCGGTATATGGTATAGGGTATAAATACTTCCCTCGCCCCCTAATAAAAGCCCATCCCATCGTCAGCCGGCAACGGAAGATTCAAGAACCCGTCGCCGATCATGCTGTGCAGCGTAAGCAGGTTCTCCGGGTCAAACCCCATCTGGACGCCTAGTTCAGGCACGAAGAAGCCCTGCGGCGGGAACATCATCCCGCCGCCGCCGCCGTTGGCGCTGGCGCTGGTGGAATCGGTGTAGCCGGGGGGGAGGTCGGACATGCCGGAGCTGAAGATGGGGTAGTAATCCCGGGAGGGGGCGGGAGCGGGAGCGGGAGCGGGAGCGGCGTAAGGGGTCCAGGGTTCGGTGGTTGAGTCGGCTGCACTGGTTGGGGCTCCTAGGCTACCGGGGTTGGGGCCTAGGGAGTGTGATGTGAGGTCGGTGGAGGAGACGGAGGGTTGGTTCGTGGCGGTAGGGTGATTACTGCTGCTGTTGCTGTTGAAACCGGGAGCTGTCGGGTAGGGGATGGGTCGTTGTTCGCCTGCCGTTGACAGATTTCCGGGCGAGGAGTGGCTTCGTGAGCTACTGCCCATGGCTACTTCACTTAAAAGGTGCAAGGGCGTCTGGCTGGAGCCGCTATGGTTCTTCTGTGGGATGTTAGCGGTGGTGTTCATGCAGCAGAAAACAGGTACCAAGGAAAACGGCCGGTTTATGACCTGGCGCACTTACTTGGCCTTTGTCGTCGGGGTGGCTTTGACAATCCGACGAAGCGCGGCATACCGAGAGCGCTTCCTTCAACACCGGGCCCTGGTCTTTGCGCTTCATGAACCAGTTGCGGAGCATGGACAGCACCACTCCGAACTTGGCTGGAGTGCGCCCGCCGGGGAGCTCTCCGGCGACCGCATAATGGCGAATAACTTTGTCGAGGTAGTATTCCATCTTGAGGCTGCCCGCATCCATCACTTGATCCAGACGGGTCTCCGGCGTGAAGACCATGGCGTAGAGTTTGATTAGCGCGACGACGGCAAAAGACGTGCGCGCAAGAGTGACCGTCGGTGCGGACACTAGCTTTTTAGTGTCAATCGCACAGATTGTATCGAGGGCTTCGTGGATAGCAGTGAGACAGGAGCTGAGGGCACTGATGTGTGTTGCGCTAGTAGGACCAGCAACATCATCCCCGGTGGTCCGCGCCTCGTCCTTGCTATAATCAACATGCATGGCGTTTTCGTGCAGGTAGAGGTTGACAATGCAGTATGCTTGTTGAATGATAGCTGATCCCCCTGGTGAGCACAAGAACATGAACTAGGTGTGGGTGACTGCTTACGAGAAGAATGCTCCGGTAACGTTTCCCTCTTCCACTGCTCCAACTGCTTCTCCAGTGCCTTGAGAGTGTAGAGGGACTTCGGGTCCGAAAAGGACACAACCGAGGGAATGTCATCGCTCGCGAATTGAACGTATATCTCTTCGATGATTTGTGCTAGCTTGGCCCACCGGACCATCGTTTTATCGGAAGGCAATGCATCTGGGGATTTCTCTAGGATCTCAATGCATTCATCCATGTATGGAAGCCATCGCACAAGATTGACTCGTCGAAGAGACACGGCAACCCTAGAACATAGGTTAGCTAGCTACTCCTGGGAGAATGAGAAGCAGGGGGTGAGTACATACTGAACTGCAACGAAATAGCATGCCAACCAGGTTCGCCTCGTCTCCGGAGAGTCCGGATCCAGGACCTCAGACGACTTCCTCGCTATAATGTCCTTGAGCAGATTCATCTGCTTCCCTCGCGGCATTGATTTCCGATACAGACCCACATCCATAGCCAGGGTGACGGCCATATGCGTCAACTGATAGAATTTCAGCTCTTCGAAGTTGTCGGGAGGCGTGTACCAGTTACAGCAGACCAAGAGCGCCTGGACTAGCTCAAGGGATTTCTCCCCTTTGACGACAACCCGTTCTGCTATGACTTTATAGAAATCATTGACGAGCGGGATCTGAGCCTGTGGTTGAATCGTCCCTACGGCAACAGCGATAACTGCATGGAATAGCACTGGCTTCTTCTGCCGGACGTCCTCCATCTTCGTCCCGTGAGGGAAGACCACCATCGGGATTAAGAGGGCCATCTCTTCGTTGAATCGCGCAAATGCTTGTGCCGCTATATCGGCGCTCACAAGGCCCCGGTCAATTATATCAGCCACTTCGTTGGCCCCCTCTTTTGCCGTCGAGTCTGACGGGTAACCCAGAGCACGCCATTGTCGGATCGCTTTGTTATAGATGGATTGTTCTTCGCTCGGACTAGACACCCGAGAGGTTGCGGGCGTCGCCTCTTTGCCCTCCCCACTATGACGCCGTTTTCTCCCCACCATGCTCCGCGGCGATCCCACCGGCAAAGGCGACGGCTCATGGGATGCGGCATGAGTCGGGGCCAGCCAATGCCTCGCTGCCGGCTCCTCGCGCGGTGGAGGCATCTGCACCGGCTGCAGCACGGGATCACGATCGTGAGAGGCCTGAAGGCTCGCGGTGAGCGCGTCAATCTTCCTCTCCAGCTCCGCGACGCGGTTATCGGTCTTCTTCTGTCGTTTGCGACTGGGAACCGTCACGATGCAGGTCCTCCCGGCTTTCGCGCATCGTTTGCAGGCGCCATTGGCATGGCTGATGTCCGGCTCACATCGCACTTTCAACTGCCTGCACGCTTCGCAGGCTCGGGGCCGCTTCAGCTCCGCGTACGGGTCGCTGGGGTCGACGATGGAGGGGTTGGAAAAGGCGTCGATGCCCGATGTCGAATCCGACCGGTGTTGGCTACACGGTTGGGTCACCTGGGGGCTCGAAAGAGGACCCGGGCCTCGAGGTGCTACCAGCACGGAATGCAGCCGGTCGGTAGGAGACAGATGTGGAGTCGAATCGGGATAATCTCTGGAAGCGACAAGCGGGTTGTTGCCATGTCTGGACGAAGGGGGTGGTAGATAGGGCGGCGGGCGGGTTTCGGCGCGCTCGGCCGGACGTCCGCCGTCTCTGCTATCTGCATGCAGGCGTGGATCGATCTCCATCGGGGAGCGCGGAGACTGCGGAGTGGATATCACATCATGGTCAGCCAGGCTCTATTCGGCGGGAAGTCAGTCATCATCGCCCGCCATGGGCCAAGGGCGGATGGCCAGTTGAGGTCATCCCGGTCGCGTTTCTCCCGGAATCAACGGGGGAAATTGGGCTGGTCTGCCACGATTGCATCTTGATTTTTGAGGCTTACCCGAGCAACAGTCTGGGGCCACAGGAGAGAAAAGAAAGCAAGCAAGCAAGAAAGAAAGAATGTAAGGAGCCAGGCAAGGCAGGGCGGAGTTGGAGTCGCGCAAGTCGGAGAATCGGACGGTCGGGAGCCGATGGCCGATGGTAACTTACTTAATTTGAGGAATGCGGTCGGTGGCTTGACCCGGACTCAAAGTGAATTATGATGATCTGGTCAGTTCTGGCTCATAGGAAAGTGGTTAGGATCACAGAAAGAAAAGAAGCAAGAGAAGGCAAACGAGTGGGAGTTGTAAGAACAAGGAGGACGACCAAAGAGAGAATGAAGGAAGCGAAAGAGGAGCTGAGGGGAAGCCACTGAAGCCACTGGGCAGTCAGTCACTCTTCGATTCATCGCCCAAATCCGCATAGCTTCCAACACTTTCTCAACACTTTCTCCCCAGAAGGATAATTGATTAATGGACCACAACCAAGTGAATCAGTGCAGATATATCGTTTCTCCGTCTTCCTCTATTCTAGGATAGATACTCTTCTACTACACACAGGAGATGCTTGTATTCCGATCTAGGTTGCAAGATAGCAACAAATCCAATCCTGCCAGCTCGTTGAACACCAACAGAGACAGCAGTTGAACCACAATAAGAAGGATGAAAATTGCAACAGTATAGCAAAGAACACCGGCTCAAACGACACAGAAGCAGTTGATCCACCCTCCTATATGAAGAGCAGAGAGTAAGACATAATCCGATATATAAGATGCGGAAAACCAGCCGCGATAGACTCTGCTCCACCCAAAAGCAAGAGTGAGCTCCAGAGAACCAAGTCCAATACTCAGGAGACTTTATGCACTGGGCACTCCTTCTTACGCTCGAACCACTCCACTATACATCTTTTATGAAACTTGCACAGACACTCCAGCCGCACGAGCGGCTGACCCACTTCGTACTCTTCCATGCAAATCGTGCACTCCTGCAGCCCACCATCGTGTCCAACGCAGTCTTTCTCCGTGGCTTTGAAGGTGACTAGCCGGACTGCAAGATGGGGCTGGACGGGGCTGCCGCTCTGGGGACTGGAGCGCCCGAGCCGACCATGAGTTTCAATACACGTCCGAATGTGTGCTTCCCGTGCAACCTCGCCCCCATTCGATCCCAGAAGCGGAAGCTCACAGTCACAGATCGGACATAGGTCCTGCTCACGGACATGCGGCGGGCGTGTATGCGACGGCCGATGAGCGTGAGGGATCGCGGGCAACGAGCTGGCGCTGCCAGCGGTCGGGTAAGGGAGCGGCCGAGTGGATGAGCTCACCGACCCAGATGTGAAGCGGGGGCTTGCCAATGCAGCGTAATTCATTCCGGGGACTCGCGGGGCAAAAGGGCCTCCGAATTCACCTAAACTTGAATAATCGCTGACGCCAACAGTCTGCCGGGTTGGTCGCGACCCGAGAGGTTCAGTTTGGAGCTGCGCATAATTGTGTTAACCACACTTGATCTTCTCATCGTCGGGCGCTCGACTGTAACTCACTGGTAAACTATTGTATAGACTTGGCCGGGTTGGAGAGGACAGCGAATGGTAAGAACGATGCCGAGAACTGGGTGGAGGAAAGTACGAGGACCCTTCTCCCCAGCCTGTCGCAGCGACGGTGCCTGGTCTTCCCGGATTTTGAACTGTTGTGAACCCACGAGGCGGTTCTGGGTTTGGGTCTGGCACACAGGGGTTGCAGAGTCTCACTTCCTCGCCCCCGCCGAGGGCTGGATTTAATGTTGTTGGCGAGTGAACCGCATCGTCCCCTCCGGAATGGAAGGCCGAAGTAGCACGGGGATGAACCAAAGCGGCTGCGGGGGAGCGGGTGGGATCGCGCACAATAAACTGCCGTGGAATAGTGATCCGATGGGGTGAGCATGACGCGCAAACGACCCGGCCACATTTCCGGCAGTGATGCTTCCTGTACCAGAAACTGAACGCGGTCCCACAAATCGGACAGTTGGTGACCTCCGCATCAGGCTGCCACCGCGGTCGAACATATTCCACGTAGTTATCCTGGGTTCGGGACCATGAACTGCGCCGAGGATCATTCGGGCGCGCACCCGGCGGTGAGGAGGACAGATCGATTGGAGTAGCAAAGGAAGAGCCAGGCATCATCATGGCAGGATGTTGCGACTGAGACGATCGTTGAGGCAACGACCTGCTATCCATTGTTCCTGCTTGGCTACTCGGACCGGCTTCTACTGTCCACGACTGGGATCTGAGGCCACGGGGCCAGACGTCCCCCTCCAAACTGACTATCCTTCTCTTCCGATCTGACCCTGTGACGGTGGACCGTCTTCGCTCGGAGCGTTGATCGCGTGCAGCCTCGGTGGCCTGTAAGATTTCCGAACTCGCATGAGGCCTGAGAGCAGTGGCGGGCCGAGTGGCGGGGAAGGCGGCGGTGGAGGAGGAAGCGGAGGATGAAGGACTGGCCGAATTTGACAACGACGACATGAACCCGAAGTACGAGGGAGAGGTCGACGATGGTAAAGTCTTTGGTGTCTGGGTCCCTGAGACCGAAGAGGAGACTAGTCTCCGCCGTTTGGAGGACGGGCCGTCATTGACTGGGTGGCGCGGTGATGCCAGGATGGGGAGGGCAGCCGGACGGGGAGATGATCAACAGCGGTAGACAACCGTGGATATGCTTGTGTGCCAGAGTGTAAATTGAGAACCTTAAAAAGAGGATTATTGAGCAAGGAGATGAATTGATCCAAGTCACACAGAGCCAAGGGCCTTTGACTTTGACTTTTGTGCGAAACAACACACAGGGCAACCTGGGGGGGGGGGGGGGGTTCGGACTTCGGGCGTCAAGGATTAACTTAATGATAAGAGCGCATGCAGTAAGGTCTCGTGACAGACCGTCTGTTCGGAACGAACAGGAATCCGAGAGAAGAAGAAGAAGAAGAAGAAGCAGCCTAAGCCAGACAAAGTGTGCAGCCGATCCACAGCCACAGCAAGTGACTAGTAGTCTAAGGCATTCAAATGTTCAAATGAGAGAGGGAAGGGGATAGGAAAGGGAGTAATCAATGATGGGGGAGTTTAAGCCACAGGGAGAGAGAGAGAGGGATAACTACTACGTAGGTAAATCATAAGGTGGAGATGCCGTAACTTCGAAGGTCTCTGGTTCGGGTCCCACCCGATGTTTCGCCGCGGGGCAATCAACTAAAGGCGGTCACAACACTGTTTTGATGATTACCTCCGGTAGTTAGTTGCTTTGCTACTTAAGTTTGCTTTCTCACTTTTCTTTTCATCTACTCTGTTACATGTACAGTACTTTTCTCTTCTACTCTCCCACAGGCATCGTGATCAGACGACAGATGGTGGCTGTGGGTCGCTCGTGTTCAAATGTAAGAAGGCCATCGAAACAACTTGGAACCAAATGCACATGGCCTGATTCTGCCAAGGAAACTGTCCCTCCCTTATCGCTTAATCTTTCTGGCAGATCTGCCTCTAACTAATCCAATCATGGATGGGCTGGACAACAGTCATGGTGTATAAGGTACTACTATGTTCAAGTATACTCAATAGGTAATCCAGCAGTATTATCACACAAGCCCATCCTCCAAATTTCGCTCACTATAGTTAAACTCAGCTATTACCGAAGATTCCGTACATGGAAGGGAAAATGAGGAAGGACTCCAAGATATACAAGATGCGACCCACATGCTTGCAAGGAACAGATCATGACCTAAATCAGGGCCGTCGGCTAGCACAATTTCACCAACACTGCTCGCAATGTAAGCTCGCGACTGGATGGAAGGGCAGAAATCCGGGAGGCATATAGAAAAAAAGAAGTGGCGAGGAAAGCAGAAAAACGCTAACCAGCAGATTGCCGTAAGATACTGATGCATATGTGAGGAGACCCAAGCGTATATCACAAACTCCGACGCATGATGATTTTGGAAGGTAACAGAGAATAAGAAAGAGATTCGTGAAAGGGGGAGCAGGAGGTGCAGAGGATAGGACAAACAGACTGCTCCCAATTCTCGCTTTAGTGGTCTCCCTCGTGGTGGTGTGCTTCAGTCACCAGTTCCGCAGCACTGCCTGCAAATGATGGCTCATCCGGGCTGGCTTCATGGATGTTATCCTGTGTACGAAACTGGGCAACATAGCCCATGCTAGATGGACGCTCGATACGCAGGTTCTCCGAGTTCCCATGCCGACGGCTGGACGTAGTTGAAGCGGTTGTCGAGGCAATTGAGAGGTTACGATCTCGTGAGGGAGAACTGGCTGCACTGAACGGCAACCGGCCTGTCACGGAAGCTGAGGGGTGAAGGTGATTGTGAGAGTGAGCATTAGGACTTTCTTCAGGTTGATTGGAAGGGGCCGTTTCTTCCGGGGCGACAACAGGAAGAAGTTCACCCGACACTGGCGCCTCTTCCGCTGAGGGGCCGGTAGTAGCGCCTTCTTGCTGAATAATCTGTCGCTCGGTCGATGGTGGTTGAGAGCTAGAGTGAGAGCCTACACGACTAGGGAGCTCGATAGCACCCCCTGTATCAACGTTCGGTAGGGTGATTGCGATCTCTGGAGTCCGTTCATGGGGCTCGCCTTCGGAATCATCGTAGTCACGGTCACTATCCGAATCTTGACGGGCATGGTCTGCGGCCTCCGGGTCCTCGGGTTCATCGGTATAGGGTTCATGGAAATCCTCGCCCTCTGGGAATAGACCCGGCGGTGGTGCCCTAGCACTCCGGACGACTTCAAAGCCTTTTCCTTTCTCCTTGGTCTTCCCTCTGAACAGGTTTCGGAAGAAGCCAGTCGCGGATGAAACAGGGCCCGTAGGGTCAGCGGGGCCTGTCTTCAATTTGCGTGTGCCCGACTGTGATAGCGGAGGGCCCCTCACTCGGTAATAGAAATCAACCTCTCGTACTGCATAGTCTGTTCTAGACTGACGAGGGTCCTCCAAGTCAAGATCGTCCTTGGGTGCTGGAAGGTACGCAGGAACAGGGGTATTCCTTCCAGAGATAGACGGGCCTTCCATAATATCGTCATCCACATCTCCATAGCTCGCCGCTCGTTTTCTTGCGCGGGACTTCTCCCTTGATACACCTATCTCGATGATCTTCTTGCGAGGCCTAGGCGGTCGGTAGTAAGGGTCATGGGGATGCACAGCGAAGACAGGCCCGCTTTTGGGCGAATTGCTGCTCGTCGTCTGATAGCCTGGTCCAGCAAATCCACCGGGCGTTGATGGCGTGAAGAAACCGCTGCTATTGGCACGACTGTGAGTTCCACCCTGTGCGCTCCCTGACTCAAAGAAGGCACTCGCGCGGCCTTCGCTCGCACCCGCCCGATGCAGAAGCATAGCAGAGCTTCCTGAAAGACTTCGAGGTCTGGATCCATCGAATTGGGAAGAGAGGCGGTCATCAGTATGTGCCAACATCGCAGCCTCAGATCCCATGCTCTGGCGTGTACCGACACTTTGTCGGGGCACACGACGTGACAGCTGTCGCATACCGAATACTTTGACCAGACCACCACGTGTCACCCCACCTTCATTGCCTCCCGCTCCGGCAAGTCGTGCGATAACCTCAATCAAGGTCTGAAGAGCATTGAGGAAGAAGCCGAACACAAGCACTAGGGCGTGCAGAAAAAGGATAATGTATCCGATCCAGCCCCGTGCAGCCTGCGAAACACCTAGTGAGGGGACGAAAACAATGCTGAGTAAAATTGTGAGAAAACGGATGATGGAGAAGCAGGCATGGTAGAGGTTCATGGAAGTGGGTGATGCGAATGGTCGGAACGCCACCAAGGTCAGTAATGAGACCACCTCGCAGATGGCGAGAAGCACAATTTGAGCGATTCCTGACGGCTGCAGCGCTCCAATAGCGATACCGCGGGCGAATGAAAGGAAGATCGGAACCAGAGCGAAGGCGGCCGCGTCGTCGCAGAAAGTGTTGTACAATGGGCCATACAGGAGGACCGTCGATAGGTCATCAAACAGGTACGATTTCGGGCGCGTAGTCGCGATCAAGCGAGTGGTCCAAATGGAGAAGGATGCCAGAATCAAGATCACTACCACCGCTAATGCAACACAGTAGGCCGGAGACTGGCCGGCAATCACGAGCTGGAAGAACGAAAAAGACATGAGTGGCAGCAGCAAATAGTTGAACACAATCCGGATGACGTTCCCAATGGTGAAGGGCATGTTCTTGGACCGAAGGTCTTCCTCCGGCACGTGGGCAATCGTACGATAGAGTGTGCGAAGCCCGAAGGCTACTTGGATCAGGACTGTGATCGAGACGACAATCACAAGCATCCAGACCATCATTCCAGGCCAGATGTCGCGTGATGTTGGCAATCCCACATATTGATTCAACCTGTCCAAGCCGTAGGTAGCATTGACAGTATAGACGCCATCAGCTACAGGATTCCGCTCATTTCCGGGGTCCAAGAGGCTTTGATTGAACATAAGGGCCGACCAGGCGACTTGACTAACCACAGGTTGGTAGTATCCAGGGTAGTCCAATGACAAGGCTCCAGTAAGCACGGCGAACTGTATGTAGTTGAGACAATCCCCAAAGCCCGGGGTCACTAGACGAAGGACATCCTCGTCGCGTCCATAGTTGCTGGTCCAGTGAAACGGGTCGGTGGTTCCCCATGGGCTGTAAATCGCTGCAGTGACAGTAGCAATCCCGACCAGCAAGAGAATGACCAACGGGATATATGTGATTGTGTTTCGAAGAGATGTTCCAAGGTCAGGGGTGATATCCACACTGATACAACCGATCCGTGTGGCAGCAGCATCGGCAGACTTGATTGTCAGGCGTGCTGACAAGGTCGAGAAATGGTACGCGGATTGCATGTCATGTTGGACCGAAAAAGCTCGCAGGGCCGAAAGATCGCTCCTATTCCAGTCAACACGGATTAGCTGTGGTCAGGAGATTGAAGGTAGAGAACTCACGCATTGGTGTAGAACACGGGGCCCAACGGACAGTCCCCCTGAGTGACAGAGTCACAGAATTTCGATGCATGATTATATGGATTCCAACTGAGCACGTTGATCTCCGACAAAAGAGTGCTTAGTTTATTGCTTGCAGCATCGTAATCCACGATCTTCCCCACCGTATCATTCGGATTGGACCAGTCGGGACTATCCGGGCTTGGATATGTTTCCCCATTGGCTGTACCAGAGACGTTCCCATAGACCGTGATATTGAGGGGATTGAGAGAGTCATGCAAGTCGAAAGCGACCGACACGTCAAGCGGGACGAACTGGAGTTGTTTCGGATTGGATTGGATGACAGCAGCATTCAGGCAATTGTCGAAATTCAACAACGCGGCGTAGCTCGGCGATAAACACGACATCCACAGCACCAGTACTATCCAGCTCACTCCGGCAAACAGTGTCCGATTGTTGCGCCATCGCGGTCGCAGTCGCCCAAGGCGCTGCGATTTTCGGGTTTGTAATCCAGATTCTTTGGTTTTAGGGACCTCAACTCCATCTTGGCGTGGGACCACCATGGTAAAGGGAATATCGATCCGTCTTGCGCCGCGTCCTGGACTCATTTCGGCCACTCTGTGTAACTGGGATGACCTCCTCGGGGAGGTCAGCCCCCTCGTAGACGGTTCAATCCACGTTGTCCTAGTAGCGTCTTTGCCTCGTCGATCAAACCACAAGATTTATCCGGTAAGACTGTAGCCGCGCGAACCTTCCCGAGCTCTTAAAAACAACGCAACGATGAATGGGGTGGTGGACCAGGGGGGGTCGAAACGCTGTATGCGGAATACGTAGATGAAGCGGGCGCAAGGAAAGCGAATGAGACAGAAGTCGAAAAGGAGAAGTTGATTACTCCTCTATCTCCCCCAAAATGGCGATGTAGGGGATGCGCACCATAACTTCGGGGGTTCGAGGGGGGGGTGGGTGGGAGGGATGTGGATGGCGGGGAAGGGGAATGGATTATCGCAAGGTCGGGAGAGCTTAAGCTGTCAACACGAGGAGGAGGAGGAGTCGGTCGCAATGATGACAGTTAATGAGAAAAGGGGCGGGGAAGATAGGTCTGATGTCAGTAAGGCTTGAAGCTGGAACAGCACAGCCGTGACGAAGAGAAGGGGAAGAAAAAATAGAGAGAAGAGTAGGAAAAGATTAGCATGGTTAGGGAATGCGAAATCCTCCCCCCTCTCAGTCTCTCAGTCTCTCAGTCTCTCTCTCTCTCTCTCTTTCGCTCACTTGCTCTCCAGTCTCACCAAGGCCAGGCCAGATCCAGCCAGCCCAGACAGTCAGACACTAGTCAGTCGAATCAGTCAGTAAGTCTCAGTCTCAGTCACTGTCATGGCCTGTCAGTGCCAGCTCGGGAATGGAGGGCAAGAAGAGCAGCATTAGCCAGCATTAGCCAGCACTTCAGTTTCAGTTGGTTGTGGTGCTGCTGACTGCGCCCTGTTTGCTCACTTTGCTGCGCAAAAACAGTTGACTGATTGGGGCGGGCGGCGGGGACTGGGTTTTTTTTTAGCGTCTTTTCCAAGATTAGAAGCCACTCCCCGACCACACTCCCCTAAGAGAAAGAGAAGAAAGAAACTCAAAAGAACAAGGCCCGTATAAAACTTGCTTAGACAACCAGACAGAACATCCATGGTGGATAAGCATCCACTCCTCTGGTCTTGGAAGAGAGAAAAATCCCTGATGTTGTCTCAGCCATGCTACCACTTTTACGGGTTACGAGCCCTTCCTTGTGCTTTGTTGAGAATCGGTTTTCTATCCCACTCACTGCACGCAGTAAGTAACTACTCCGTAGTTTGTGGGAGTAGAGAATTGTTGCACAACGATCAAATCAAGTGCGCCACCAATACGCTTACACCTTGTTCAGAATTCCGATGCAGTAGATGATCTAGATGATCTTAGCAGGAACGGAGGACTATTAATCGTCATAGGTGCTTCGTGGCGCCTCGTTTGCGCCATGCAATGGAATATATATCTTTCCGGTACAGTACAGCTCAATCGAGACTACCGTATTCAGACAGCACGATGTGTACACAGTATGCTGTACTCCGCGACATCAAGCAGTTCATTGTGAAGAAAGGATCACCGAACTCGCCTGGTGAGCTCTTCTGGGGAAATGGTCTATGATTGGTCCATCCAATGATCATGCTAGTATTGAGCGACTAGACTACAGTACTACTCCGTACTGTAGCCCTAGATATCCTCCATGAGTCCACGATAGTGATGACAGGTGGGGACTGGCCATTCAGCTCCAAGGCTTTTGGCGGCCAAAACATCCTGTAGTTGTGCCAAAGGTTACCGGCCGCCATGCTAGCTTAAAATCATTGTTCAGATCGACTCCGACTGCTTCTATGGTCTAGTGTAGATACAATCATAGTTAAACGAGCTACCCTATGATTTCAACAAAAAATCACATGGTGCAAGATACGAGGGCTCATCGTGCATGAAGAACGGCGCTCTCGCCGTCTTTTAGGAAGCTAAGCAGGTGGTAACTAACTAGCGGCCAATTCACCGCTGGTTTGCAGCCCCATTCCTCTGGACCATAAATTGAGAGAGAGAGAGAGAGAGATGTCACTGAGACAACAGTCCAGTTTCTTCCAGAGACACACTCCCTAAAACAGGAAAGTCCCGATGCTCGACCAACTACTCGTTAAGCCGAACCGGGTCAATAGGGGCGGGCAGAAGGATGTTTAAGGAGAAACAGGAGGGGAGGTGGAAAACAATGCAGCTGCCTAGTCGTGCTAATTCGGACACGAACCCAGCGTCCATTGTGTTGTTATGATTGTGATCCAAAAGTCCCTACTCAGACTCCCAAAGTCTTCATCTGCACGATGAGGAAAGCTTAGCATTAAATCGTCGCCGGGCAGCGGTACCACGTCGCACTTGTGCTGGACATTCTGTCCTACATTCTTCTCCCACTTGAACAGCTATGTATGCTTGTCTATCCGAAGCTCGGTCGACAGAGGGTTATTCGGCATGGGTTCCAGGACCAGAAAGAAGAAGCCTGTGGAGACAAGTAACATCCCATCATTGACTAGGAATCTTTGTCTTGCAGACGATGGGACTTTGCAGCAGCATGCGGGAAAATACTGCTCCGTTGAATTTCAATTTGATCTGCCGACAGCTAGGTTACTGTCCCTGCCACACTTAGACATAACAGCACTGGGGCATATCGTGCTGGAACACAATATTGTACGCTGCATAAGGGCGAGAATTGGACAAAAGACACTTGCCTACGTACTCCGTGCTATACGCTGACATGAGGGACATTGGCCGCCGGCGGAGATGAAAGAGGAAAGCCGGCATGCAAGCAGTCTCCCTTCCGGTCCTGACCCAGGCAGCTAACCGACTGTCATTCCCATTCGAATTGACTGCGTTTCTAGAAGCCTGCGACCAATTCGAAGTCTGTGGCCTGACCGGATACAATGCACTGAATGATAGCTCTGTTCGTGGCTAGTCCTGTCTCACTGCTGGAATTTGTTCGCCAGAGCTTGGGCTCGCAGTGTCAATGGCATGACGCGTAGAGTCAGGAAGGTTGGTTTGTCAACTGCGGTCCGAAGAACCCGGGGCCATCGAGAATCAGTCACTCACAGACAGGGGACGGACGGAAACTGAGAGACCTACTTCTTATGGTCACTGAAGTAGTTGCTTGCGATCTCCTAGCAGCTGAAGCTCTGTGGTTGAGAGAGTTCAACGCTCATGTCTGCCTTGACTTACAATACGTGCCTGCCCATAAGACGCATCTAGACGGAGCAAATAACCACAAGACAGGGGGATCTTCTGTGCAAGGTTACATTCCTGAGGTGCCTAAGTATGGGCCAGAGTATGCCCGTCTTCAAGAGACTGGAGATTCGGTCTGTGATCCATGATCTATGAAGTGTTTCAAGTACAGTACATGGTTGTTGTGCGATCCATCAGTGATGGCTTTATCACTTTTCTTGGTCGATCACCATCACCCAGCAACGACAGCCATCATTTGAGATGATCTGCCGAGCAAACGCGGGAAATGATTGACAGCAAACAAGAGCATCCCAGGAACCCTTGCTGATGGTCTCGTGCCGTTGCGCCCAATACAATGGGAGATTGCTGGACGACTGGCAATGGATTGAGGAAATCCGAGCAGGATTGCGACTAAATTGATTAGTGCGGTCTGAGGACACACTCATGTACGAGTAAATATGCTCTTGTAAGCTGGTGCATAAACATCTGCGACTTTCAGCAATTGATGAGGTTGTTCAATGGCTTTGCCGATCGCCATGACTCGTAGGGGACTGTATTAATTGTAGGGTAGCTAGCCCTTTGTAGTGGCATTGAGTCGCATTGACCCTGGGATAGAGACCACCACTATCCTAGGTTTATTGAGGTGATCATTTCTCTCGAGAGTTCTACCAGGTAAGGGGAGGCAAACATAGTATTGATGCCTGGATGGTAAAATGGAGGAACTATCACCATAATTACCTATCCCCGGTCGCCCCCCCTCGCAGTGGCAGCCAGGCATTCCCAGGGAATAATGGTAATAACAATCCTCTACATGGATGGGCGGGAGTGCAAGGTTTCAATGAGCGACCCACCCAGAGCCAGACTATGACCATATAAGGCAAAGAGCGGTTTCAAGATTTCAGGCTGGGATCAGCCAACGGATGGAATGCATAGCTTTGTGGGGCGGGGGGAGAAAAGCCAACTAAACAGCCCACCAACCCGTCATGGATTGGCCCTCAGCCTTTCTAATCGGTTCCTCTGATAACAGGGGGGGCAGTTGATGCTGATTCGATTTGATTCAACCCCGTCTCACCCCCCAAGTCCACGTCAGTTTCAACCTGCGGCGGCCAGTTAACTAGTCTATTTCCCTAGACAAGTGGATATGATGGTCATTTACGGAGACTGACCCTGCTCCTATCCGCCGCATACGTGTCCAGCGTCGTGGTCGTGGTCGTGGTCATTGTCGTCGCGTGTCATTTGCGATTGAGGATCATCTTCCAGCTTTTCCAGGTTCTTTTGTCTATTGCCTACAGAGTATGTCGACAGATCGAAGGGAAGGGGCTGTCGAAAGGATTGCCGCCCGAAGAAGGAAGCGCTTGTTAGCTTGGAGCGAGTCAATGAGCGCAGCATTCAGCGAACCCCTCCCCCATACCGGGAACAGTACCGAAGCATAACAGACGAAAATGATCAACTTATCCGAATGAGGTACAGTACGTAGTACGGAGTAACTTACTCTGTATCCGTAAATTGATAGAATATATATGGACCTCCCGTTATGGCCGTGCTGGTTATCACCACGTGATTGACATGCTTATGGCCCGGAAAAATGGGGAAGGGGGCGCTGCTCAAGGTTGTCAGCTTAGTTAAACATGCCTATACTTACTTAGTGGAGTAAGATACTCAGTCAAGTGCCTCCTACCGAAACCACAATGGGTATTAATAGATTCATAGGATATCCTGTACATCGTAGTAGCTTGATGCGTGAGACCAGCAGATGGTAAGACATCAGGCCGATTTGTCTGCACGTGAGCATTGACTTGAGAAGTTTGCGGGGACGCTGGTTGTCGTGGCTCGAGGTTTAGTCAGTTGTGGTTAGATAATAAGCGCAATCAGTAGAAAATACTCAAAGGGTTAGTTACTCCATGGTGTACTCCGTACTGTGTACACATACTAGAGTGATCATTCTCGTAGTGGTAAGTTAGTGGACATTTGCAGGGGCCGGAGAATGGCCCTTTGGTAGGCAAGTACAGTGACTTAAATTGGTACCTTCAGGCCTAGTACAGTAGTACCTACCGTAGTACTCAGTGACTTTAGTACTGAATACGTGGTAAAACTGCCTTAGGAACTCTTCTGGGCTTTCCCCTCCCAACCCAAATCTAATCCCTCGGTCGCAAGTGAGACTTAATACCACGGGTTCAACCGTCCCCATTGTTTTGTGCCCACATGTTCTTTTCCCTGGTGCTGTTTATGAATTCCCTCTAATCTCTCGGTCTTTCTACTCTCCCCCCTTTCTCTCTTCCTATTGCGCTGTTACTCTTTCCACTCTTCTTCTTCTTCTTCTTCTTCTTCTTCTTCTTCGTCTTCTTCCTTTTTCTTCCCCTCCTCCTTCCTTACGTGCAACAAGTGTTTCTTTTCCAAATAAGTCGCAAGCAGCTGCTGGACCAGCGCTTGGCAATCTCTCCCTTTCTAGAGTTCTTATCATCTGTACAATACAGCCGACGGCGCATCGAGCAACTGTAAGGCGCCTGAATTCGTCTGCACAAGCGTTGTCCGGCATTATAACTAGCCTTCTAATGTAGGTCATTGCCTATTTCCTGCTACAATATTTCTTTTGGCTCGTTTGCACCCCTCTCACCCCCTGAGCATTGCTTGATAACCTCATCTCCCCTTGGTTCTATGGTCTCCGTTCTGAATGGTGGTTTAATTGGTCTTGGTAGATCGCTTGTCCGCGTCTCCACATCGGTCAACGAAGGCAATCGCGCTTGATTCCCCTCATTTGCAGGGAATCCCTCTGGTCGCAATTCGAATCCTTGACTTTAGCACTGGTTGACTTCAATTCTTCACTGCTGCTTTTGGATCTCGTCCAGCAGCGCATAACAAACAACTCCGCGAAACCGACGTCTTGAGCTTGCCCGCCGACCCCCTCTCGCTCTCATAGAGTCACTATTTCATCCGGTATACTCTGTCCTCGGCTACCTTGCAATCGACTCCAAAGCTTCATCCAAAGTCCCTCCTGTCGATCAACCCTCTGTCCAACCTCCGAGCAGCGCACGAGCACTTGCAATCCAAGATTAGGTGGGGAAACACGGACTGGCATCAATTGGCAATGCTGTAGAGCAACTCATAGCAAATCGAAGGAATATACCCACAGGAGAACTGGCCAGAATGTCCACAGAGGACCCTTTTGCTTTCCTCGGCGAGGAACAGAAACAGACACACGGCAAGAAGCCGCATTGGAGGGAGAAATTGTTTTCCAAGGACAAGAAAGCCAGAGGATCTACAGACCAACAGATTGAGGCATTCTTGGGACCTACTCGCTCCAAGTCTTTGTCCTACGGTGCAACAACCACTCAGCGCGAACTGCGGCCGCTGCGTCCGGATGCTGCTAGTCGCTGGCCCTCTGCCCAGGATGTGCTCAATGCCTCGTCCTCAATCACCGCTGCCCATGATGTTACTCCAGTAGCGGACTTCACAAAGCCTCCATACAAGAGTCGTCCTCGAAAAGGAGTGAAGGTGAGGTTTGCCGATCGGAAGCCCGAAGTCATCGGAGAAGGAGGAGACGAGGTAGAGGTTCCAACAATGGAAATATCTTTGTGTCGAAACAGGGCTCAAAGCCTGGAATCAACCGAGTCAGACAGCCAGTCCGAGCCGGAAGAGCCTCCTCAATTGCGTCTCGACACCTCATTCGGAGGAAATGATGCGCCTACGCCCCGTGAAAAAAGCCGCGAACATCCTAAGGCACTGGCACTTGGAACGAGAGCAGAGGACTGGAAACCTCTTCTCCTCCATAATGCCCAGGATGCGGATTTCTTGATGACCCTGAGTCTGGGAGAAAGAGGCTCCCGTCTGTCATTTAGAGCCTCCCCAGAGTCGAATTCGTTTGCGCAACGCGTTCGGGCGAAGATGCAAGCTGAGGAGGGTCTTGCTTTGCAACATCGACTCTCGGATCCTATGTCGCCCGGCGATGAGAACGAAACTCAATCTCCGGCTCTAAGAGTTCCGGATAGCCCTAGTTCGACTTACGAGACGCCGCCGATTTCTGAGACAGAGCCAACCCCTCCAGAAAACCCATTTAAAGACTCTCCAAGTCCTCCCTCGGTCACCCGGTCTGTGGCGTCGGAGAGACCTGTTCTTTCTCCGGTTCTGTCAACAAGTAGCAACATACAGACTCCTTCCTCTCCGATTCGCCAGCCGAATCCTAACCTACCCGTTCCAGAAGTTGCAAGCCGACCGTCTAGTAGAGATGCGCGAGAACCCTCTCGCAGTCCACAGCCGCCGAAGTTCTCTCTCAAGTCTATTGCCAATCAGCTAGGTGACACTGCTTTCGCAGACTTGAAAGGGTATGTGGTACAATTCCGGGACCCAATTGAGATTGCCGCCGAAAGTGCAAAGCCACTTGTTGGAACCCCACTCTCAGAATGGATGAGGGCAGCCTTGTGGTGGTTTTTGCGTGGAAAAAAGAGACTAGAAGCCTATGCGCGATCGCGCCCTTCGAGTTCGAGTTCTGGTGTCCGGTCACCCCAGACTCGACCCGCAGAGAGCGCGAAGCAAGCGGTCGTTGATCTCGCCAAGGCATTGTGGATTACCGAGAATATCGTCCCTCAACATGAGGAGCTGGCTCGATACGGTTCAATGAGCGTGGATGCTTTGCTTGCTGTGGCAAGTACGACTGGCAACAAGGAGCTGGCAGATCTTCTAAGCCTGAGTCAAACCATATCGAATCACTTGCGGTCGTTGGCGATGTCTATCAAGAGGAACAATATTCTGATGACTCTGGCGCAGGAACGTTCTCCGAGTGACATTGACAGCACCGTCTGGGTTCAGTATCCTGCTTTTGCGCCCGATGTTGCTGCGATTTTATCGGGGACGGCGACGAAATCTCTCCTAGTTGACACCTCTGGGAAAGCACACAGCTTCGTGCAGATGATGCCACTTGGCGATACGAACCGCTATTTCAGCTATGGAAGCATGTTTGTCGACGTCTGTATCACATCGAGCGACGATGATGACAAGCAACATCCTGTACCATGCGCTTTGTCCATCATCCGGGATAGGGCTGACTGGTACGTTTTTGCGGCCATAACTAGCCAGAGCGATCTGGTCAATATTGTGATACAATCCGATAAGAAGAACGGTCCTACGTGGGAAAGTGTCAATTGGCACGTCCGGTCACACTCAATGCGCGTTAAGCTTCCCCGCGGCTTTGAGTTACATGTTCAATTCCAGGAAGAGGATTTTAAGAACATCTGGAACATTGTTCAGTACACCTCCAAGACCGAAGCGAGTCTCAAGCCAGAGAAAAACGAGACATTAATTTACGAGAATACCCTCAAGACTTTCCGCTACATTGACTCTGTAACTCCCAAAGCCTTCCCTTCCGAGCCTGTGGAAAGATGTCGCATACGCCTCTTCGAGAGAACTGTGCCGTTGACTGAGGGCACAGGCCAGCGTATGCAGCACCAGGGCTTCCGGATAGCGATACTTACCAGTCCGAAAATCAAGACTCTGAGCAGTGTGCGTCACATTCTCGGAAGTGGCGCCCCTCTAGTCTTTGGCCTTCTCCGTGGTGACGATGGGGCACCTGCTCTTCTTCTGAAAGTCAAGGAGGATGGTAGAACCAGGTCTATGCTGATGGCATTCGAAGAGCTCGAAGAGCGAACAATGTTGCATTCTCTCCTGTTGGGAATTCTTCCGCAGGAACGGGAAGCCAAATCATCGGATATCTCTATTCGGGCCTTTACACTTGAGCAGCCCGCGGATCGAGCTGCGGGAAAACCCGCTAAGGAACATATCCAATTCCCCGCTGGCACGATCTCGATCATAGATGAGCAGTATACACGACCGGATCATGGTTATGGCCCTACCGTTCTTTCGGAGCATTTGCGTGCCTTCATCGCGACGGAATGGGGTTCGGTTACGGACCGTCTCAACCTCGGTACGTATGTGGATTTGATGAACTGGTAACATGGCTGACGTATTGCAGGCCCTGGTGAGTTGAAGCTTGGCCTTGATGTCAACAATCGAACAGGTCTTAGCCTATATCGACCAGGCCAGAAAGATCTTACTGTTTCCGTTGCGGAGAACATGGTCATTCCCGAGATGCCTGATAAACTGACCGACTCTCTCTCCAAAATTATGGCAAACCCGACGATTCGACGCTTCGACTTTGCAACCGTGCAAGGTACGGTCCCTACACTCCTGGCAGCATGAAGACCAATTGATTGTCGTTTTAGATCTCCACACATTTCAACAGGCCGTGACAGGGTTCAGGGTGCTTTTTGATAGGTAGATTCCCAGAGAGCCTTTCTCTCTCTTTTCCTCCGATGCTGACGGAATAACAGTGTGGCCTCATCATTCGCCATCTCACGGCGTCGTATGGTGGTTCCCATCACCAAGAAATGGGAATCGAGCCTCGCCCGGGTCCAGGTCATCCGTCGGGACAGAGTCGTGCAACTTGTGGCTTTCCTGAGCGATTTCCAGTATGGCAGATGCATGAACTTCGTTCTCAAGGGCACAGACACTCTCGAGCCGTTCGGCAAATCCGGCAAATTCGGCGTCCGCATTGTCGATGCTAAGTTTGCGTTGCCGAAATCCGACGACGATCCTGCCTCCAACTTTGTCTCTCTGGATACACCGGATTACCCAATGGAGCATGACGATATCTCGATTGCCTTCGACTCTGAAGCAGGTATGTATTCGATCTTTCACTTCAAACGTTTGTCCTCTGTTTGTCTAGGTATCTAATTCGCCGGGGTGGTGTTGTGTAGACCGGACCAATTTCCAATCCGCTGTTCCAGGCTCCGTCCGTGAACCATCCCGGATGGGCTCGCTTCGCCGATAATCCATACGCCCGACAGTTTCTCCCCACTCAGACCCGAGACAACTCCTTTCGTTTCCAACCTCTTATCTGGTGTCGGAACCGCGTAAACTCACGCCATCCCAGCTCCACCCCGCATCAGTCACGTGTCGACTCACCGCCATGGAGAAGCTCTTTTCCTTCCCCCACTTTTGTTTCAAGTCACCGGAAGGGCGTGCCGCAATCCCCGGCTTTGACCTGCCCCCCTCTCTTCCCCAAACCGCCCTTTTCATCCATATTCCCTATTTATCAAATAAGCTCCTGTGTGACATAGCACATACTCCTCTGCTAGGGCTGTTATTGCTACTTTCTCGTGGAAAGAAAAGTACAAGATGGCTCCTGCAAATCGAGAAATGGGAACTTCCACGCGCTCACTCCATGCGGATGATGCGCTAAATGTGGTTTCAGACGTTGCTCCTCCAATTCACGTTGCCACTACTTTTCGGTACTCCGATAACCCTGACGATCTTGTGCCCTTCGCAGACCTTACAGGCGACGTATGTCTCGAGCTACCCGTATGAATTTCTCTGGGCGCTTCTAACAGTCATGCCGCAATATAGAATGAGCGGGACAAAACAGCACACATATACTCGAGACTGTCGGCTCCCAGTTCTACGCGCTTTGAAGCCATTCTCTCATCCCTTCTCAATGGCGAGGCCATCAGCTACTCTTCCGGGTTGTCAGCCCTGCATGCTGCCCTAACGCTGCTCAACCCTCGCCGTATCGCGATCGGAAATGGCTACCATGGGTGTCACGGTGTGATCGCACTTTTCAGCCGCGTAACTGGACTTCAGAAGCTGGAACTCGACTGTCCCGCGGAGCAATTAGAAGCAGGTGATGTAATACACTTGGAAACGCCGGTGAATCCCGAGGGAACCGCATTCAACATCGAAGCATACGCCAAGAAGGCGCACTCGCGAGGGGCGTACCTTATTGTCGACGCTACGTTTGCACCTCCGTTCCTCCAAGATCCGTTCAAGTGGGGCGCCGATCTGGTCTTGCATTCGGGGTCCAAATATTTTGGGGGCCACAGCGATGTTCTATGCGGTGTGCTTGCCACTCAGCGCGAGGACTGGGCTAAGCAGCTACTTCAGGATCGGATCTTCCTGGGCAGCGTTATGGGGAATATGGAGAGCTGGCTGGGTGTGAGGAGCCTGCGGACTCTCGAAGTGCGGGTTCAGCGCCAGAGCGAGAACGCGACCAAGCTTGTTTCGTGGCTACACCAAGCGCTTTCCGACCAGAACCCTGCTTCTGGTAGCGACGAGGCTTTGGTTCAGGCAGCTCTTGACAGTGTGCTTCACGCGAGTCTGCAGAAGGAAGATGAGTCGTGGTTGTTTAAGCAGATGCCTAATGGATTTGGACCTGTCTTTTCGATCATCACGAAGACGGAAGATTACGCTCGCAAACTCCCTAGCAAGCTTGCTTTCTTCCAACATGCTACTAGCCTTGGAGGAGTTGAAACGCTTATTGAATGGCGGACTATGTCGGATACCACGGTCGATCGCCGGTTGCTGCGGATTAGTGTTGGTTTGGAGAATTGGGAGGATCTTCGCCAGGACTTGGTGACTGCATTCAAAGCTTTAACCGAGAGCAACTAGATTATGCGATAAGAATAGAAAGTAATTACTACAATCAGTATTTGTGTGTAAGGAATAAGGGTGCGCAATGCGTACTGTGTAGTGAGCGGGGCTGCTTATCGCCGCCTCCTTTGCCGCGGTTCTTCTCTTATCTCTCTACAATAAAGTTGCATAAGTTATTAATCTGACAACCTCACCTCCGAACCGCGCAAACAAGACGACTCAACCCTAACAGCTCCTCACCCGAGTCAAGTCAACCACCTCCTTCTTCTCTCCAGCCAGGTGTCTCTCTCTCTCTCTCTCTCTCTCCATCTCTCAAGATTAAACACAACCTCACACCTACCCATCCATCCACCATACACACATATCGAGATAAAAGCAAACGAGAAGAAAACCAATCAACCCACTAGCAACAATGTCAACCTTCCAGATCCACTACTTCTCCACGGCCACCAGCTACACCGGCAAACAGACGGAGCGCCTGCCCGCGCCCCTACCCCTCGACCAACTATTCCCGCTCCTGGAGGCGCGGTACCCCGGCATCACGGCGGCAGTACTCCGCAGCTGCGGCGTCAGCGTGCGCGAGGAGTACGTCGATGTCGAGGGCGAGGATGCGCGCACGGTGGTCATTGGGGCCGGTGATGAGGTCGCGGTCATTCCGCCGGTTAGTTCGGGGTAAAATTTTGGTGTAAGTATGTTCTGAGACCGAGTTCTTTGGGTTGGGGGGGTCAGGGTGTGGACTGGGGGTTAAACTTATGACTGATTATATTGGTTCTAGTTTTGGTTGGACTATGCTATTTGTTTTTTTTTTGGTGCTGAGCTGGTATAGTATATATAATTCCGGGGAGGGTGGGTGTATTAGCTGGAGTATTAAGGCTGAAAACAGGAAATGGGAACAGAACAGAATCTAAAGTACATAAGTGGAAAAACGGTGGATGAAATGAAGGGAAAGGCGGGAGGGACATTCAAGAGAGAAATCTGAGAACAAGAGAGGTCCACCGTTGTGGTACAGTACAGTACAGTACAAACAAACAAACAAGCATTTCTTCACATCAACGCCACTGTTACCACCACCAGCAGCAGCAGGTTAGCATTACTTATCCTTTCATCATCATCACCCCAGGAATCCATCGCGCAACAGCATTTCATCATCCTCTACCCCTCCAACTTCTCCACCCCAGCCTTCTTCTTCTGTCGCCAGAGAACGATCCCACAGATCGCAGAGAAGAAGAACATGATACTAAGGTATCCATCGTTAGCCCAAACCCACCCCCATCTCTATCATATCCCTCACAACAAGAGAGAGGGGATCAAAACGCACCATAAAGCAATACTCAACCCCCAAATCGACTTGGCCTCCAAACACACCGCCTTGGTCGCCCCGATCCAATTGCTGTAGTTGACTTTCCCATCCAGATGGTCGAGGTAACTGCTCAGATGCGTGGCAAAGGTGTAAGCCGAAGAGTTGTTGTTGCTGCTACTGCTGCTGCTGCTCCCGATCTTCGTGCATTGCAGGTACGACAGCGGTTTGCCCAGGATGACGGCCACCACGATTACGGCGATGAGGAGCAGCGTGTCCAGGACGGCGGCGGCCAGGAAGGGGAGGATGTTGTCGTAGTAGAGGATTGTGGTGATTAGTGCGTAGATTACGGCGATGCTTGTCTTTTTGATGGGGTTGTTAGTTCTGGGTGTTTTGGGTAAGGGGTTTGGGAAGGCTTGGGGGGTAAGGGAGGAACTGACAACTGTGATGGTGCCGATGAAGATGGCCGGGGGTGTGGCGTTGTTGGACACGATTTCTGAGATGAAGTTGGCTGTGAGGCCGATGATGGTGATCAGGCTGCACATTTGGATCAGGCGCGCGATTAGGAAGGTTGCGCCTAGGAGGCCGTAGGGAGGCATTTTGTTGATGGTTTGGATTCTGTGAATGTGGGTGTGCTGGTGTATGTGTCTGTGTGCTCGAGGTTGCGAGGACAAGGTCGACTTTGGGTTGGACAATGATTATGAGGGGCTAGGTGATGATTATAAGGTGCTTTGCAGCGAAGGAGTGTAGATGTGAATAGACACAATCCGGACAAAGGAAAGAAAGTATGGAGAGAAAGTATAATAAAAGGAAGAAGGAAAGTAAAGGCAAGGAGGGTGTGAGTTACTCTGAATAGACTTATTGACTCAAGTTGAGAAGTATCCGGTTGAGACAATGAGGCCTTAAATACTGTGTACATCTCCCCATCTTGTCTCATCCTGCTCCCATCCCCCAACCCAACGATCAACGATCAACAAAAGAAGCTCAGGTCTAGACCACCATGCCATACTGAGCCTCTCATTGCCCTCTGCTGCAGCGCCAATGGTCGACTCGCATGGGTCCAGTCGAATGCTGAGCCGGGAAGCGAGCGCTTACAATCTCGATTGGCATCCACCCTGGCGCGTAGCGATCTCCCTTCTCCGGGACAGCCGGCCACTCCTAGCCAACAGCCACCAGAGCTTATTTCGACCTGAGACAACCGTCTGTCAAGGACTGGCGCTCGGGAAGGTAGCTTTGTTACGGAGACCTTTGCCCTGGTGAAGCGCTCCCTGGTCTGTTTGCACGCATGGGCCCTAGCCATTTGCCTGTGATAGCGATACTGGATCAGAACTGTCTGTCGGATCTTATTATAGATGCAGACACACGGAAGCGTCTGTATGCAGATCTGTGTCGCCAGATCCCTGGATTTCGAGCTGCTGTCCCGCATCTCTATATTAAGCATGGGGGTCAGACCCTGGCCCTGCGTAGATGAGGCTAATGGACTGGCCGTTGTTGGTGGTATGTCAACGTGACTAACGCTAGATGAAATACTCTGGTCCCGCTTTTGCACGAGCCTTATTCCCACAGTGAGAGGGTTGGCTCGCTACACTTGCACCATATGCACGCGCTGGGCTTGTCGGTGGGTGTTGGCCCATCCGTATAGCCAGTCTTCTGAAACCGCCGTGGCTATGTCACGCCAATTGATGCGGGAAATGCTTCTGAGCCTGATCTAGGCACTGGGCAATGCTATTTGCAGCCACTAATCCGGTGGTGAGTTGATACGTATCTGGAGCAGATAGAACGAGCCACCAGCCATCGGTGGCGGTAGGGCCACTCGATCGCTCGCAATTGTCCTCATCTGAGGCTGTCCGAGGTGATGCTGCATACAGCTTGACTGTTTTGTCCTCAAACATGGGCCCGGTCTCTTCTAATGGTAGCGCGCAAGTTATGTGCTCGTTGCATTCTTTGTGTCGAGACCGCCTTGGGATGCCAATCTATGGCATTGATCAAGTTAGTCAACTCATGTTTCGCAGAGAGTGAGGTAGGTGAGACCAGAATGTCGCTAGTGACTGGGATCGTGGTATCATCGGTCTTCGTATCCACTAGTCAACAGGCTGGACAAGGTATTTCCCTTCACTTTATCGAAGCAGGAGGATAGCATGCAATTGACCTCGACTGGCACTCAGATCATGCTGTAGGGATTTTGGCACAGAGATTGGCAGTGTAGTGAGTATATGTAAGCGAGCTAAAATAGTGAGCTCGCTTTCGAGTAAAGACTCTCAATGAATAATTTCCTGTTTGAGGTTCATCCTGCCCTTGCAGTGTCCAGATGTGCTGTATACATATGCACCTTGGAAACATCTATAAAATGACTAATCATTGATGGCAAACTGTCTGACCGCCCAAGCGGTGAGTGGCAAATGCCGGCCTTATCAGTGGATTTTTCGGTGTCGGGGATTTGCCGCCGTGCGCTCTTTCCCTCCTCCTGCCTCTCAGATACACCTGCTCTGCGATTGTTGGGCATGTATGATGGGTGCTCCAGAATGTCCTTGCTACTCTCCAAGGCGAGAGTCTCGCAGAGAGTGGCTGGTGTGAATCGCTATGCCTCCAACCTGAAGCTTGTCCGGACCTGCGGGATCGCAGCATCGCGTGCCTCCCCGAGATTAAGTGTCAGCAATCCCACTAAAGACTATCTTATCATCCAACGGCGACATTTCAGTCTAGGATCCAAGGTAAAATAATCCACCCGAATGCTTTGCTTACTCCGGTGGTTAATCGCTGGGTTGCCTAGTGTCTCTCCCCTCAAGACCATCCTCAAGACTATGAACCGTCCAAACCGACGACTTCAACTCAAGGCGACGACCTGCTGCAATCGGCACTTTCACTCGAAAATCTTCGGCTGCGACTCGAATTTGAGAAGTACGGAAATGTTCGAGACTATCTGCAGAAATGGCAAGACAGCCAGGATAATTGGGCGGACCCTGTCCGAGGACCTGGAACCGCGAACAAGATGCTCGCGACCGATGCCTGGAGAGGGAACATGCTGAACGACAACCGTGAAGCTATGGATGCAGGATTTGATGTCCTACGAGAGTCAGACGATGATGCGGAGCTTCACAACAGAGACGATGAAGGCGCGGGTCTGAATCACTACCTGGAGCCAGGTGACCTTGTGGCCATGTCAGCGTAAGTGAGCTCCGAAAGTTCTTCATTTCTGCAATAACCTCGCTGACGTCCCCCCTCCAACCGCACAGGTCTGATGGGATCCTTATTTACGCAATCTACGTTCGCTCTATTGCCAAGCAGCAGCAATTTTACACGGATAGAGGTAAATGGCGCATCGGTTTCAAGAGGGACCTTGAATACGTCGTGAAGGGATTCGTGCCGCGGGAAATGGTGGCGTCCCTTCTGCCTCACTTCCCCGAAGATCTTGCTGCGATGAGTAGTGAATTTCAGTCCACCATCGAGGGCGGAGTTCCCAGGCATGCAGGAGCTCATCTCATCAAGAAGATTCAAGAGTTCGACTTGGGCGTGCGGGAAATCTACCGCAACAACGCGCTACGGCTGGACAACCTCCACGACTTGGTGGCAGACGACGAATCAAACTTGTTATGTACCCTCGAGGAACTGGCCTGCAAGGCTCTGGAAATCGAGGAGGACCAGTTGGATCCAACGTTGCTTTTCCTCATTCATCGGTGCGTCCACGAGAACTCGTTCCTGATCGATTATGACCGGAGCTCTCTTTTCGTCAACCATTACCTAGTCAGACCTCGACGTGTTGCCCGGGTGATCAATACCGTTTGCACTTGGGTGCATGAGCACCAAGATTATATTGTCAACTCAGCCCGTGGCAAGGACACCCCCTATATCCGCAACCATCCTCTACAGCAGTTTCTGTTAAAGGCCCAGCGTCTCATTCGGCAGAGTCGGACTGTGCGATCCCCAACCACCGTGGCATGCGTGGGCCCAAGCGCTGTACGAGTCGAGCCCAAAGAGAACGCTAGCCCTGCGATATACCGTGAGGTTCCCACCGAGAAGTTCAACGACGATGATCGTGCCATCATAGAATACTTGCAGCATTGGTGCCTGCCTCCTCGGCGAATGACAAGAGGTCATATGCGGTCCGCGGGGTCGCATATCATGCGCAGCACCGGCATGTACAGCGCGGTGGAATTGGGCCCCGCGACAGCCACGCTCTTCTTGCAGGAGCTAGGTGTATTCCATCCTTGGGAGAATACACGTCTTCTCGACCATCATCTTGCTCTTCCCGGGCATGGGGTCTCTCACGAAAGCGATAATCTGTGGGCTAGAGTAGCCGGAGAAGCCCAATTGCTCGCGGACAAGAGCCAACTCGAAGATTCCATGAAGGATTTGCGGGTTGATTGGGGTGATCTGCAAGTTTACTGTGTAGACGACGTTAGTGCAAAGGAGATTGATGACGGTGTCTCACTCGAGCGCATCCCCGGATCAGACGACACTTTCTGGATTCATATCCATGTTGCCAACCCCACCGCATTCTTGGATCACGAATCGAGCATCATCAAGCGGGCCGCCTCTCGAGCCGAGAGTCTTTACGTCCCTGAGCGTAGTTATCCCATGATTCCCGACTCCGTGACGCAGAAACACTTCAGTTTGGGCCCGAACCGTCCCACGCTCACATTCAGCGCCAAGATGAATCTCCAGGGCGACATTCTGGACACTAAGGTTGCAAACGGTACGATTCGGAAAGTAACATACATAACTCATGACCGACTACGCCGCATCTTCAAGCCAGACACCGAAGCCAACGATAGCACTCAGAACCTATCCGTGGGAGGAGAATTTCCCGAGCGAATCGCTGGTCGTAAGGGAATCACAGAGACGCTTACTCCTGAGGATGAGGAAACCTTCCACATTCTCCGTCAGTTGATGGCGGGCTGGCGTGAACGTCGTCGTGAAAATGGAATGCTGGAATTCCACTACCCGCCCCGAGTTTCCGTTTCCATGTCAGTTGGCTCCGTTGCTCTACCGCCGCGAAAGCTGGAAGCTACCGAAGGCCGCTATGTCCTGGGCGACCCGGTGATCCGACTCCGCCATCACAACATCGACCTACAGGCGGTCCGCGACGATACGACCGACAACCTGATCTCTCTCCTCATGAACTTGGGATGCTGTGTTTCCGCCTCCTGGTTGTCGTCGCGCAACATCCCCGCCGTCTACGACGGCACCCAGTACCACCCTGAGTATCGCAAGCTTACGCGGGAGAACATGGAACAAATCGGCGGCCAGGAATGGCTGAACCTGGCCTCCCCCACGGGCATCTCGCTCTCCCGCCCCATCCGGCACGTCTCGCTCGGCCTCGACGCGTACGTCAAGTCCACCAGCCCGCTCCGTCGCTACAGCGACCTGGTAGCCCACTACCAGATCGAGGCAGCGCTGCGGTTCGAGCATGCCCACAACCGTCGTTTGGACGCCGCCGCCGCATCCGAGACGGAATGCCGCTCCGTCCTCCCCTTCTCCGCGGCCGACGTAGACCGCTGGCTCGCGCGGTCCCTGTCGTTGCGCCTTCGGCTGCGCGAGTGCGAGCGCGCCTCCATGCAGTTCTGGGCGTGTCTGCTGTTCTTCCGCGCGTTCTACTTCGCCGAGTCCCCGCTGCCGGCGACCTTCCAGTGTCAGATCAGCAAGCGCTATGATCAGGCGGACCTGGCCAGCACGTTCCAAAGCAGGGGCTGGAACGGCGTCCTCTCCGCTTTCGGCGTCCGGTGTCGGGTTCTCGTGCCCCCCAGCATGCCGGACGCGGACCAAGTGGATGTCATGAGTCTGGTGGAGGCCAAGGTCACGCTTGTCGATATGGACCGGATGCTGGTCGTCGTGGAGGCGACCCGGTTCATCTGTGGCTCGCCTGCGCAGTCAATGTTGGGGGCGTATAGACCTACCATGGCTTAGCGGGATGTGTGTGTGTGTGTGTGTGTGTGTGTGTGTGTATGTGTACAATCTGGCTTCTGGGTGTATATTGTTTCATGCCATTGTGCACCATGTAAGATACATAGTATACCATCTCTCTCTCTTATTTTAGCGACGTCTGTACAACTGTCTTTTGGAAGTACTCTGTAGGTGTATTTGCGTAAGCGATATCCACATGCTGGACAACATTCTATAACAGTCAACCACCCGGAAACTCGGTACAGTAATATTCCCTGCATATTCAAGTATATTCAACCGTGAACCCCACGTATGCTCTGAGGGAGATATACAGCCCAAAAGCTACCTAATCAAACCCATCAACTCAAGCACCAAACACCTCCTTGACGAGCGTCTTCTTATTGACTGCAAAAGAATTAGCCACCGCCCTCAAGAAGAAGAAGAGAAACAAGAGAACAGAGAAGATAGAACTGGGGACATACCCTTGCCCATGGCATTCCGCGGAATAGGTCCACTCAGGACCTTCATCTCCTGCGGCAGCTTGTAATTCGCCAGCCGATCCTTCAGGGCGCGCCGCATGTCCATGGCGCCCCAGGGCTTACCGTTCCGGCCGCCCGTGGTCGCGAATTCCGGGTTCAGCACCACCACGGCTGCGACCTTCTGGCCCCATTGGTCGGAGGGGAGGCCCACGACCGCAGCTTCTGAAATTTGAGGGCTGTGCCGCGCAGCAAGAGGGGTTAGCGTGGGGAGAGGGGGAAGACTCAGATCAGGGTTGGGTAAAGGGGTAGTATACGTACAGCGAAAGCAACTCGCGCTCGACCTCCAGGGCGCTGACCTTCTCGCCGCCGGTCTTGATGATGTCGACGCTGCGGCGGCCCTGGATGAAGTACATGGGGCCCCGGGCCCAGTCGCCACTGGCGCCGGAGCCGGCGCCCTCGACGAGGCGGCGGGTCGCGACGTCGCCCGTCTTGAACCAGTCACCCCGGGTATCTTCGGCGGGCACGAAGGACTCGCGCGTGGCGGCGGCGTTGGCCCAGTACTCCTGGAAGATGGTGGGCCCGCGGAGCTGGATCTCGCCCTCGCGCTCGCGGCCGGTGCGCGGGTCGATCTCCTGGCCCGGCCGGATGACCTCGTCCGTGTCCGTGTCGACCAGCCGCGCCTCCACGGACGGCAGCGGCCAGCCGACGCTGCCGTCGACGCGGTCGCCGACTGCCAGCCCGCAGCTGATCGCCATCCCCACCTCCGTCATCCCGTAGCGCTCCAGCAGCACGTTGCCGTCGCTGAGGGCCTGCCACGCCTGCTTCGTGGGCGTCGGCAGCGCCGCGGACCCTGAGATGTTCAGCCGCAGGTTCGCCGGGCGGATGGCCGTGCGGGCCGCGGTTTGAACCTCCGGTTCGAGGGTGGGGAAGGACGAGAGTAGGCGGTTGTAGATGGTCGGGACGGCGGTGAGGAAGGTGATGATCTCCTTCTTCTTCTTCTGTGGGTCAGGCACCGACTCCGGAAGGAACGGGGCGGCGAGCCGCTTCCACACTGCGTCCGCGTTGAACGGGAACATGAACTCGATGGACGAGCCGGCCAGGACCGGCGTCACGATCGCGTTGACCGTGCCGTGGATGTGGTGCAGAGGGAGCAGGTGGAGGAGCCGGTCCTGCGCGGTGTACTCCCATGCTTGGAGGAGCGAGGCCGCTTGCGCCGTCAGCGCGGATTGCGGGATCAGGACGCCTTTCTGCGCTGGTGTGTCAGCACCGTCCCTTACTTTCTTGGAGGATGAAGATGAAAAGGAAAAGATAGCTTCCGTACCGGTCGGTTCGTGGTCCCGGAGGTGTACAGCATCATCCCACCGCGGGGTTGCTGTCCTGTAACGTCTTCCAGGGTCACCGACGAGGGGCCCAGACTCGTGGCTCCCACTTCGATCTTCTTCTTCACGTCAAGGATGGGTTCCCGGTCCAGTCCGGCTTTCAGGACGTCCTGGGCTTTGTTGGCGTACTTTTCCGTGGCCAGCAGGACCTTGGCCTGCGAATTGTCCATGATGTACTTGAGTTCGCCGACCGGGAAAGCAGGGGAGAGGGGGAGGGCGATCGCGTCGCTGGCGAGGATCGAGAGAAGCGTCACTGCCGTCGCGGTCAGTTCAAGGACCTGTTCTCAAGTATGCGGAGAGGAAACAGGACAAGCCGAACAGTACCTACGTAGTCGTAGCTGTTCTCCGCCAGGAAAGCAACCCTCTCCCCCGACAACCTGCTATGACGCCCTCCTCCAGATTGTATGAGTTGCTCCTTGGCCTGTAGGACATCTGCGACCAGGTTGCCGTACGTGAAGGAGCGAGACGATGCGCTGTGGACGACCGCCAGGTTGGATTGGTCGTGGTTCTGGAGGGCGCGGAAGAGAGGCAGGTTCGGCAGCGAGGCGAGCGATCGACGACTTGCAGGTGTCAGGCCAGCTCGAGCGCGAGCATGGCGGACCAGACAGGGAGAGAAAATTGAGCCCCGCGACAGGACTGAGATCAATGGGCGGCCTGGCATGATGAAGCTTGGAGAAGCATGCAGTGCATGTTCAGGAGTCTGGGTGAAAGATGCTCAGAAATCACGAACTGATGTCATTTTCAGAAGAGCTCCCGCGGAGGTTGGCGGAGAGTCGGCGGTCTCGGCGCTGCGATAAGACCCTTTGCTCCGGTTATCGGCGGTTCCCCATGTCTGGAGCTTCGTCCGGGGAAGCGATCACGTGTATCCCTCTGGAACTATAAAACAGTTAGATCTTCGATTTGTATAGGTCGCGGAGCGTCCGAAGCCTTCTACGAGGAAATACGGGGGAGAGAGTTACCCCTCGCTGGGTTATATTTAGAACGAGCTTGAGTCTAGCAATGGCAGGGGGAATAACCTCGACTTCAAGGTGCACTTAAGATCCCTGAACACAGAATCACGCCGCTTTCCCTTGCACTTCTTGGTCAGTGGCTCGAGTTCGAGCCGTTTCTTTGCCTTTCTACCTTTTCCCTCTTTTTAAGACATGGCTTGCAGGCAGGTGAAGTGGGTTGCGGTGAATGGAAGGAGGGAAGGGGTGTTACAGGAAGGTGGATGTTCTCGGATTCTGCAGATGAACCAAGATATGCTTTACTTGCGGATGATGATGGGGTATTCGAGAGGGTATTCTCTCTCTCCCTGCCGGGAGAAAATAGATGTATTCGAAGACGATAGGCTTGGAGCACGTCAGGATTACATACATTACGGTGGGTGGGTGATCTTACAAGTGTATACTAGAGCAAGAAATCTGAACAAAGCCTTTGAGATATCACCATCTTTGCAATGCCATCTACCTAGACAGTGTCGGTATCCTATCTTATCTCGAGAGGTGGTCGCACCAACAGTAGAAGAGGCCATCTGCCTTGCTGCAGCAGGAGCGCAACCAGGATAGTGAAGTCGAATAGATGATTGCCTGTTGCGCACGTTTATAAGTCTTTATATTATATAGGGCTATACTTCATAGCTTGCGGCATGAAGTAGGTGTGGTATGACAAATACCTACCCACAGCCTTGGCTCACTGTCAGCGTGTCAGTGAGATTGCATAGAAGCAAGTGTTTCGTCACACCTGAGCCCGTTAGCCTAGCCTAGTCGCACCATCCTGATCTTGATACTTTCTGTACAGCAGCGTAAATCTGAATGCTTGCAAGCACAATCTTGTGTATCCAACTGAAGGCCTTGCGATCATGGCCGATGGCTATCTGCAGCTCAATGGCGGGCTGACGCTGCATCACTGGCGCGTCACTGGGCGCATCACCAGCCTGGCCTGGCATTCGTCAAATAACCAAATAGCCACCCTAGCCTGTATGTAGCAGTAACTTGAGGAATGTCGACAGATCTGGTACAGCCAGGCAGCTTAAATGGCTAGGCTTGCGATAGTTCTTTTGTCGTAGGCTTGCTGCCATTAGGATTGACCTTTAAGTAGGTTCCTAAATTTACCACCGCTCACCAGACTGGGCCTTTTCCTGAGATGTCTGCCCAATGAATGCTTCGCATTGGAGCGCTGAAATACATCAGTGACGGGTGGGAACCAGCCATACTCATTCTGGAATGCTTGCTGCGGAAGACTGGCGGTGCGAGTGTCCTCGATGTATGACTGTCAGCGAGGTTAGCGAAGTGCTCTGTTAGTTAACAGCCAACCAATCCGTAGCCCGGGGCACAATAAAGAACACCAACGATACTGCAATCCAATTCTCCTGCGTATAGAGACCCCTACGAGCCCGGGACCTTTCTACTTCTTATTGAGGGCAGACTGCTCTTGAATGCTCGAAAATAGGATAAAAAAAGACAACAGTCTTGACCACCGTTAGACTGTGGGAACCATTGCCCTGTAATTTAGAGTCTAACAGACATGAAGACATGAAGCGATGCGATCAGGTTGGCCATTGACTTGTTATAGGCATGGTACGATGTACAGCAGGTGTACAATATATTGAAGTCCGCGGAGGCACTGCACTGCAGCACCCCGCTAATCCCAAAGTAGCAACGCATCAGCCTGCCGCGGGCCCGGCCAATTACCGCCATCGGATTCTCAGCGACCCCCGGTACCATCCACTGCACCAGTTCAATGCGATTAATTCCATCCCGCTCCAATTGAACCCTCCGCTCGACACAACAACCACACCCTCCATCAGTTCCACTGCATAGACCTCTACAACCCTCGGCCCATTCCGCCTCTACCCCGATCAATCGTCCGTACCTGAAGCAATCCGAATCTCCCACCTCAACCCCCCACGGCCCTCACCTCCTCCGATCCAACAGAACAAGAAATCAATGCTTCTCCGCACCACCCGCCTCCCAGGCCTCCTCCTCCGACCTACCAGCTGCAGCCGCCAGTTCTTCTCAACCACCGCCACCGCCACCGCCAAAATGACCTCCAACACGCCAGTTGAAGACCTCATCCGCGAAAAGGTGAGCCGCCCTTCCCCCGAGCCAACCGTGCCTGGCACCTCAAAACCTCCAACCTCAAATCAGCCCACCAGAATCCAATCCCCAATCCCCCGGAACCCAATCCAACCCACCCACCCACACTAACGTTATATCCCACGAACAGCTAACAACAGCCTTCACGCCCACCACCCTCTTGATCCGCAACGACTCGCACAAACACGCCCACCACGCGCCCATGCGTGACTCCACCTCCAAGGAAACCCATTTTCAGTGAGCCTCGGCCCCAGCCCAGCCCAGCCCAGGCCATCGAACATCGAACATCGAACATCGAACATCGAACATCGAACATCGAACATCGAACATTGCCAGATCCCAAACCCCAATCCCAAAGCCCCAACCCCGGAGAAAATAAGCCCAGACTAACTCGAAACTCTGACACCAGCGTAACAATCACCTCCTCGTCCTTCGCCTCGAAACCCCAACCCGCGCGACACCGGATGGTCTACAGCTTGTTAAAGGAGGAGATGAGCCGGGAGGGCGGGATCCATGCGCTGCAGTTGCGGACGAAGACGCCGGAGGAGGAGGGGCGGGAGCGGGAGAGGGCGGCGGCGCAGTAACTTTCCTATCAGCAGCATTGTTTATGAATATACATCATTGGGACGGTTCAATTCGGAGGTAGGTAGGGTTGGCGGGTGGGGGTTTCGCAATAACATAATTTCCAGTATGCACATACTCTCGCATGCTAGACATACATGCATGGAACAGTTGATCAGTCAACGAATCTACTTACAACAGCCAAATAAACCAACAAAGGGAAGCATCATTATTATTAGGATAGTCGATTATTACGTAAAAAGGATTGGGACAGTGATGGTGGTAGTGGCGGTGGTGGTTTCTAGCGCCCAACGAACCAAAGGCACACACAACACACAACACACACAAGAACAACAACTCTATTATATACACTGCGATTAGCCATCCTGCGCGGATCCCCTAGCACCCCCCGACAGGGGAGCGACAAGGGTCGAGTTTCATCATCAAAGGCCGCATAACGCCCCTCCCCTTCAAAGACAGATAGTTCATACCAGCCATACAGGCCACACAACATGGAAGCGAAGACGCAGGGCACGAGAGGGAAGAAGCGGAGGGGCTGAACGGAGCATAGGGGACCGCAGAGCGCAGTGACGGGCGTGCTTTTTCAACCAGAGAATCAGAAGCAGCGAAGAAAAAGAAGAACAGGGTGGTATTCCAACAGAAAAGAAGAAGTAAAAAAAAAAGACTCAAAACTGGAAATAGCAATCGGCCCCGTGGTTGTCCAGTTGTCCGACGTCGGCGCAAAAGCACAAACCTGGACTGGGACAAGGGGCGCGATCAATGGATTCGTTACAGCCTGGCGTAAAAAGTGTGACAACGGGATCGGTCATAGGGATTTAAGGATCGACGTGAATAACCGCATCGATCCGACCCAAGTCGGCTGGTTCGAACACGGCCATCGGATGTTAACTTGGAACGAAGCCGCCCTCATTTCTTGTTGGCTTCGGTGACACCAACGGCTACACCAACGACGATGGCGATGATGAGGACTGGAGACATGTCAGCTGCGTCTAGAGCAATGATTTCGGTGATGGAAAGCTACTTACTGACGACCAACAGGGCGTACCACTTCCACTTTCTTGCCCGGCGAGCGCTGGCAATGGCTTCCGTGATCTGAGTGTTGGCATTGGCGACGTTTCCAGCAACGTTCTCGGCGTCTTGGCTGATCTGCTCCACAGCAGGCTCCTGCATGTGAACCAGCTCTGCGACCTCCTGGTACAATCGGCCCAGCTCGATCATATCCTGCTCAATCTTGCGAATAGCGGCCGAACGCTCCAAGGCCGCCTGTCTGGCGTCGTTGGCCTGTCTAGTACGGCTACCAGTAACCTAGAGCACTGATTAGCGAGTCATCCGGGGCAATCGCGGACAAGGGCCACCATACCTGGAAGCTCTGCTCCTGGCCCAGCAGCACACTGTCGACACCCTGCTCGATCTCTTCGGGAGTCGCCTCGGGGTTCGCGATCTCGTAACGTCTGCGAACCTGCTCTCTCAAGCGCTTCTGGAAGTCGGACTGGCATCGCTGGTACTGTTCGATCTCGCGACGGAGGTTGCGGCTGGTGACGTCGACCTGCGTCTGGACGCGGTTGTCTCCGGAGCCCGGGGTCTGCTTGATCTTCTTCAACAGATCACGGAGGTAGCGGAAGCCGTTGTTGATCTCGTCCTCAATGTAATCCAGAGTCTGGCGGGCGACCTGGTCCTCCTTTCCAGTGCTGGAGTCGAGCATGGCATTCTGGGCGGCGGCCAGCTGGCCCTCGCGCTTGGCCTTCAGGTCCGCGATACCATCGTTGATCTCCCTGCACTTGTTCAACAGCGTGGTGGCGTCGGCCGGCTGTTCCGCGATCGCATTCATTTCTGGTGGTGCGGAGAGCTTGCGTTAGAAGACTGGCTGTTTCGCATGACGGGTCCGAGCTGCGGCGCGCTTACCGTAGGTGCCGTTACCCTGGCCCTGCTCGACGGCATTGGCCTGGTCATAGGGGTTCTGGTTGTAGCCCTGCTCGCCATAAGGGTTGTACTGGCCGTAGCCACCCTGATTACCTCCGTACTTTGTTGTTCACAGGTCAGCAATGAAGGTCGAGGTGCGCATGAGCTCAGGAGTCAGGGGAGGGGTAGCAGCGGCGGTCGCGGAAGGTCGTGACCATGCTTTAAACGGAGACATACACTCATTGTGATATTATTTCGAGGCTATGTATATTTGAGATGGAAGTTTCGTAGTGATAGCGTCACTGGGAGTTATCTTGCGGAAGAGTCAAGTCGCAGGCTCGAAGGGACCAATTCGCAAAGCGATCGGAGCTCGGGTCGTACGGGAAACGACGACGGGGGGGGGGGGGGGGTTAATAGCGCGATCGACGGTAGATAGGATGAGGTGAGTTCGTTCCGACAGGGAGGAGGGGACGAGACGAAGGAGGGCGTGTAGGAAGGACGAAGGTGGGGTGAAATGAGGAAGAGAGGTCGTGGATGAAATGAACGTTGGAAAAAGAATAGGCAGTAGTTTTTGAGTTGAGGTAAGAATTGAAGGGCAAAAAGAAAGAGTGACGGGTGAGACACACACTGGCGGCGGCTGCTGAGCCACGGGCGCGGAGGCGGTTTGAAGGAATGACTGATGGTTGGTTTGGTTAAGGATTGGATGGCTTGGAGGGCTCAGAGGGCTTGGATGGACGACGGGCTGGATGGCTCTGGCCCGCAGACGGCAATCTCGACAAAAACAACAACACGCACAAATTCAACCAGAAAATGAAGGTAAAGAAAAGAAGATCAGTTAAAGGAATGACTGAAGAGTAAGGTGGTTAAGTTAGTTAGCAGAAAGAAAGGGTTTGTTTCAAAACAGCAGTCTCCTCTTCTTTTTCTCTAGGTCGGTCACAGACTCACAGGTAAGTCAGGGGGTGAAATCTGCGCCCACTGCAATTTTTCGCCCAATGTATAATTAGTAGGGGGGGCTTCCAAGCTACTGCACAGACCAGTGGACGATCCTCGAGTCCCCTTTTCCCTTCCCATGAAGCAGGAGGGCAATCAAAACAATAATCTAAGTTGAGGACTGGTGAAACAAGGGAAGGACTGAGCTGCGATGGGGCTAAACGGCGGGTTCGAAGTGCAACAACCGGTGAGGTCGACAGATCGGATCTATGGACTACTGATCGGTAGGCAGGCAAGCAATAGTCTCTATACCATAAATTTCTCTGGTCATATGCAGATAGAGATTGTAGTTTGTTGACCTGTGCAGCTCCAATCCAGATGTGTATGTGCTGCACTCAATTTGCGGGCGCCAAAGTGGAAGATGACGGCGCTCTCTCCAAGCCCTCGCGACCAATTGAGCCCTGGAACAAATTACTACTACAAACAGCCCCAATGCTTGAGTGAAATGTTTTAGCAGTCCAGCACTGCGCGGACTCTATACCCACTACGTACCACACACAGTATACTCAAAAGCATATTCCCCGTCCAGCAGAGGAGGGGCAGGACCATTCTGCACGTCATTGACAGGACACCAACTCGATTATGCTAGAAGAGCTTGAACGGTCCTCCCCACTCTTGGCTGGCCCGAACAGTCAATTGGAAACTACCGTGTCAATTGATTAACTACTCCGTAAGTTCCTCAAAAGACCATAACCAAAACCCTCGCAGACCGCTTCTCTGCGGACACAATTCCCCACAACCAACAGGTGTCTCGAAATATGAAGTGAACCATCCCGTCAAGTTTCACCCATCATCCCACAATGCAGTATTGTGTCGCGTTAGAACGAGATGCGAGTCAGGCTCGCCTCAGAGACACTTTCTTGCGTTATCTCCGCCACCATCAGTACCTTTCCACCAGGCAGGCAGCTCCACAATCCCCGGAGACCCTGTGGCCACTGGCCTGGTTTGTCCGCACATCAGAGATGGTCACCTATAATTAGCAACCAATTCCCAACGTGCAGCCAATCTCGTAGGTTGGAGAACGAGTTCGCTGCGTGTGGTGGAGTGGAGGGGCACTGCCCCGTTGTACTGTACACCTCTGACAACTGGACACGCCACATTCCCTGGTGACTTCTAGGTGGCTCAGCAGTCGTTGTGGCTGGAAGACTTTCGCTTGTTCATACTACTAACTCGCTGTTTATACTGAGTACTATACAACATTCTCTTGCCAGCTGTATGCATTCATAGAAGACACATCGACATTGGCAAGTATCTCGTGGATCACGATCGGCCAACTGTAACTTCCGGCTCAGTAACAAGTTCCCTTTCTGCTCATCAGGTATAGCAACCGGCGGAGAACAAATCCACGGCTAGAGATATGCTTGTAGGCCCAATCACAATCTGAACCGAGATCTCTCGCTCGTGACAACAGAGCCTAGGGAATACCACTAAGCTACTCCAACAGCACCGTCCACACCACCATCTGATTCCAGCAACCGTCCATCAGAGGGCCTAGTACCCAGTATGCCATCCAAAGCGTAAATCACTACACGTGAAAAGGAGTGCAACACAGAATCTGCAAGCATGGCCACCCTGCATCTCGAATCGACATATCTGCATGCAAGGATCCACCAGGATGCACGACGGGAAATGAGGGCCCGAAGCTCTGGTCTTCATGCCACAGGGATTGCAGATTCGATCTGCTCACCTGCTAAATCATAGCATCGCTATGGGATAGACCCTGCAGTGCTCGAAACTGCTTTGGGCTTCCCTTCTTTCATACCGAGATTCACACACCCATTCACCTATAACCTCACGACTAACAAAATCGTGACCGCTGTCAGAAGTACCCGAGCAAGCAAGTTATAAATGGCATAGGCATTCTTTCAGCGAATCCCTTCGGTCTTTGCCTGGAGACTAACTGGAGGAGTAACTTACAGACAACACTCAACGTGTCATTCTTAGAGTATCCATGTAAAGCGACTGACTGTATAGTTTTTTTTTCAGGTATCCCATGGAGTAAGTATCTCCAAAAATTCCTGAACAAGCAAACCACTTTTCAAGCAGGTGAATCTGCGAATAAGCGTTTGGGGGGAATTTCAATATAATTTGTGATATTCAAGAAGCTACTTATACTTGACATATGACCCATGGCTACCGTCTATACAGTCACAGCCCGCGCAACCGAACACCTCATAGAGCACAACCGTAAAGCTTAAGCGCCCCACAATCATAAAAATCGGCTCTGATCATCGTATGAACCCTATATCCAATGATGGAAATCGTAGTCCAACTCTCAGGGACCTAGATTGCAGATTGCAGGTGACTGCTTCAGGCCAGCGTGCTGCAGATGCCGTCTCTCTTCAAGTACTAGACCTAGTACCTCTGCGAGCAAGCCGCTTTCCAAGCAAGCATCTCTGCAAGCCTACATCGAACAGTCAACTATCTCCCAACCGAAATCGCATGGCCAAGGACCAGGAATAGAGCGAATATGCCCCTAGATCCCGATGTCCGTTGCAAAGACCTAGACGTCGTAAGCACTATACACTACACACAGCCATACAATACAATAGTCCCAAGAAGTATGTATATTCTCTGCACTCAAAAACTTCGAACAGCCTCTTCCACAGCCCCACGGATCAGCGGGTTATCAACCAGCTTTACCCAAGACCTCAGAATGGACAGTTGGACTCCCCCACCAAAATTACATCCGTGCCTGCGAGACGAATCCATCAACACCCGTAAAATCTGGACAGGCCAGCCAAGGACCAGCCAGAAAATCCACCAGAAGTATCACCAACCCCAGTAGGAGAGGGTGGAGGTAAAGAGTCACCGTCCAGGAACGGACCTCTCCAGACCGAGCACAGCGGCACAAGTCCGAAGTCACTGACCTACCACCAGATACAGCATCTACAACAGTCCAGTACAAATGCACGGCATCTCTGAGGCATGGAATAGACCCAAACAGCAAGCATGACCAGCACCGTGGACACTTGACTCATACATCACTTGCACGAGTCCCGTTCTACGAACCCACAAATCCCAGGTACGATACCGAAGCACCCACAACCATAACCACATCCACATCCACATCCACAGGGTGTGTGTGTGTGGTGGACATCAACATCCTCGTGGTGTTAACAACAGGTAATCCACAAGAGAGAAGTCCCGACCAATGCAAATCAATCCGATGCAATACAATCCAAACCCAGGCCCAGAACCACAGCTTTTTAGAAACCCCCCCCCCCCCCACAACCAACAGAACCAGAAGAAAAAAAAAAGAAAGAAAGAAAGAAAGAAAGAAAAGAACAAACAATCCCATGGAACCTATCTCGAACGCCCAGCCTTCCAGTAGACTAGTACTTCCAGCACTTCCTCCCACTCCCGGAGGGAATACTAGCTTACTGTGTAGTCTAGTCTACCATCCCAGTCCGCAGAATTTCCGCCCTCCAGCGGAAAGAGCAAAAAAAGAAAATATACTCCGTACTTCGTCCGTAAGGTACCAAAACCTCGACCCGGAAATTCCCGAAATTCTAATCCGTACCGCTACCATCCAACCCAATATCTTCCAGCATTGGGAATGAAATCCTCACCATCATCTTGGACTACAAACACCACTTAAGTATATGTATGCATCATCGATCTCAACTATCAAGAACATCCAATGATTTCAATAAAACGATACTTACATAAAAAAAAATCCCTCCATGGTGGTCCGAGTCAACCTACTGAGTACAACAGCCAAGAGTAAGAGCAAGAGCAAGAGCAAGAGCAAGAGCAAGAGCAAGCGCAAAAGCAAGAGCCGCACCAGCCAAACAACACAACACTCCTAGTACTCCAGCGCTGGGGCACCCAAATTGCAACTTGCAAAAAGCAAAAAAGAAAACCATTACCTAACCATGAGCAATGCTTATTATGCAACCACAACCGCAATCCCACCGCCAAGCCCTCATCTCATGATAAGACATGGGCCCCACTGCACTTACATTTGTCCAAGTCCAACTGCACTGCTTCCATCAGGTGGCGCCGTGTTGGGTCCGCGGAGCCAGTCAGGCACTGTTCCGGAAGCGGATAAGCTGGGAAAGGCCCCCGGGCCCAAAATGCCAAGAGATGCTAAGACAAACTACTGCAGGGACGGGGCCGGAATGGAAGGAACAAAAGAAAAAAAAAAGAGGGCCCCATCCGGATAGAGCGGCCTCTTCACTGAATGGGTCATGTGGTCTCACACTGACGCGGTTGAGGTTGAGGCGATACTGGCACAAAATGTTTGAGTAAGTGAAATAAGAATCCTGTATATGCTAACTAGAATCTATACTATATAGTGTAGTAAATAATAATGAAAAAAAAAAACGTCAATCCGTACACCCTGCATATATACACACATGGGGTCGTCATACTGCATCTGCTCATCAAAGGGCTGGGACGCGAGCCTGCGCGAGATGATCAAGTATATCACGTTTCAAAAAAAGATCAAAACGCCATCCACGAACATCGCAAAGCTAAACACAAAAGAATTATGATACATTAGAATGGGGGGGGGGAGGGGATTCCGATCAGGAATCTAGTTGTGCTCATCCTTCTTCTGCTCCTGCTCGATGGGGGCAGGAACCTCGGGATCTTCCGCGTCCAGGGCGTTCATCTCGTCCTCCTGGTCGTTCAGGTGGTGGTAAACCATCCAGAAGATGATACCGGCAATGAAGGAGGCACAGGCCAGACCGACAAACATCCACATGATGGCGGGGTCGAACGCAGCGGGCGTCAGAGCCTCGGCAATAGCGGAACCGAACGCGTTGGTGAGCAGGTACATGGACTGCACGAACGACTTCATGGACGGAGGCGCCTTGGTGTAGGCGTACTCCAGACCGGACACCGAGGCGAAAATCTCAGAAACACCGATGAAGACGTAGGCAGGCGTCTGGATCGCGATGTGGACGTGGTTGCCAGTGGCCGCACCATCAACGATGGAGGCATCACAGAGGGGCTTGCCATAGCAAGGTCCGGCAGAGTAGATCAAGTGCTGGACAATGGCCGCGTACATCATAGCAAGGGAGGCGATGACGAATCCAACGGAGATACGGGTGATGGGGCGGAACTGGATGCGCATGCGGCGGAGCAGGGGGTAAACAAGAGTCTCCAAGACCGGGATGAAGACAATGACAGAGATGGGATCGAAGTTCTGCATCAAGTCGTTGGGGATACCGTGGCTCTCCATCTCACCGGCCTGGGTGACGAAGTTGCTGGAGAACTGGCCGTAGACAACCCAGTAGACGGGGTAGAAAGCGAACACACGGCATGCGACCAGGGCGCGCTTGAGCTCATCAATGAAGTGATCATCCCAGGGCAGATCGGGTCGGTTGCCTCCATTGGTGGCTTGCCAGCTAGGCTTGGCTGCGTCCATGTTGCGGTTGACGATCATGATTCCCAGAGCCTTGAAAGCATCCGTGATGATGGAACCTTGAGGAGGACGGACCACGTAGAACTTGCGGCCGAAGATAAGGACACCAGTACCGACGGCAAACATGCACAAGCAGAGCAGGTAGCCAGACCAGAAGCCGATGTACTTCTCCATGTAAGGCGTGGCGATCAGGGACAGGGAGCCAATGTTGATGCAGGCGTAGAAGATCATGTAAATGCGCTGGATGGTCAAGGCGGGATCGATGATGACCCGCTCACCCTTGGGGGTCGTCTTGATCGCCATCTTCTTCCGCTTGTATTGGTCGGCAATCAGAGGAGCGACGTTACTCTTGATACCGCCGGTGCCCAGACCAATGATCAAGATGGAAACAATGAAGCCACCAACACCCGCTCCATGGGAGAGAGCAGTGGGGATAGACGTGCAAACCAAGATAAGGAGACCGACCAGGTAGATGATACAGAAAACCACGATCGTCTTGTACTTGCCCAAATATTGATCGGCAACAATAGCACCAAGGATGGGAGTTACTACGGACCGAGGTCAGTAAGAGGAATGAGGACGGACCGAGCCAGAATGACTAACCATAACACCAGAACTGGAAGAAAGTGGTCAGACCAGTGGCACCACGTTGGCCCATGCCAAGGGCACCACGACCCTGACTGCCATCGAGAGGGCGTTGGATGTAGTTTTGGAACATGCCGGACATTCCGTAGTAGGTGAAACGCTCGCAAAGCTCGACAACAGCGACGAGCCAAGCAGAGACGGGCAGATGTTCGGCGACATGACGGAGGGTTCGGACCTCTTCCTGGTTGGGTTCCTCACCATCAGGAGTAGCGTCGAGAGCCTTCTCCGTCATGTAGGCCTTCTCGTTCGAGGTGACCTCGGTGATAGTGCCATGGCCCTGTTGGAACGGCCTGGAGCATGACATGTTAGTCTCGAGACGGTAGGGCAATGCTTGATGACTCAGCAGGCGCTGCGCTACATGGCAGGCGCACAGAGACACAAGACAAGAATAAGAAAGAAAAGGAGCACATACTGAGCAATATCAGCCTCGCGATCTCCGGAAGACATGGTGGCAGAGACCAGGCAAGGGAATTGGTCCGACAGGAACGGTCGCAGTAGGGCAGATTTCCACAGGAAAGAAGACAGAAAGACCAGCGTTGAGGAGGGAAATGGCCCTCACCTTATATCTCCCTCGACGGTCGACGATATAGGAACAGTAACCGAAGCGGACCCATCTTGTCCCCGAACCAATGGCCGCTAGATAGATAGAGGAGAGACCCCATCGGAGGGTGGAAAGGAAGGCAAATGGCGACGGCCGAGCAGGGGAGATGCCGATGTAACCCCAGGCTGAAAGCAAAATGTTGATATGACAAGCAGCACCAAGCATGACCTGAGACAAGTGGGAAAGACGTTGATTGGCTTGTAAGGGGAGCAAAACCCGGCTGCAGTTTGGAACGCCAAGAAGGTCGGGCCCTGCCGGTGAGTGCGGAATGTTTTTTTCTTTCCTCCCTCGAACCAAATTTCCACTTTTCCCTCGTGGCGAAAAACAGTTCCTCTCGCAGTTTTTTTCCCACCCCTCGCTTCCAGTCCTTCCCTCACCCACTCGAGATCATTGCCTGTTTGAGCTTTGTCTTGCATATCATCCGATTTTTCATGGTTATGCGCCACCACCCCTGGCTGGCCTTTCAAATTTGCAGAGAATCATAGTGTCCGATGAACTGACTGACGGACTGCATGGCCAGCCAGCTAGCTAGCCGGCCTAATCAGGACCCGGGAATTCGTTTCGTACAGAAAAGTGATCCAATCTTTCGTGCCGTCGGTTGGACCACCGCAAGCGGAACATGTTAGGTAACATAAACACTTTTAGCTGTAGGCTAGCAGATAAGCATGGCGTGTCTTATTCGTGACTCAAACGGAGTTGGAAGGAAACTCCGCCGCGTTTCTCAAAGGGCGCAGAGGGCGCGCGCGCTGACTGTGGCCACTGGCCACCTTTCGTGCGTTGGAAATCTTGTTCCCCCGCCTGTCCATGCGAGGATCAGCACTCAGCACGATTGCAACGTCGGGCTTCCCCGCGTGTGGTGTGCGAGCAAATGAGTCAATAGCTTGTGACCTATCATCGGTGCATCACAAATCAAATCAAGTCATTCGACAGGAGCAATGCAATCGCCCTTCCGAGATATCCCCAGTGTCTCTGTAACAAGCAATGCTTGTCTCAGCCCAGAGCTGTGCTTATTTCTGCTGCCTCCTCTGCCTCTTCCTTGCCCTCAAGCCGTACAAGCCGTAATCGGAGAGTTCGCAATGCCATTGAACCCATTCCGCGTAGATTAGGCGATGTTCTCGAAGGGGCCGGCGAGTGGAACAAAGTTATCGTCTATGGGGGAGCCGACGGGGGAGCCGAGGCGTCGGCAAATCCCCAGCTTAGCTTTTCCCTTAAGATATGGGGATGGAGTCGGAGAAACATTGCTCGTCTGATGAGTTCTGATCGGATCATTGCTGTACAGGGACTGGGCGTTGTTGACGACGATCGAAGGCTTCCTCATTGGGGTATGGTTCCATTCTGATCGGCTCCAGCCGCCAAGGCAAAACCTGGAGAGAGACATCTGTCCATCGTAAGACACCTTTCTTCCTTGTCCTATTCGTCTTGTCCAAAGATATATGAGGTCAGTGAGGTGTCACGGATGTTCTGAGGTGGTGAGGGGAAGAAATGCTTTTGGGAAGCGTTCCTTGAGAGCGCGCGTGGGGTGGGGTAGTGTCTGTTGAGGTTAAGTACCTGTTCAAGGTCCGACTTCGCCCTCGGAAAGCCTTCGGCCACCAACTGGTTTGGTCATGGTCAACACATCCCCCTGGCCATGAATCTCACCGCTCGACTCATGACTCGAAACACTCGCTGACCTGGAGAGATAACAGTTCATATATCAAAAGGCGCAAAGCCTCGAAGGGCGTGGCCGCCTCGTTTTCGTCCTCTTATTCGGCCGTTGGCGCGCTAGACTCCAAGGCAGAAAGGGCTCCGATCTTCCTCCGATGCCTTTAGGGATGGCGTGCTAAGCACGACCGGGCCAATCAAGCCGACCCTGTTTATGACTCGCGACGGCGACATTCCGTGAGAGTGTTGCCAAGCGGAGAGTGACTCAATCAGCGACCAGCATCTAACGTGTATACGATAGGCGGAGGCCTCTTGGCTGGACTGGGCGGCGGCCGTGATCGGCTGGATTTCCCGTGCTGATGATCTGCACGGTTGCTATTCTGAAGATGCTCCCAACTCAAGCCATTGCGTTGCACCTTTGCGAGATAGTCGGAAGGGGACCACGGTCTGGGTTCGCAGGACAGTGTGGATCGGACTTCTTAGCCGGCTGTTCGTATGAGGGGATCAAACTCTGATAAGGCCAAAGCAGGCTAAACTCAGCCTGCCATCATAAAACTCGAGGCGTATAAACCTCAAGGCGCAATGCCAGTTTTCATTTGCAGTGAAAAAAGGCTCCTTACCAAGCATTATCTGTGACCTTCCAAGCCTTTTAAAGTAGACGATCATATCTTGTCACGGATCCACAGTTCCGCGCAGGGGTGGATAAATGGTCAACCGTCGGGCATTAATTCGCTCGGAATATGCGGAAGCACTCCTGTTTTTGACCCAGTGCGCGTTTTTATCAAAGGAAAAATTGGAAAAGCAGGCAGCAGAGCTTCAGGGTGATGAGGTGGATGGCTATTCTCGCAGTACGGTGTCAAAATCGTAACTCGGAAGGCGCCATCTCAAGCTGTGCCTGTGACTAAGGGCAGCGTGACGATGATTCTACTGGTCGACAAGATAACAGCATAGCGGGCGGGCATGCATTCTAGCATGGCTGGATTGGATTTGAAACCAATAAAGCCCGCCGCAGGTTCCAGCTGTTGCTTATGGTCCATGAAGAAAAAGATCCACCGTAGTTTCTCCATATGCCATCCATCCATTGACTGTAACTCTCAATGTTTTCCCCCTTTCTGCTTAGTCTGCTCGTGACTGTCATGCCAGAACTTGCCAAAGAGCACATATCTATTATGATATGACATCGAGACCTTCGTTTCATGGGTTCATGAAGGGTAGTATAGATCCTTTGGTAGTTTCACCTATGATGATTCTCGCCACGACGTATAGCAATACACGCCAGATATCCCTGAATCCTTCACACTGGGGACCCCTTGATTAAAATGTCAGCGGGATGCGGTTTTCTCTCGTCCAAGACAGCATACTTTTCAAGAGAAGACTCGATTTGCAGATTTACAGAAGGAAACAGCTTAGCATACCACAGAGAATCACAACAGAAGACCACATCTACCAACACAACCACAGAGACAGAGTGTCCACCTTCATTATCCAAGCAAACACACAGGCACCATAAGCACTTGTCTCCGAACTAGCCACCCCAGAGCCACCCTTGAAAAGACATCTATACCGAACAACGCAGATCAGCAAAAAGCTCCGCCCTATCAACACACCACAGAACAAATTGAAGAGACTTACTTACCAGCTCCAGGTTAGACCCTTCCTTTTTCACAGTCCGCAAAGCACACAGATATAGCAACAGTCAGAAGTCAGCATCTACTGAAGCCCACCACCTCCAAAGCAGGAGAATAACTTACCCTTTCGTGTTTGGAGTCTTGTGGCCCAGGCCCAACCCAACCACCCGTCCATAGGCCCTCGAGAACTTGCAAGTGGAAGTCTGGAGGTACGGCAAGCTCAAAGTTTTTTCCAGTGAGCCAAAAACCTGCTTGCGCTGTCACGAACAGATGCTCGATCCGGCACAACTTACGAATAAGAATAGACCGTTAGCAACCGGGGACAATGTTGGGGTCACGTACCTGTCTCGGGGGTGGTAGGGGGGAGAGAAGAAGATAGGAAGAGAAGGGGCAGAAAGAAGGGTAGGGGAAGGTTGAAAAGGATAGAAGGAATGATGAGAAGAGAATGAGAAGAAAGAGGATGAGAAGTGGAAGAATGAGAAGAGAGAGGATGAGAAGAGAGAGAATAAGAAGAAGACGAGAAGAGGGGAGATGACAAGAGAAAGGATGAGAAGGAGGAAATTGGAATGATGGTGGTGGAAGAGAACGAGAAAGAAAGGGAAGAAGATGGATGGGTGGGTTGGGCAGTGGAGTGAAGAAGCCTGGAGGGAAGATGTTGTGGGGGAAGACTGTCGAGAAAGGTGCTTTATGAATCCGAGGGACTCGACATGATGATGAAAAGCAAAAGGCTGGTGGGTGACTGCCCGGCCTGGTAGGGACACCGACGCTCATGGCGCCTCATTCATTCACTTCAAAATTTCCTAAACAGGAAGTCACTATCAAGGTCACTCACCCCACGGGCAGGACCGCTAACCACCACCGACTCCAGTTGTACTCGCTACCGAGCCCTACTTGACCCGTGCGGCATACAGCAAGTTGGAAGAGGAGGTCATCCACATTAATTAGCCACCGAAAATAAAAAGAACATCTGTACTGTACTGTACTCGGTGTATACACGGCCAGCATTGAGGTTTTGTCTCGATAATGGAGCTGAAGGACAGCAACGTCACCATGCAAGCAAAAATCAGACAGGTCAAGTAAATGCAGCAATTCAAATCATTTTCTTATATTCTCCGATCCCAAGAGGGACAACACTGAAATTTAACAGAATATGGTATAAACCTCGTCAGAAATACGTCTTGAGGAAAAGAGCTGCAACCAGATCGCCTCACTGCGAAGTGCTGGCAAGCCAGTTTGGAATATGTCTCCTCCCACAGGCAATGCCTTGTACTGATCTTTTCCCATTCGTTACCGCGCATCATCACGGAGCCCTTTTCCATTAATCCATAGCAAACAAGCGAAAACCACCGCGTTATGATATCATAAAGCCAAAGCGACACAAGCTAGCAGGCGCTTCAGACAACAAACTTGGCCTTGGCTCTCGTGCTGCCGCTGTGCGCGCTGTCTGTGTGTCCGGAGAACTCAACGGCATCCGCCTCCTTGAGACGGAGAACCTCCTTGAAGCGGCGGCCGATGGCCTCGAGGATGTCCTTGCCCTGGGCGGGCGTACGGGTGTTGTTCTTGTCTCCCGGAATGGCCTTGCCAACGGTCCGTGTCCACAGACCCACACGGTAGAAGCCCTTGCGTACGTTCACGACGACGCCCATAACCTCGCTGTCACCATCGCTCTCGAGAGTCTCGCCAATAGCTGCCAGCTGAGCGTGCAGCCACAGGTCGTCAATGGGCACGGAGCGCTTGTCCTTGAAGGAATATGACCACTTTCCGCCGTGCTTGTTCTGGGGGTCCTCCCACTCCGGTCTGACGCCCTTCTTGAAAAGGTGGTAGTCTGCTTTGAGGCCCAATTCGGAGGTCGGCGTGATGTTGTTCTAACAAAATCAGTTAGCCGGAAAATCCCACTTAGGGCACAGCACGCGACATAACGTACGTAGATTCCCCAGAATTCCTCGACAGAGTTGAAAGTCACAACCTCCTTCAGAAGGTCGTTCCAGTTATCGCCCTATAACCACGGATGGGTCAGATGAATGTTGAACGCAGTCGATCGAGTCGATCGGTCCCTTACCTTGCCACTGGGGGGCTTGGTAAACCAGAGGGTCCACTCGTGCATCAAAGGATGCTTAACGTTGAAGTTTTCGGGGTCGTGGAATACTGTGACGGAGTCACCGTTCGTCTTTTCGGTCTGCTCGGCGGCAGCGACGGGGGCGGCATTCTCATCGGCCACGGGTGCGTGGCCGTTCTCAGCGACGGCGGCCATTATGGTAGAGGGAGTATGAGGTGAGGTAAAGGTCAAGGTGGATGAAGAGGGTCGAGCGGCGGGGTCGGGTTGATGAAGAGGCGAGGGGTCGTCGGAGGGGAGAGAAAAGTGCGGATGGCAAAATTTGTTGTTGTGATGAGAGGCCGTCAAAGGAAGGCGCAACTCGCGGTAAGAGGTGTATGTGAGGTAAGAAGGGAAGACGCGCAAGTGGTTGAATCAGAGTTGAGCGTCTGCTCCAGGCAGAATCACGGCGAATGTCGTGGTCGAGACTGTATGGGGAAGATGGCGGAAAATCCCAGCATCAAGTTTTGATGGTTTGGAGATGCCGCAAGGTCGGGACCAGAGTGAAACTTTTCCCTTTTGGGCAACCCTCCCTTCCAGACCTCTAATAGGCTGCCGCCGCCCAACCCAGCCCTAATGATGATATCTTGACAGAGAAGTGAGGTAGGTAGGAGTCACTCTCAGCAAACCATAAAAGAAGGTAATTTGCACTCTTTAGTTAGTCAAATGACTCGTAGTATTATATTTTTCCTCTTTGCAAGGCTTTAAGCCCACTTCATACGCACAATGCCACAGGTTAAATAGAGGCAACGAGCCTGATGATAGACGCCTGCGAAGTTTGGATATGGATAGGCAGCGTTCTCTGCCCTCAATATGTGTAAACACTATATGAGTTTCATTTCTATTCGGCCAAGCTCTGTCTCGACACATATGTTTGAGCAGATCTAAAAACAGTACTACTAAGCCAATCCAGGAACCAGGAAAAGAATGAGTCTAGGGAACTGGGTATTAAAGTGTAAAGTCATGGATTCGAAGGGTATCTATAGTTCAGTGCTAATCAAGAGAGATCTTTGTCTAATCATTTCTCGCCGCTATTGATCAAGCTCAACAAGCAGTTCCAGCCTATTGTTCTGGTCAGTTGTTGCTCGGTCAGAGATAGAACACTACTTACCCAAGCTGACCAGGTTCACGACCAGGACACGGTACTCCAAGGGCACTATGGCGAAGTTGACACCTTGGACCATGGGCCAGATCGTAAGGTTCGCTTTGTAACTGGGGACAAAGCTGCTGCGCAACTTCTCCATTGGGTCAGAGCCTTCCAAGATGGCCATGGACGACAAGAAACATGTCAGGTGAGTGGGCGTGAAGAGCAATTGATCGGCAGCGACCCGAGCGGCGGTGGTAGCGATGGGGTTCTTAAGAACAACATGGCGTTGTAGAATGCCATACCAGGCCGTGGCAGCCGGGCCGAAGATTGCTTGGGACCATTAGAAAAGGAACTTGTTAAAGACAGCAACGCCCATGGCCGTTTCTTACCACCTCCATACAGAGCCATGCGTGCAGTTCGTGCCATATCGTGCTTATCGAAACCTCGGCGATCAACGAGCTGCTGAGCAAGGACATCTCCACTGCCAAACAAGACCTGGTCGTCAATGGAGTCAGCGGAGTCAAGAGGAAAGCGAGTAATAGACATTGTTGGAAGCGGAACAAGACCAGGAAGACATACAAAGCTGGTGACACTGGCGGTCAGGATGGGCTGTTTGGCCAGCTTCGCTTGGTACCTGAAGCGGATAAGTCAGTACACGGCTGGAGGTACATGATTGACCGAATCCTCAATGTAGGATCGACATACCACCGCAACATCTTTGTCTAAGATATCGATGGGGGTATTTTTAAGAAAATACACAGAAATGAATTGGCTAGAAATGATGGATGCGACCAACGAACAAGATGCTGAAGAGGAAACAGAAGAAGGTTGGTCGCTGGCATAAACTCAGGGAACGATGATGCAGGTATAAGTATCTGGTCACAGACTGCCGCTGATAAGGGAACAGGAACAACAGACAGCTCCAACACTCTAATCCACCCCCAGGGTAAAAACCAAGCAAATGCGCGACAATCCACGCCACTCTGGGCGGCTATTGGAGAGCAGCAGCTCGCGACGGGGTAACCCACTTATCACATGATGTACCCGGACGGGGCTCCGATCGGGTTGCCCAAAACGGCTTATCACGTAGGGTATAGGGCTCCGGGCTCGCTTAGCGCACCCGCCCGCGAAATTTCCCTCCGTGCCAAAACAGTTGTGGATAGCGAGAGAAAAGTCAACTCGACGTCGACAACCCCTCCCACGACACCTCCTCTCGCCCCTCCGACCCTTTCCCAATCGCCATATCTATACAACATGGCTGACGCCGCTCCCCGTGGACGTGGAGGATTCGGATCTCGCGGTGACCGCGGTGGTGACCGTGGCCGTGGCCGTGGCCGCCGTGGACGCCGTGGTGGCGCGAAGGAGCAGGAGAAGGAATGGCAGCCCGTCACCAAGCTCGGCCGTCTCGTCAAGGCTGGCAAGATCACCAGCATGGAGCAGATCTACCTGCACTCCCTGCCCGTCAAGGAGTACCAGATTGTGGACTTCTTCCTCCCCAAGCTCAAGGATGAGGTCATGAAGGTACGAAGCGAACGTTCAACCAAAATCACCCGGAATATCGACGTGGAAAATTTTCGAATCGGCGCATGTGCTAGGAAGTGGACGCGCAATTGGATTGGATGCGGGATTGGGAATTGGACAATGTCGAACGGGAATTGCTGCGGAATGGTCAGGTGCTGACGGTCATTCTTTCTTTTTCTTCGCAGATCAAACCCGTCCAGAAGCAGACCCGTGCCGGTCAGCGTACCCGCTTCAAGGCTGTCGTTGTCATCGGTGACTCCGAGGGCCACATCGGTCTCGGTATCAAGACCTCCAAGGAAGTCGCTACCGCCATCCGTGCCGCCATCACCATCGCCAAGCTGAGCGTTCTCCCCGTCCGTCGCGGTTACTGGGGTACCAACCTCGGTGAGCCTCACTCTCTGCCCGTTAAGCAGAGCGCCAAGTGTGGTTCCGTCTCCGTCAGAGTATGTCGCAATCGCGCCAGTCCGACTCGAAGCAACCCGTTGACTAACATGAATCCAGCTTATCCCCGCTCCCCGCGGTACCGGTCTCGTTGCCTCCCCCGCCGTCAAGCGTCTCCTCCAGCTTGCTGGTGTCCAGGACGCCTACACCTGCTCTTCCGGCTCCACCAAGACCCTCGAGAACACCCTCAAGGCTACTTTCCTTGCCGTCGTCAACACCTACGGCTTCCTCACCCCCAACCTCTGGAAGGAGACTAAGCTCATCCGCAGCCCTCTTGAGGAGTTCGGTGATGTCCTGCGCCAGGGCAAGAAGTACTAGGATAGTGCTTTGATGGGATAAACTTGCATGATTGTTTTTTGAATCGAACTATTTTTTCTACGGACTTCAAAAAGTTGCTCTTTGGCTGTAGGATCGGAATTCTGCACAGATTACGACTTTCGCGCCTACCTACGCTAATTAACGGTGTCAACGGATGTAATGATTATAAGGAGGAGCTTCGAGAACTTAGCGCAAGGTCAATTTAACCTCCATTTTCGCCAGTGACTACCGGGCGGTTGGTATGGTACGGTGCGCCCACTATCTACTCTGTGTACTTCTACGGTCTCGATCTGGAAAGCAAGCATTCAAGTGCGGAGGAGATAAAAATAGAGTAAAAGAACGCATTACGAAGACTAGATTCGGCCTGACTGTCCCTTACTGCCCCTCGGACTCGGGATTTGCTATATGTGACGTCGCTAGGGGTCGGGCCAGCGCCGTCTGGTGTTAATGTCCATGTGCTGCAGAGGCCAATTCATTCAATCGGCCCAGAACTAGGGCGAATAAGGTTGTCATCTAAGCCTGATCCACATGAGAGATTCAGACGCATTGCTCATACCCGGTTTTCCCTGCGCGCTCGCTTCGGAGCACCTAGCACTATCGGTGATAGTACATATGTTCTTGAAGTTCCGTATCCAGCTTCTTCTCAACAACTTAATGACTAGGTAACTATTTTTCTACCAATTCCAGCCAAAGGGCGCTGGTCCTCACACCAGAAGAGTAGAACGCCATCGATCCGCGTGTTATACATCTACATACTAATCAGAACACCATCAGGCAGTAGATCTAATTGCCAGACTTCAAGCCATAACGAGGACTGTCGTTAAGCCCTTCCGTATGCCTACTACTGGGGAATGACTTGGCCAACCCATAGCCTACTGTTCTCTGCATGTTGAGGGGAAATTCAGCTCGTGCGAAAACATACATCATGAGAGACACTTGTCAAACCCTCACCAGAGCTCCTCTGCTCCTCGATCTGGCTCTCGTCTATCTCTCTTACGAGATTGGCTTCAAGTAGGACTTTGCAAGTACAACCTATATCTCCTATCAACATGAGAACAAAATATTCAGTTCGTCAATCTCTCCCTGCCGGCTGAACTCTCCTCGCTGCTGTTGGTGCACGTGCATCCCAGACTGCTTATCCGCTTCGTGGGTCCCCGCACTTGGAAGTGGTGTCAACTATACAGTCCTCCTTCACTTGACAAAGCCGAGAAAAGGAGATGACGACCTCAAATGCCCGGGTGTTGCCTGAAAACTCTGTCTGGTTGACTATTAGCCGTGATGTTATCATAGATGGATGCTGCAAAACCGCCGGAGATATATTTCTGGAGGGCGGGGATGGACGGTCACATGATCCAATAAGTTTTGAGTCTCCGGCACGGTCGCTGACTGTAAGACGACCCATAACTTTATTCCAGCTTCTGAGTTACCTCTGACTCCTGAACAACCCAAGCCTATGCAATTAGAGTCCGCCACGAGGTTGTAGTATGTCTGCTCTTATGCATGTCGAGGAGGATGGCATATCTTTGAAGTTATTGTCCGCTAACTTATGCCTAGGCTCGAGCACTGGCGACATACTGTGGAGCCGGGCATAGCCAGATCCCCACATATTCTGGTCATAGCGTTAAGTTGCCTGCTCTCCAACCTCATTTGACCAGTCGTTCTGGCGAGCTAATCGTGAACCCTGGTTGAAGCTTACATGTAATCTAGTTAAAGTAAGTAGGTAGTGTTAGCAGGAAGGGCTGGTGCAGAGCCTGATACCTAATACCTGGAATATCATAGGCCACCTCAGTATGACAACAATGACTTTCTCAGTGCCAATGTAACGGAGTCCCATCCACTGTAGCGAGCGGAACAGGCTTCATGTCTAAAGCACATGTCAACCTGATCTGGCACCTGGGAAAATAATGATCCGCGTGCACTGGGTTGTGAGCGGAATGTGCCTACTCGTGGGGTAAATTCCCCCTTAGGAACTTCTCAGAACAATAGCCATTGTCACCGCCTCTCTTCCATCCGCAAACCTCTGTCACCGGACGGCATCAACAACTCGCAGCAGAGGAAGGTCAACAAGGGCTACGATGATCTGGTCCACGGTCATCCTCGGTCTCCTCGGCCTGTATCTCGCTGACCGTCTACGGGATCTCTTCAAGCATGTCCGCGTCGCGCAGCGCTCGGGGCTTCCCTATGTCGTGTCTGTCTTCTCTCCAGGCATCGTCTCCATGGCTTTCTTCGATACGCCCTGGTTCTCCTATCTGGTCGAAAACTGGTTTCCCGCCCGACTGGCAGATATTGTGTACGATACCCTGATCAATTATCGCTGGAGGGTCAGGGATCGACAAGCAAGACGATATGGCGATGTGTACCTGCTTGTCTTCCCGGGAGGCATCTTCTGCAGCGTCTCCGATGCGGCGGTGGTTTCCCAGATCGTCAACTCTCGGCAGAGCTTTACAAAGCCAGTCCATCAGTACGGTGAGTCTTTTCCCTCTCACTCAATTGTGGGGATGTGCTCACGAGGCTGATGCTCCTCCAGCGGTGCTGGACATGTACGGACCAAACGTCGTCACGGTGAGTGCGACACCACCCTTTGTAGTCACACATCATGCCCATGCTTATTTCAAACAGTGTGAGGATGCAGAATGGACACACCATCGTCGATACACGGCAACAACCTTCAACGAAAAGAACAATGCTCTTGTGTGGGAGCAAGCTATAAAGCAGAGCCAACAGCTAATCGAGTACTGGCACGAATCAAGACCGAACGAGACCAGTGACAGCTTCGTGGCGACCGACACGAGACAGGACACCCTCAAGCTCAGTCTCAACGTCCTGACTGGTGCCGGCTTCGGTGTAGATCTGCCGTTCAAGCCCTTGCCCCAGCATCTGCTCAAGGGCCCGGATGACATCTTCAAGGACAGCACCCCGCCCCCGGCTGGGTTCGATTTTACATTCCGGTCAGTAATGTCCTACATGAACGAGCATATCAGCACAGTTGCGATAGCCAACAACTTGTTACCCAAGTGGATCCCCAGAGCGCTGGTCCCCTTCTTCAGGCGAGACTTTGCGGCGCATCGGGACCTAGAGGTGTATCTGCAGAGGTTGGTTGACAAGACCGAGCGAGAATTGGAAGACACAGACACAGCACACCACCTGGTGCAAGGAATGCTTAATCCGCGAAAGTCTCAGGACCAACAGACTTTGACAGACCGGGAGGTTATCAGCAACCTGCATATTATCACCATTGCGGGACACGAGACCACGGCAACCACGCTACGATTCGCGTTCCTGCTCTTGGCTCTGCATCCGGACGTCCAGGAATGGATGTATGAAGGTCTGGCGGCCTCATCCAAGGGGGAGTCTTCTGACGCTGGGACCTGGGACTACGGCACTATGTTCCCTAAACTGGTTACCCCTCTATGTGTCATGGTGCGTACGGCCTCAAGCCTGTTTCTTTGCAGCGGATAGCATACTGACCTGCACCTAGCTGGAGACCATGCGTCTGTACCCGCCCGTCGTAACTGTCCCGAAGTGGACGGGCGACTCAGCAAGAAAGATCCGTTATCGTGAGGAGGATTACGTCCTGGAGCCTCGCCTGAACATAAACCTGAACGTAAGCAGTCTTCACTACTCGGAAAAGTACTGGGGAAGCGACGTTAGACTGTTCCGCCCACAGCGCTGGGACGTGCGGAATGAGGATAGCTTTCTAGCCAAGAACGCGGGCCTACCCGGTGTTTCTGCACCAGGGCTGGAGTATCCTACCATTCATAAGCCGGTCCGAGGTGCTTACATCCCTTTCAGCGATGGCATGCGCGCGTGCCTAGGGAAGAAGTTTGCGCAGGTCGAGTTTGTGGTTGCATTGGCCGTAATCTTCAAAGACTATCGAGTTGAGCTGGCAGACGATAGCAAGGAAGGAGTTCAGGAGGCCGAGAGGTCATTACGAGAGTGCACTTCAATCCTGACGTTGGCTTTGAGGAGAAACATACCGCTGCGCTTCCGTAAGCGTTAGTGGTGGTGCAGGGATGCTGTAATGACTAGTCCTTCTGTTTCAGAACCATCTCATTGAGAGAAACGGCGCATGACAAAGAGACGGCCGCAGGCAATGGAATTCTCTCTTGTCAGCAACGTCAAGGATGATCATTTGTACGCAATGGATCCTTTCTTCCCGTTCCTGTTCTTTGTATTCCGTCCAAAATGGCATTGGCGAGCATGTGTTCTTTCACTAAGCAAGCTGCCACCAAAGAAAAGAAACATACTATGAGAAGGGGAGGGGATGAAGCCCCACAGCTCCACTCGACCAGAGACAAACAAAACACCCTCGACATGGGCTCAGAGTGTTCCAGGCTGTGTGTTAGTCGTCCATTGCATCGTTCCCAGGTGCCATATTTCACTGCGCTTTTCCCCATCTTTCACCCAGCTAGCTTGCGCTGCCTCTCACAAATCGCCCGGTCCCTCCAAGCCTTTACCCTTTGAAAACGTGCAATTCCCAAGCGATAGCTCACCTCATTCAATTCGCCCCGGCCAAAGCGATGAAAGAATACGCAGCACACTGGCAGCTTGCACTGCTAGGCGCGGAATTCTGGAACGACGTGGAGACGAGAAACCAGCCTATCCACGACCTCATTGATACGGGTCAGTAACGCGGGTCCCTCTGCTGAGAACTGACCTATGATCTATGAAATTCTTGTTTCACGCAGCTACTAACACGCTTTGAGGATACTCTCTCTCTCCAGTACATGACCAAACTCTCCATACCCGTTTCCCGTTCAACCTTGTTAGTGAGGAAAACAGCCGTGCCCGGTCACTTACTGCCGGAGCTGGAGCTGGAAGTGCTGGTGACAGAGCTCCTTCCCCGGACGTCGTTGACAGTAACAACACTTCTTCCGATTCTTCAGACAAGCCGCGGCGCCGTCGCCGCTACAGCATGAGCGACGTCTTTACCAGAAGCACCGCATTCAACACCCCAGAATTGACCCTGACCATGGCCGGATCGCGCAAGGCCGAGCGTGCGAAGCGTTCGCGCTCCGAGAGCCGGACTCGCTCCCAGGAGCAGCAGACACCGCAGCAGCAGCAGCAGCCGCCTCAGCCATTTAGCCGGTCCTCCAGCACAGCGTCCAACAGGAACAACCAAAGCACCGCCTCGCTCCTCCGCTCCGCGCTCCAGCGCTTGAGCCGTAAGAGAATGGGGTCCGGCGAGGAGCAGATGCCGACGCCTGTGAATTCGGAGACTGCAGCGGCCGGAGAAGTCGGACATCGCTCCCATCCCCAACCTCAACAGCAAGCGCAGCAAGTACAGCAAGCTCAAGCCCAAGCACAAAGCCTACCCATCGTCTTCTTCACAGCCGAGCAAGCCACCCCGACCAACCCGCTCCTAGAATTCCGCGGCGGCGCGACCTGGGCTCGATTCCCGCGGAACCGACGTTCATTGGGGATCGATGTCTACTTGCCTATCGACAAATCCCAATCTGCTACCGCCACCACCGCCGCAGCGGATTCCACAGCGCAGACCGAAAAACAGACCAACGGAGAAGAGGAAGAGGAAGAGGAAGACGAAGACGAAGAAGAGGTAGAAGAGCGCGTTGAGGTCCTGCCCGTGGAGCAACTGTTCCCGCTCATCCATTTCCGGCACCTCCGCTCCCTCAAGATCACCGGCATGGTGCAGTCGTACCAGAGGTACATCTGGCAAGCGGCGTGGCTGAACACGGGCCTCGAAGAGCTGGAGCTCAGCATGGTCTGCCCCCCGCGCCTTCGCCAGTCCTTCGCTGGGAACTGGCCGTACATCAAGGGCGGATGGACGATGAATCCCACCCACTACAGTGCCCCTGTCTACTAGTACGACCCCCATTCCCAGTCCCCAAGTCCCCATCCCCCCCTAACCCCTATCACCTAAACCAAACCAACTAACTGAATAATCCCCAAGCGGCACCGGCGCCGGCGCCCTCCCGCGCACCATCGGCGAAGGCGAATACCTGGACAAGATCGCCCTCGAGAAGGCCAAAATCTGCGCCATGGTGCAAGGCCCCACGCGCAACCGGCTGTCGATCCGCACCCTGACGCTGACGGGCTTCGTGGTCGACGCCGACCCCTTCCTGCTCTGGTTCGACGCCACGCGGCTCAAGTGCCTGCATTTCAAGGACTACTGCGTCGACGCCGGCTTCTATCTGTGTGAGGCCATGCACCGCGTCTCCGTGCTGTATCCCCAGCTGTTACTGGTTGATGAGGAAGGCCGGGAGGCCGTCGTCGCGCGCCGGGTGAATCTGCGGAAGGAGTTGAAGGTCGTGCAGCTACGGGGTGGACGGAAGGTTGGGGAGATGGCGTCCACTGGGCCGGGGTGTTTGGATAGGAAGATTCCGGAGGCGGTGGGGGTGGGTGTGGGTGGTGCTGGGCAGGAAGAGGAAGAGGAAGAGGGGGCGGAGGGTGCTGATGCTGCTGCTGCTGCTGCTCCTGCTCCTGCTTCTGCTACCGAGTAAGCGTAAAGGAACAGAAGGACTAACTTAGGCCTAGGACTTTGTGTGTTTCAGGCAACTCACTACCTTGATTTCTTACTGAGCGAGCGCGGCGTCCTTCCTTGGGGAGTATGTTCTTCTGATCAGCTGCGTTTCTGCTCACCATTCTCTCATCTTCAGATGATCTGACTGTTTTCTTTTCTTTTCCTTTTCTCTTTATGAATTGGTTTGGCGCAACGGAGTTCGGAAAATGGCATGGCAATGAATGCAAGAGCGAGAGAGAGAGATTGGTAATGTCTAATGGTGCGAATACTGGGTTTAACTGGAACTATGGAACCTGGTAATGTGTAATCTTAATGCGATAAGTTATTTGAAATGAAGAAAAAAAAATATGATCAATGACTGTCAACTCTTTACACTTCAAATCCCAAGTTGGTGATACTGTAACGGCAAGAATCCGAGGTCGAGTATGATACTTGGAAGAACGAGACATTCATATCAACCTGGCTGGTACAGCATGAAACTTGGTTACAATCACTCGCTTGGTTGGATTATTTCCACGGCTCCACCCCCAATTTTGAACGACAATGATCATTATAAAACATACAGAATGTTCGTTCCTTCGCTGTCCGACGCCTCCATGGTAGCAGCATATTATCCCGGTTCATACTTCGATCCTCCGTCCACAACAGTAGAACCATCAGTTCGGAAACATAAAACGATACGTAAAGTCGTGATGCCAGGCAAACACGCCCAGCGTCCAGTCATATCACACCCCTCCTGTTCACACTGCCTCCCAGACCGAAAATTCCAGCGGAACTTTCCATCAACACCTGTCACTCTCCTTGAGATACATACAAGTCCGTCGCAATTTAAGCTCCGTTATCCTCACCGATACGGATGGCGCCCTCATTGCCGATGCCGTTGGACCAGAAGCCGTCCACGTTAAGGGTGCTGCCGTTCTAATTAGCCATTGAACACACCGGGAAAAATAGCAAGCACTTACATTCCCGGAGCACTGTCGTGCGCAATGATCAGCCAGTATCCGATCAATCCCTGGGAGAAGATATCGTAGATGGCAAACAGGATAGTCTCCACGTCGACGTTGATCTTCAGAGCCAAAGCGCCCGCGGCGATGGTGCTGTACGCATTCTCTATTAGCACATACACTGATAAAAGGTGAACTCTCGTAAGACCTACACAGGGAACAAAACCTTCACCAGCAGAGTCACGCCGGAGATGGTTCCGAAGAACTTGCGGGTCTGGTTATCCTTGTTGCTGGCGGCGCGGGCCCCGTTCACGCTGATGTGGTACACGGTCGTCAGGTATCCGATGGCACTGATGGTGAACCAGACCCAGCGGCGCGAGGTGTGGCCGGCGAAGGTGCCCAGCAGACCGGAGCCCAGCATGACGAAGTCGGCGGCGATGGCCACCAGCAGGTGAGCCCCGGGAAGACCGGACAGCAGACTCAAGCTGATCAGGCTGAGCGGCTCGGTCAGGAACCACAGCACGTAGCGCAGCCACAGCACCTGGCGGAAGTAGTCCTGGTGCGTGTTGGGCACATGCTTGTTGTGCAGCTTGACGGTGTCGACTTTCCAGGTGATGCCGCCGCCGGTGGCGAGGGCGAGGTAGATGATGAAGGAGATGGTGGCGGAGAGGGAGACGAGGGTGTGGAAGACGCGCTTGCTCTGATTTTTTTGGTTGAGTATTAGTGAGTGACTCAAATGACTTTAGGGATGTCGAGATGGCTTGCGGATACTTGGGGTGGAGGTTCTTAAAGAACTTACCAGTGGTACACGAGCTCCCAGAACGTAGAACACCAGGGAAGACAGGGCCATGAGCACGGTGACGACCCTAGTAAGAGCGTATCGTTAGAAGCTGAGCTTAAAGCTTCTATAGGGAAAGACTAACCATAATGTGCGTTTGCCAGTATCGTGGATCTCCTGGAAAATGGGCTCATTGCCTGGGACGACGGTGGGGATGGGCGCCACAGTCGAGGTCGGAGTCACCCCCGGAAAAGTCTCCTTGAGGAAGGTCTCAATCATCGTGAAGACGTTTGGCAGCTGGCAGTCTGATGACGATGATGATGATGATGTTGTTGGTGATGATAATGGAGGATGGATGGATGGAAAGCGATAAGTGACGGTTATCGATAAGAGGATGCGGGGGATAAAAAGACAGTGAGAGGAAGGCGGAGGTTATATACGAGGAAGCAGCAGTCCAGCACCAGCCCTTTTTTTTCATCCTTCCTGAAACCATTGCAAGCAGCAGTCGTCATGCTGACCTCGCTGCTGTCGTCATGGAAGTCGAGGTTGGAAGAAGGAATCCAATCAGAGACCATCGAGACCATCAACAGGGAGGGGGAAAGGTGTCACAGAGAACCTTGGAAGTCATCTTTTAATCAGCAGCGAGCTCCGACTCTCCGACTGGTGGCTCCAGGGATGTTGCCTGATTCACGTTACCAGTCATTCATTGACTGTCAAAAATTCAAGGGACTCTTTTGAGGTCCATGACGTTATCCCCATCACCACCAATAAGCGCTGCAGAACACCAGCTACGCGCAACCAGGATTCCCCGCAAGACCGATCTAGAATGGTCGCTGTGACTTACATAAGGTATGGATAACTTAGCTAAGATACTCCGTACTATGCGTACGGTTTTGAGTGAGATGCTAAAATTAAAGTACACAGTAACTAATAATACAATACAGGAATCCACCGCAGGAATCCGGGAATTGATCAAGGAACTGACCACTCACACCTCTGCAGTCGCAGCTGCAGCTGCAGCGTCCAGTTCTTGCACGACTCCCTCGCAGCGATCGCACACCGTCTCTTCCGCCGCTTCACTCTCCGCAACCACATAGCGCCAGCACCGAGGACATTTACCCGCCTGCGGACTGTACACATACACCGTGCCCTTGGCTCCGCTGGGGAGCTCATATTCCTCACTGTACTGCCATTCCGCCTGCGCTATCGACTCGGGGATCGGCTCGCCATGAGCACCGAGGCTGACGGACGACACCACAAAGAAATCGGGTAACTCGGTCAGATCCCGGTGGAGCACCGACGCGGGCGTCGAGTCTTCGGGAAGGACAAGGTGCACAAACGACTGAAGAGAGGAGCCCAGCTGCTTCTGGCCGCGCGCCTTCTCTTGGACCGCCTTGACCACGGAGTTGACGGCGGCCAGCTCCTGGTAGTCGGATTCGAGACCCTCGTTCTGCCATTCCGCAGCAGGGGCCGAGACAACGCGCTGCAGAGGATGCTGGCTCTGCGTCTTGATCGCCTCGGGGGTGTGCTCCCACGTCTCCTCCACAAGCATGGGGGTGATGGGCGCCAGGACTTCCTGGAGATTTTGGTAGATGTGGAACAGCGTCGTCTGCGCCGCACGCCGGCTCGCGCTGTTCTCGCCGTAGGTGTAGAGTCGATCCTTGATAGCCTCCATGTAGAAGGCCGAGAATTCCTGATTGGCCCAGCGGTTGATCGCATTCACGGCCTTGTAGAATTCAAAGTTCTGGCCGGCCTTCCGGCAGATCAAGACCATCTCAGACAGCTGCTTCAGTGCGATGCGGTCCACTTGTTGCAGCTCATCGTACGGGACACGGTGCTCGGGGCGGAAATCCGACAACGCACCCAGCAGGAGCTTGAACGTCACGCGGTATTTGTGCAGGCTGGTGTGCACCGTCTGGAGCACCTGCTTTCCGATCACTACGTCGCGAGTGTAGTCACTGCTGGCGGCCCACATGCGGAGAGCATCCGGCCCAAGGGCGTCGTACACCGGAGCCTGGTTTTCGGCCTGCTTCTTCCCCTTGCCTTTTCTCGGCTTCAAGGGTGGCAAAAGCGATCCGTCCATGATCGCATGCGGCAGCATCACGTTGCCAATGGACTTGCTCATCTTGCGGCCTTCTTCATCCAAAGTGAATCCGTGGGTGATGAGGTGCTTGAAAGGCGCACGCGGGGAAGCGGTTTGTCCCGAGGCAAGCTGATGAGCGACGAAGGTGAGAAGCCCGGACTGGAACCAGCCCCGGTGCTGGTCGCTCCCTTCAAAGTACACGTCTGCCGGGCGACCATCCTCACGGTAAGGGACATCCACTTCAGACCAGCTGGTGCCACTGTCAAACCACACATCCATCGTGTCGGTTCCTCGTCGATAACCCGGACCAGACGCGTCCTGAAGCGATAGTGGAATCCACGCGTCATCGTTGGCTTCATCCGTCCACCATGCGTCAATGCCACGCTCCTCGATCACCTTCATGATATGAGTCACGCTATCCTTCGTGAGCACGGCCTCGCCAGTGCCCCGGTGATAGAGAGCAGGAATGGGAACGCCCCAGGCACGTTGACGAGAGATGCACCATTCGCTGCGGTTCTTGACGAAGTTCTCCAAGCGTTGCCGACCGGAACTCGGAACGAAGTTGACGTCGTCCAGCGCTTCCAAAGCGTGGCCGCGAATGTCGGCCACGTCGGCAAACCACTGTTCCGTAGCCCGGATGATGATCGGGCGCTTCGACCTCCAGTCGTACGGATATTTGTGCTCGTAGTTATGCTGAGTGAGAAGTTGACCTTGAGATTCGACGTATCCCAGCACTGCCGCGTTACCCTCGTCGAGGACGCTTTTTCCGCGCAGCCGCTCGGGATCCACGGGCATCGCCTTGTCGGTGAATCTGCCGTGATCGTCCACGGGCGCGAAAGCGGGGATCCCACGAGAGAGACAGGCTTCGTAGTCGTCCATACCGTGACCCGGAGCGCAGTGAACCAGTCCCGACCCAGAGTCGGCCGTCACAAACTCCGCCGCGATGATCGGCTGTGCCTCCGCAGCCGCTCCCTTGAACAGAGGTCGATACGTAGTCTGATCCGCCAGCTGAGAACCGAGAATCGCCGGCACGATGACCGACAGATCCTCCTTCAGCGCGCTTTCCAAGTATTCCAAGCGCGATTGCGCGATGAGCAGGTGGCCGTGCGTCTCCGACTCGACGATGGTGTACTCGAGGGCCTCGTGGACCGCGATCGCGGCGTTCGCCGGGAGCGTCCACGGCGTCGTCGTCCAGATCACCGCGCTGACCTCCTTACCCTGGAGCAACGGATCCTGGGCGAGATGCGCCGGGATCCGCGCGAGCGGGAACTTGACCATCGCCGCGGTCGACACATGGTCATCCTTGTATTCCAATTCCGCTTCGGCCAGCGCCGTGCCCGTCGACGGGGACCAGTAGACCGGCTTGAAACGCCGGTAGATGAGCCCCTTCTCGACCATCGCCCGAAAGATGCCCAGCTGCCGCTTCTCGAAGGCCCGGTCCATCGTCTTCCAGTGGTTGGCCCAGTCGGCCATGACCGCGAAGCTCCGGAAGCCCTTCATCTGGGCCTTGACCGTCTTGTCCGCCAGCTTGCGGGCGGCCTTGCGGATCACCGCCGCGCTGACGCCGTCCGCAGTCTGGAGCTCCTTCTGCGCCTCGAGGGCCTTGAGCTCGATGGGCAGCCCGTGGCAGTCCCAGCCCGGCACAAAGCGCACCCGCCGTCCCAGCCCCAATTGTGTGCGGCAGATGATATCCTTGGTGATCTTGTTCAGCGCGTGGCCGACGTGCAATTCGCCGTTCGCGTAGGGAGGTCCATCGTGGAGCACAAACGGCCGGTCGGCCGGGCGTTCACGTTCTTGCCAGGCGTAGAGGTCGTCGGTGCATCGGCGCAGGTATTTGGCCTGGTCGGCCGGCGTCACGCGCGCGGGGAACGTCGACTTGGGGAGCTTGAGCGTCGACGACCAGGACCGAGCGAGCGTCCGTGGCAATTCCGCCATACTATTGTCGGCTCATATCCCGCCTTTTTTGGGCCAGGTTGGGGATTGCGAGAAAAGGCTGTTGGAGGGTTTCGAGTTCGATGGGACTGCGGACTTGGGAAAGCTCCGGTGCGGGTAATCTACAAATTACACATACGGAAACCTTGGTGGGTTCAACCAATCAAAGCATTTATGTTAAGGTCAAAAGTGTATTGCCAAGCCTACATAAATACCGAGTAATACCCGCCCGCTGCTTCCAGCATGTTGCTAGTACCTTAGTCATGTGAAAATGGAATGAAAAACATGTAGTACAAGGCTCCTTTGAAACGCCAACGCCTTCATGACTCGGTCAGTACAATGTCAGGCAGCTCACCGCCCCGTTCTTCATCACCTCAAACAATAGGCCCGGAAAACCAAACAGCTCTGTGTTTCCTAGACCCCCATCATTGGCCTCTTGCCCGGTCCTCTGCCCCTTCCCGGTGCTTTCTTCCCACCCGCCTAGGAACTCGACACTGCTTTCCGGACTGTCGCCCCAGCCCCGGTTCAAGATCATGGGTCTTTGCAGGGCACGCTCCTCCGCGGCATTTGCATAGGCTCCCTTCCAGACCGAACGCAGTTGATCCGAGATCTCTTCGTAGCGAGTCTCAGATGTGAGGGCGTCGTCGGCTGGGTTGTGGATGATCTTCCAGCGACTGCGACGGTGTCGATTGAATGGATACGAGCCTGGCACGTTTCCATGCAAGATGATCTTGGTCACCACCAGCTGGGAAGACGGCGAAGGCGGGGTTGGATCCGGGAGGTCGGATCCAGGGAAGGCCGGGCCCGATGCGGTAGGGTACGAAATGAAGGCATCAAAGCCATGATGGAAGTAATTGAAGAAGCACTCGCTTGGAAGAGAGGATGGATCCAACGTGGGAGCCTGGGAGGCTTCGTCATCCGAGTCGTCGGTCACGCTATTGTTAGACGAATGATCCAGGTCGGTGACATCGATCCCGCGCCCCGAGGATGGGCCCATGTGCAGAGCGTCCTCTCCAGCGCTACAGCCTGCGGCGCGATGGATGGCTATTCTGCGATCGTTCTTACGGTATATTGCATCCGGCGGTCCGAACTCGGCAATCAAGTCCTGCGGAGTGGTTTCCGACAATGTTACTTGGACCGGCGGGGATGATCGTCGGATCGCTTCGATCTTGCCGGCCCCAAAAATCAGGAACTCCTCGATCTCATCCGGGACGAACTCCCTGCTTTTACCGACCAGCGCTGGGGAACGCGGGTACTGGGGCTGCTGGGTAAACAATTTGTTTCGAGCCTCCGGCCATGACGAGCCTTGGAAAATGGACATCGAGGTTGCGGGTAATGCAGCCGATGAAGAAAGCAATGCTACAAAGTCACACTGGTCCGACCATGCTGAGTTCTGGAGCGGAAAGGAGAATGCGACGCCGGGATAGGATAAGACGTAGGTACCATACGGCGATTGAGGGCTGTCGGGAGGTATGTATTCTCCAGGGTAAGAGGGACCAAACAAACGATTGTAGATGTGGCGAAAGTTGGGCCCTTGCTGCGTGACGGAGGGCTCTTGCGGTTTGATGCCTTTCAGCACCTCCTGGTTCTTGTAGACGAGGGTGATCTTCGAGAAGTCAAGCACTTCGATCAACCGCAACCTCTGATCTGGCCCATCGAACCGCAGGCGTAGACCGCTGGATGGAAGTTGTAGCGTTACGGGTTTCCGGAGAGGTTCCGACGACGAATATGCGATATCTATTGCGGGGTACGTCTGGGGATGGGACTTGACGCGGCTGAGCACATTGTGGAGGGAGGCTCCCAGAGCTATACAGCGCAGGTTAGTGTTGTTTGAAACAAAAATAAGGGTTTGACATGCTTATGAAACCCAGCCCTTTTCCAGGGTAGATCTGAGCTTGTGGTGAAGGCCTGGAAGAAGAGGAAGAAGTCATGATGGCATATGGACCAACTGCATGCTGAGGCGGAGACGGTGAGTGAGGGGCGGATCGGATTAGTATATGTATCTTTGAAGGTGTTAGAAGGTGCGAGCTGCACCGGAGCACAACCACTGAAATTTCAAGGTGAAGCTAAACAGAATACGTGTCAGGATAAGCCGAGTATTAATGTAGAAACAGAATTATTCCACGAGAGGAACAATAATAAGGACTCAGCTGTCAGGAGGAGCATGGAGCGGGCGATGAGCGCATGCTATCATGTGAGATGGGGGCATGACGAGCAATCCCGCCGGCACGTGGGCGGTGAACCCGCTTTGTTTACATTTTCCGCTTTGAGACGGGAAATCAATAACAGCGGATCGCTAACCATAACCAACCGACTGACAGCACCTCCTGAACCAAATTCGCCGACCACCGCCTATGTTGGTGCGCATCTTTCCAAGCGATTCTGCAGATCTAGCTTGAGACGCGACTACTTTCATAGATCACGGTTGTATCACCTTGGATAACATCATCTAAATCATCATGGCTGGCCCCCCACGGCCTGCCTCAGGGCTGCCGACCAGACGAACAGCGACAGCGACGCGCCCGACCACAAGAAGACTCGGCTCTACGATGTCAACCACGGACAGAGCGGCATCTCCAGCGATCGCATCCAAGGCGCCCTCATCTAGTGCATCGCGTGCGACGAAATCAGCAGTCGAACCTGCTAGCATTACCGCGAAACGCAAAGAACGAGACTTCGAGCGCGAGATCAACGAAGATACGAGTATTCATGTCGTCGTCCGGTGCAGAGGCCGGAATGACCGAGAACTCAAGGAGAACAGTGGAGTTGTAGTGTCCACGGAAGGCGCCAAAGGACAAACCGTGCAACTGTCGATGGGCCCAAATGCATTGGCCAACAAGACCTACACTTTCGACAAGGTCTTCTCAGCGGCTGCGGACCAAATCACCGTCTACGAGGATGTTGTGATCCCGATTGTCAACGAGATGCTCGCTGGCTACAACTGCACCATTTTCGCGTACGGACAGACCGGAACCGGAAAGACTTACACCATGTCCGGCGACATGACCGACACGCTGGGCATACTATCCGACAATGCCGGTATTATACCTCGTGTGTTATATTCATTATTCCACAAGCTGCAGGACACAGAAAGTACTGTCAAGTGTTCTTTCATCGAGCTGTACAACGAAGAGCTCCGCGACCTGCTTTCGGCCGAAGAGAACCCCAGACTGAAGATCTTCGAAAATGAGTCAAGGAAAGGCCACAGTGGAAGTACGCTTGTACAGGGAATGGAGGAAACATTCATCGACTCTGCGTCCACCGGCATCAAACTTCTCCAGGAAGGTAGCCACAAGCGTCAAGTTGCCGCCACCAAATGCAACGATCTGAGTTCCCGGAGTCACACGGTGTTCACCATTACCGTGATGACGAAACGGACAACGGAGTCTGGCGAAGAGTATATTAGCTCTGGAAAGTTAAACTTGGTCGATCTGGCTGGTAGCGAGAACATCCAGCGCAGTGGGGCGGAGAACAAGCGTGCGGCAGAAGCTGGTCTTATCAACAAGAGTCTGCTCACTTTGGGCCGGGTCATCAATGCCCTGGTCGACAAAAGCCCCCACATCCCCTATAGAGAGTCGAAACTCACTCGTCTCTTGCAAGACTCACTTGGTGGAAGGACCAAGACATGTATTATTGCGACCATCTCGCCGTCACGCAGCAACCTGGAAGAGACGATTTCCACATTGGACTATGCATTTCGGGCCAAGAACATTCGCAACAAACCCCAGATCAACTCCACCATGCCGAAAAAGACCCTCCTGCGAGAATTCACAACTGAGATCGAAAAGCTAAAGGGCGAGCTTATTGCCACGAGACACCGGAACGGCGTGTACATGAGTGTTGATGCATACGAAGAGATGACCATGGAGAGCGAGTCTCGCAGGATTGTTAACGAGGAACAACGCGCGAAGATTGAGTCTATGGAGTCCAGCCTGCGCCACAAGGTCCAGGAGCTTTTTTCTCTTACGAGCAATTTCAACGACCTCAAGAAGAACAATGAAGAGACACGGAATGCACTGAAGAAAACGAACGATGTCCTCGAACAAACTGAGATTGTCCTTAAGGATACCAAATCGCAACTTGAAGAGGAAGAAATTCTCCGCAAGGCGCACGAGGATACAGAGGCTCACCTTCGCGACATTGGGGCTGGTCTGCTTTCCACCTTGGATACCACTGTGGCGGACATCAATGGACTTCACGCGAAAATCGAAAGAAAGACCAATCTGGACTCCGCCAACAAGGAAGCCTGGCAGGTGTCTGCGGCCGAGGTTTCGGACGTGACCCAGGTGGTCGATTCCAGACTCGAGGATTTCCAGATGCAGCACTCCGAGCTGGTGGAGGCCATGTCGAATAAGATCAACGAGTTCGTCACGACTGAGATTGAGAACATCGAGTTGAACAAATCGCAGCTGCTAGAGACCAACGACCTTTTTGACAAAGCCGAGCGGGAGGCCCATTCACAGACATGCGCTGCCCATGACGAGATGAACGAAGTACTTGAAGAGATTAAGGACCTGCGTGAAGAGGTCAAGGGTAAAGTTGGTGATGGCCTCAATGGTCTGTCTGCCGCTGCTGCTCGCATTTCCAAGGAGGTGATCGGCGAATTCGCGGATTTCAATGCCCAGCTTCATTCATCTTACAGCACCCTTGGAAAGGACCTCAAATCTGTATTTGAGGAAATGGTGGCTCAATTGAACGGGCAAAGGATGGAGATCAACAAGCTGAGATTGGAACTTCAGGAAGCCAATCAGAAAGCCGTCGAGGCGAATCGCAAAGTCTCATCGCATTTGGCACAGACTCTAGAAGAGGAGAATGCAAATGCAGAGGCTGAGCGTGATCTCCTGCTTTCTCAAGTGAAGTCTCTCATCGAAGACTCCCGCCAAAGGCAGTGTAGCCGTCTCAAGGGCAGGATCGACACGATGCGTACAGAGCTCTCTGCTTCGGGTGACTCCTTGGAGCATGCGACCGCCCATTATGATCGCCAGGTTGATGAATGGGTTTTCAAGTCGGAGCAATTTGCTAAGGATGTGATTGCCACTAAGGACGAGATGAAATCGAAGATGCAGAGTGACTGGGAGGTAAGTTTTGACTCGCGTCATTCCTCTCCAAAAATATCAATACTAATCACCTTGCAGAGTTTCGAACAACGCAACGCATCTATTCACAGAACAACTGAGGCGGTGCATGAAGAAACCGTTCGAATCGTTGATGCTCAGATGAAGAATATGAGTAAACAGATGGAAGCTTTGGATGATTTCGTAGCCAAGGCACGCTCTCAGAATGGTGTTTACCGAGACGCCCATCTTTCAAGCCTCCAGAACATGTCCTCCAACGTGCACGAGTCATATGACTCAGTCCACACGCAATTGTCGGACTTGGGCAGTCGTCTTCAGGAGCTGCAGGAAGGGGCCATCCAGCAGCAGACAAATCTACACGAGTCTGCCATGCCGTTGTCAGACGATGTGAGGAAGTCGCTCTTGGAGCTTCGCGAACACATTCAACGCCGAGCATTCGCGGAGTACGTTGCGACTGGCATCACCCCCAAGAAGCGTCACTATGAGTATCCTGCCGACCTGCCTCGGACTGAGGCACATGAGAACATCAAATCAAGGTTGAGGACCTCTAGGGAGTTTACGGCTCTTCCATTCAGTGGCGAAGACCGAATTTCGGTGCTTGATAGCTCCCCTGCCACCACACCGGCGAAAGGATTCGTTTTTCACGACGCCGAGGACGAGGTAGGATCTCTACCACCTAAGACCACTGTCACACCTTCCAACAGCGGCCTTAGGGAAGTCGATGCAAACGTCGCTGCTAAGGGCCTCGTAGCTAGTGCGGCCGATGACAAGGCCACGCGCAAGTCCTCTATCGTGACGGCTGATGCGGACTGTGATGGTGCAGAGCAGCCGCCTCCCAAGAGACGTTGTTCAAGCACCACGACCGCTGACGCCAAAATACCTCAGAAATTACTCAACCGGAAGATGGCTGGAATCATGGAGGGCCCAGAGAATGTACCACCGGTGGAAACCCCGAGTGGCAGAAGACTTCGAAATCGGCCTTCTCCTTGATCTTATCACGTTTTGTTTTTTTCGCTGTGCGGAAGCACACTGCTCGCTTGTACGTTGCGGCAGGCATTTTGAGATACCCCTGGTCTTGGCTAAGATAAATCTGGAGACGGTATTCACATGTTTTTGTTTTGCATTTGTCTGTTCGCGTTTGGAGCATTGTTACTTGCGGGCTCTGCGATGCCTGGCGTTTTGTTCTCGTATAGGGTTCCCGCGGGATGAGAAGATACCCGGGTTTGACGTGATAGAATTCTATAGTCATGGACTTCGAAGTTGCATGATTCCAAATTCGTAGTGTTAAACCCGAGTAGATGGGTTGAGGCCTACCTACAGCTGAGCAGTGACGCCATACGCTAAAATGCCTCTCGCCGAGCCGGTATGTTTTCCAACCCAAAAGGTATCTTAGTACCAGGATGTTCCATCGGCCAGACCCCTATAGTCCCATCTCTGGCCCAGCGGTAGCGTCCTCAACCAAACCCTGGCCATTCTCATGCTGTCCCTGCTCCACGCCATGTTCATCCATCTTCCCACCCGGGGAAGACTCCACCTCCGCATCCTCGATGTGCTCCCCCAGCCCGCCCGCCTCAATCACCAACCGCAGCTCCGCCAACCGCTTCGCGAACTGATCCATCATCTCCTCCAACCGCTGACAGCCCCGCTCCTTAACCCTCTCCTTGCCCAGCAGGTTATTGATCGGCAACCCCGCGGTGCCCCGGATCTTCAACATCAGTGCCCCGTTCGCCGAATGTCCCTGCCCCTGCGACGGCGTATTATTCGTATTATTCTCGAACGTCGGCGCCGGCCCCAGCTGCGTATCGAGCACCTGCCACGCCGGCGACAGACTATGCGCCGAAGTCACCACCATCGACTTAGCGTCACCACCCCCTGAGGCACCGTGATGCGGCTCCTGCGGCGGCGGCGGCGGCGGCGGCGGCGACGTCGCCAGCATCTCCCCACCAGCAGTAGCAGCAGTAGTATTCCCGGATTGCTCTTTCATCTCCTCCGTCCCCAAACCACCGGGTGACGCATAGTCCACGTCGAGGATCACGTAGTGCTCGCGCACCCCTGGGATGGAATCCGGTAGTAGGGAGGGTCCTTTCTCCTCATCTTCGTAGGTGTTTTGTGCCCCTTCTTCTTGTTGTGGCTGCTGCGGCGGTCGACGCGATCGGGTCTTGTGGTTATTGTGGCCCTTTCGGGTATTGGGATTGTAGGCGAGGGTCGGATCGGATTCGCTCTCCAGCGCGCGGAGGGTGGCTTCGGTGACGATGTCGGTGTCGTCATCGGCGAAGATGTAGTGGACGGTTGGGTGGTGGTATTCGGAGGTGTTGGCGTCTTCGATGAGGGTGAAGAAGGGTTGGAAGGCGGACGTTGATGTTGGTGGGAGTGTGGGTTGGTCGGTGAGGGGGGCCGGAGGGATCGTGGCTGCTGGTGGTGGTGGCGGTGGGTCGGGGATGTTTTCGAGGTGGTGTTGTTGCGCGGTTGGCGGTCGGTCGATGATGCTTTGGGGTCGGGAGGTTGGGAGGTGGTTGTGGTTGGCTGAGATGCGGCGGATGGATTGTTTGGATGGGGAAGAGGAGAGTGGGGACGGGGTGGTGTGTTTTGGTAGAGACATTTTTGGTGGGAGATGGAATTAGGGTGAGGAGGGAAGGAAGGGTGAGGCTACATCATGGTTGTGGTGTATGTTCGAGGGTGACTCGGGATAGCTCAGGGTCGTATTGAAGTGAGTATCGATCCGATCTGGGGAAATTGGCTGCGATCGAACGATTGGCTGGGTTGCGCTCTTATCGATAAGGCAGGATAAGTCCGGTCAGGTGATCCGATCGCCGATTGTAAATACTCGGCGCTGCTTGGGATGATTGCTAGGATGGGGTATATGTACATGAATGAGGAGATGCAGAATTGCATATAACAATGAGTACCTAATGAAACCAGGTAGAATGGAATGGGTATCGTAGTAGCTGAGCCTGTCAACGCCTTCTTCGAATGAACAGCAGATGGTCCTTCATCAGCTATTGTTGTTGTTCTTGTTGTTCTTCTTCGTCATTTTGTTTCCATTCGAATTCTGCACGTAAAGCCTAAGTGCATATTCAGAAAGTGATGCCATGATAGTGACTTACTCTGTCGGCACATGGGACAGAGCCCCTTGGAGGACTCTTGCTGGATCCATGTCATCAAACAGTGCTGGGTTCGGTCAGTAGTGTCTCGCTTGCGCCATGAGGACATTGGGATCCGCAATCGCACCATATGAAAGGAATGGCCGCATTTCCCAAGCACTGGAGTCCCGCATCAGTGAAGTTAGAAGTGTCTCCGATAACGGGCAGGAAGAAGAGATCTCACGTAAAGAGCAATCGTCGCCGGGAAACTTGCAGGTCGGACAGGTACCATCGAACTGGACGCGGCAAATACCACAGACCTCATCGTCGGGCATGTCCCAGCGCCAGGTCGCGACGGCGTTCCACTCTTTGATAGTGACCTTCATGATTAATTTGGGCTTGAGCTTGTACTTGGGCTGGACACCAGACCGAAAGTGAGGACGCAGACGCAAAACTGGGAGGAGGAAGGAGAGTGGAATCGATACTAGGTAAGCGGGATTGTTTACCCGGTTGATTTTCACATGGTCGGCCGCTCTCCGCGTCGGTGATAGGAAAGGAAGTCAACTAACTCATTCTCATTCCAGTCATTCCTCCTCCTCCACTACTCCGCACACACACTCATCATCAACCCCTCTTCATCTCGTTTATCATTTACCCTGCTCTAGCTGGTGGATGAATAATCCCACTTCCTGAGTCCTAACCGGCATGTAAATACCCTCTTGCCTCCACTTCCTTCCTTACCCTCTCAATATGGCTTTCGCAACCCTTCGTAACTCTATCCCTTCACCGACTCGCCTGGTCCGTTCTACCATGTCGTTCTCACAACAAGCGCGCCAGCAACTCCAGAGTCGCCCCTACTCTTTCGCTTCATATCTGGTAACTCCTAAAGAGTTGGACACTGCTTTGAAAAAGAACCCAGCTACAAAGATCTCAACCGCCCCCCGCGTAGTCCCTCTATGCGCCGCCTGGTTCATGCCAAACGACCCCGAGGGTCGCAAAGGTATCGACATTTTCCGCAACCACCGCATCCCCGGAGCTCGTTTCTTCGACCTCGATGCCGTCAAAGATCATGAATCTCCATACCCGCACATGCTTCCCACCGCCGAAACATTCGCCGAAGCCATGAGCGAGCTGGGTATTCGCCGGGACGACGAAGTGGTGGTCTACGACTCCGCGGAGGTCGGTATCTTCAGCGCGCCTCGTGTTGGTTGGACTCTTCGAGTCTTCGGACACCCGCGGGTCCATGTTCTGAACAACTACAAAGTGTGGGCTGCCGAGGGTTTCCCCACGGAGACCGGAGAGCCCCAGCAGCCTGAGAAGACCAACTACCCTGTCCCCACGTACGACTCCAAACTCGTGATCCCGTACCGGGAGCTGAAGGAGATCGCCAAGGAGCACAGAAAGGAAGGTGCGAAAGAAGTGGAGATCCTTGATGCACGGTCCTATGGCCGCTGGGCGGGCACCGACCCTGAACCGCGCCCGGGCTTGTCTTCAGGGCACATCCCGGGCTCTAAGAGCCTTCCGTTCCAGGAGCTGCTGGACCCCGAAACCAAGACATTCCTGCCCGGGCCCGAGCTGCGCAAGATTTTCGAGAGCAAGGACATCGACATGAGTAAGTCGATTATCAGTTCGTGCGGCACCGGTGTAACGGCGACTATCATCGAGACGGCATTGGCTGAGGCGGAATACGGCGAGCCAAACCTTCGGAGGGTTTACGATGGGAGCTGGACGTGAGTTTTGGAACCCTTTCTTCTCTCTTCAATGGCTTATTTGCTGACCGCGGCGATAGTGAATGGGCACAACGTGTTAAGCCCGAAGAGGGTCTGATTAAGAAGACGGTCTAGACAATGCGACTGACGATGGCCCAGCCCGGTGCTTATTATCCAGAGTCTGAGCTATCATTATTGGTATGACATGATGGTTTTTTTCTTTCTCTCAATTGTTCCAGCTTGTTCGAGCGACAGCACATACCAGGAGATTACTCCAATTCGAGTCATAAACTGTACGCAAAGGATGGAATGTCCCGAATAGAAGACTTGTGTGTAATGGTGACCATGAATGATTTCAAGTACGGAGAGTCAGAGCTTAGTGAGTGACTCTTACTAGTCAACTCCCAGTGAGCCTGTCGCAAGACTGAGATCAAATTGCACAAATACTACCCAATTCTCGTAGACAACAAACTGATAGTCACGGGCGGCGCGGAGTTATCCTGCGCTTAGTCAGGATGCCGACGAATCCCGCGGCTTGGAGTTGATCCGCTGCTGAAGGTCCTCTCCTCTCCCTCCTCCTTCTCACTCATCTCATTGCCTCATTATTTCCTCACACAATCGTTTATTCGAATCGCAAAATGCTGCAGATGACCGTTCTTTGTGAATTAGGATTGCATTGTAAGTGAAACTGTCAGCCCTTTCGACGCCCTGCGCAGCCGGGGCCACACACCCCCCCCGGGACGTCCACTACTCTCTCTGGCTGCGAGCCAGGGCCCCCACATTCCCATATTCCTCCGCCTCCATTAATCCTAATCAAACCTCCCTCGCTGGATCCAGCATCACGCTAACCACGCCTGCGGCTCGGTCGCAGTCGTCAAAGCTAGCTATTTGGTTTAGGGCCGTTGTGCCGTGCGAGCATCTTCATTTTTAAGCAACGCGACCTGTTCTGTCGATCGCCGGAGGGCAATTATGACGACCGGACGCAAGGTCTTCCACTGCGCCGTGGATGAGACGGCGTTAACCACCAACATCAGCGAAATCAAAAAATGGACGACCAACGGGGCCATCACTCTGATCGTGCCTCTGTACAGTAAGTCGAGCGGAGTTCATTTACCTTGACGGTTACTGATCTAGTGCTCCTCCTCAGCCCTTGAACGCCTCCATGCACTGAAGAGAGCCGGGTCGCAGGTCGCCATCAATGCCCGCGAGGCTGTCCGGTTCCTCGACCGGGTCACTTCCGGCAAGGACAACATTTCTTCCGAGCGGGTGGCTTTGCAGGGTCCCATGGAGCAGTACGAGAACTGGACGGAGGCAGAGAAGTTCTTCCTGCCCGAGTTCGAGGAGGATCCGGAGGCGAACGATGGACTCGTCTCAAACGGCCCGACGGCGCACCCCGACGAAAAGAGCAAAATATCTAAAAAGAACGGCGCCTCCCCGGACGATCTTTCTCAGATGCTACTCAGCAAGTTGAACTTTAAAAAGGAACTCGACGCAGTCTCGAACACGTCCAACGGAACCCACAGTGCACCCTCCCGCCCGTCTTCCCGGAGCTCTCGGACCAGCCCCGAATGTGCAAACTCGCAGGTGATAACCAACGAAGGAGGATCCAAGGACAACAAGACGAAGCGCGCCGAGGGACATCGCCGTTCTACGTCTGGGTCGGCCATCCCCACGGTCCCGCCTGTGCTCAGGCCGCTGCTCAGCGCGCTGCTGTGGCGACTGCACCAGGGGCCCGATGCTTCGAACGCCGCCAAGACTTGTATTCTGATTACGAACGATCCACAGACCCAGCTTTGGGCCCAGAAATTCGGCATTGGGGTCAAGAACATTCATCAGCTGCGAACATCGATTCAATACGAAGAGCGAGAGTACAAAAACCGATGCAAATATGTCGAGAAGACTCAGGCGACGACCAGCGAACCGAAATCGCTTCTTTCCTACGAGGATGAGAGCGACGAAGACGAGCTCGTCTTCGTTCCTCGCGGCGGGCGGGGCAAGGGAGCGTCGCGCGGCGGCGGCTCCCGTGGGGTCAACAGCCGCAAGGCGCCTGTCGTCAAAAGTGTTGCCCCGCCTGTCGAGGCGACTATGGAGATCCCTACTCAACCTATCGATCCGAATTCGTTTAGTCGTTCTCTTGGTCCCACCAAGCAGCCGCCCACGGTCGACCTTAGCACTCAGTCGGGAGCCGCACGGGGCATCGCGGGTGCGTCTCGGAACCATGCCAACAACCGCCGAGGCGCCTCCCGAGGCCCGACTCGTGGTAGTGGTAACAGCCGGGGCCGTGGAAAACTCTGGGTTCCTTGATCGTATGGGCCGGTTCGTCAATCATACGACGGACGAATCGCACGTTTTCCAATACCGATGAAGACCGACGCGGTTGTTACTTGAAGCAACAAAATTGAGTCCTTCTGCCTTAGCCGGGCTGCCTTTAAGTTCGACCTCTGTCGATTTCGACTTGACTTCATGGATGAGGCGAATGGGTCTTGGACAGGTGGCATGGCATCCGAACTGGTAGACGAGATCTAAGCGCTTAGTCTCGAGAGAGCCTACAACGATGACCGCTCAGGTGGTAAGGGAGCCGTCGGAGAACCGGGCTGCATGTTGGCCCGACTTCCTCTGACGAACGTCTCGAGATTCTGTTGAGGCTCGTAGCTGTCTGGGTCCATCACTTTTGCTTTAGTGGGAGGAGGCGTTTGCTTTCATTTTCCCTCCTAGGACTTTGCTGGTAGGAAGCCCGGAGCAAAAGGATTAAGTCCGGAGGAAGCTAGCTCTTCGACATGTTCTACTCTGCAATTACGAAAACAGATACAGCAGTTGTTCTTCGCTTTACGATCGATTTTGTGGGCATATTTTGGGCTGGTGGAGGGGTTGTGTTGGTGGTGGTGGGATGGGGGAGGGAAGAAGAGCAGGCCAAAAATACTCGGAATATTTATCAAGGTAGCTTGCCAGACAATATGAGTTATTGTGACATCGTATCACATTGTATCATGTTGTATCATGGGGGGCTTGAAGGAGTAGGGAGTATAGCGATCTCTCTCCACATATGACATCGTGCGCCACCAGTTGGCTGGGCTGGGCTAGGCTGGGGTCCCGTGGATCGGCCTGCCACTGGGCCATCACTTGACCTGACCACCAGTACCACCCCATCAATCGCCCTGACAACAACAACCTACTACGTAGCTGCTGGTGATCCTTTGACTTGTTTGAACTGGTGGAAGGGACTAGCTAAACTTATTTATACCTCGGGAGGTCCCTTAGTTCTTGCAGCCGAGTACTCCACCAATTTCTTTAAAGCACTGCAACAAAACAGCACTTGCTTAGTTCTAACCATTCCCATCTATATCATCGGAGAACATACGTCACACCTCACACCATGGACACCAGCGCCAGCGCCATCGACCAGACCCCTCTCTCCGCATCCCCCACCGAGCGCCGTGATTCGCTCGAGAAACACCTCCAGCATCGCCCGGACGTCCAGGACCTGAAAGAACGACACATCCTCCTCGACACCAATGTGGCTCCGTACGTGGCTGGCACCCACCAAGAAACAACAACTCTCACCGTCCCCTCCCGCCCTAACATCCCGTATCAAATAGATCCCTCCAAGCCGCCCACCAGGACCTCGCCCGCCACCGCACGGCCGACGACCTGAAGAAGCACCTCGAGCACCGACCCGACCGCGAGGAACTCGTGGAGCGTGAGTCCCACCCCCTACCCCACAGCCCTCTAGCATGGTGCAATGTATACTCGAACGTGGGATGATATGCTGATGTGTGTGTGTGTGTCGGGAAGGCAACATCCTTCCCTCGTCGACCGCCGCCCCCGCCCTGCAAGCCAACGCCCGGGAGTTGGAGAAGCACATGCTGGCCGATCATTTGGACCAGAAGATCGGGGCCCGGCCGGCGCCGGATGAGCTGATCTCGCAGGGGATCCTGACGGAGGATGAGGATCCGCGGTTCCCGACTGTTTAGTTGGGGGTGTGGTGCGGATGCGGTATGATATGATTGATGCTGGATGGCGTTTGTTGAGTTTAGTTTGTATTTCGCTCGTGTTGAGGTTTGTTGCGGGCGAGGCTGTACTGCTGCAGCAGTAGCAGGTAGTGCTAGTGCTATTATTAAGATTAATTTATTCTTCGTATTGTTCTGTTCATACCCCTACCACTATACACATCACTCCTGTTTTTGTGTCCCAGTAACTCCGACCATAATTCTAATCCTACACCACCACCATCACCCAAGCATCATGTATCATACACCAAAGACAATATCCCCTCAATCAATCAGATAAGAATCCCCCCCGAAATCCGGCCTCCACCCCTTGGGCCGCTCACTCCCGCGCACCAGGATCCCATACGCCGCGCGCTCCACCTTCTCCACAGACCCCTGCATCACCTCGGTCTTGCGGCCGATATCCCGGAACATGGCCCCGGCATGCCGTCGCGGGATACTCAGGAGCTCGATGGCCGACCGCATCGCCCGGAGATCCACGACGATGGCGGTTTGCTCGGGGCGGAGGTGGATTTTCTTGCCGTCCCCGTCCTTCTTGCTGGTAGTACCATGATCTGCACCCTCAATCGTGGCCGTTGACAACCCCGTCACCGCAAACCGCATCACCTCCCCCGTGAGATCGAAAAGCCCCATCAGGTAATCCTCCTCCGTGAGCGGGATGCCGTCCGGCAGGTGAGCCCGCACTTCCGGCATGGTGATGAGGGTCTGGGTGGTCAGGTAGTGGCGGAAGGAGAGCGCTTCGATGAACTCCTGGATCGCGCCGCTGAGTTGGCGCTGGTAGCGGTGGCGGTGCAGGGTGGCGAGGTCGGGGAGGGTGGATTCGAAGAGGCGCGTGATTTGCGTGAAGCGGTGGGTGGTTTCGGTTGCGATGGCGGGGGGGAGGGGGGAGGCTGGGGTGCGGATTCTGGGAGGGTTAGGGTCTGGGTGGTGATTGGGATTGAGGTAAGGGAAGGTAAGGTAAGGAAAGGAAGGTACCGTTGGAGGGAGAAGATTCTGGTGATCGGGTTTAGTGTTAGTTTGTGTTTTGTTTTAGTTGAGAGGGGGATTTGAGGGAAGGGATGGGGAGGAGTGAGTACATCTTCTTGCTGAGAGCTGTGATGTCGCGGCTGGTTTTGATTAGGCGCTCGCGTCGGTCGTGGTGTTCGTCTAGTTCGTTGCGGAAGGTTTCGAACATGCTTTGGATTGAGGCGGGGGCTGGGGCGGCGGAGGTCATGGTTGCGGGTTCGAGGGGTTGGCCGTCCCAGGTGCGTTTTGTGCCGGCCATGGGAGTTGGAGGGGTTTGAGGGGTTGTAAAGGAGAGGGAGGGAGGGGATGGAGAAGGAGGGGATGCAACGCGCTCGCCGTCGATGTCATTTCTGCGGTGTGGGGCCTTGCTGCTTTGGGGTGATTCGGCTTATCTGATAAGATTGCTATCGCTACAGTATACTTTTGTGAACGATAGGAACATTTGGATACTGAACAGAGCCTGTCTTGGAGAGAAACCACACTGGGAAATAGATGGTTGTCGATCTTTTTGAGTTATTCTATTGAGGTAGGGAGGGGGAGCAAAGGAGCCCCCCTTTCACAGGCAGTCGTCACAGGCAGAGTAGGATTGTTCAATTCAAGCTGATCATGTTCAACGAGACATACGATATCATCATCGCACATTAGTGACTTCCTGACTACCTACAGTCAAAAAGTCTCTTGCACAATCATCATCAGTGATCAAGATACTTGTACTTCAGCGAGTCACCCCCCTTCAATCCCCGGACCGTGACAGTCTGATCATCACCGGGTATAATGTCCATCGCGCTGTCGCTGATCTTGACTCCATCCCGCTCTTCAAACACCAAGCATTTCACTGGCTTCTGCGTGCTGATCTTCAACGTCTGCTGCTCAGCTGTCGCAGAGATCTTCTCCACCACAAGCCCCCGTTCCGAGAAATCGAGGTACTTGAACGGCTGAGGCCAGTCCACATCCCTTGCGACAATCTGCCCGTCGACCCACAAGCGGGCAGCCAGCACGTGTGGTTCGGGATACTCCTTATAATCAATCAGACCGTCCACGATAAGGTTGGTGGTGCCATTCGGCTGGATGGTGATGTTCTCGTGGACCACCTTTTCCCTAACCTCCTGACCATCGTTGATGGAGAGGAATCTGAGTTCCACCGTTCCTGTCCTTTCCTCCTGAGCGGAGCTAACAACCCAGAGCTCAAACTTGCTCGTTTTCGGAGGCTGGGCATGCGTAACGCTCCAATCATGGTGTTCGCGTCGGACACCCACAGCCAACGGAGCCAATACGCGTGCCACAGCGTAGAATGCCGGCTTGGGTCGCAGGAAGTAGTCCACAATAGCCCATGAGATAGTCGGCCAGCAATCGTTGAGTTGCCAGAGCAAAGCACCGCCGCAGTGTCTCTCATCGCCCCACTGCCGACGCCACCCTCGATACCCGAACATCATGGTCTCAGCTTGAACGACTTGCGTGAGATAGGTGTAGGTCTGGCTCATTAGCGCGGGTCACCTTGTGTGGCCGTGGGATCTCACCTCCAAGTCTGTAGCTGTCTTTAGGTTCTCCACCAGGTATGTAGCAATACGCCGCTCATGTCCGTCAGCTTTGTTGTGGAAGTCGAGGACGTGCGACTGCGGGTACTTGTCTTTCTCGTGCTCGACGAAGTGGTTGATGGTCGATAGGTGAGGGAATGCCTCCATGCCGAACTCACTGTTGAATCGTCCGCCGAGGGTATCGAAAATCTGGTACTTTTCCTGCGTTCCATGCCAGACTGTACTTGGTCAGCAATTAATGCTACATGTGCGGGAAACGGACATTACCATTCCACTGATGCATGTCGCCTACTGTCGGATCGGACGTTTTCTTGCCATCTCCCCATGGGCTTCCGGGATGATAGAATGTCCGTGGAGAGTGTTTATCCATCACCTCTGGAAGCAGTTTCTCGTATATGTACCGAGCTGGAAAGTCCGTCTTCAGCCAATTCTCGGGGTTCTTGTCCTCGAAGTCATAGGTCAGACCTGCCGACTCTTGTACTTGGTAGTCCTCGTTATTTCCAGCATAAAGCACAATAGACGGATGATGTCGCAGCCGGCGCACATTATAGGCGGCTTCTTTTTCGATCGACTCAAGCAGCTCGGGCCAGGTCGGGTAGTTGCCACAGCCGAACATGAAGTCCTGCCATACAAGCACACCAAGTTCGTCGCATGCTTCGTAGAAGTTGTTGTCTTCGTAGATACCGCCGCCCCAAACCCTGTTGCTGTAAGCAAAACTGAAATGTATCCGCATGGGCCAACCTACCGAATCATAACTTGGCGACCAGCGACCATAAGTTCAATCCAGCTCCGATAGCGCTCACGGGTAATGCTGGGCAAGAGGTTGTCTGCGGGGATCCAGCACGAGCCACCACAAAAGACGTCGACTCCGTTGATTCGGAAGAAGAACGACTTGCCGTGCTTGTCTGGCCGCTGAACGACCTCTGCCGTTCTTATGCCAATCTTTTTCGAGACATGATGCAGTTCAATCTGATCCTTCTCCAAGAAAACAGAGACCGCGTACAGATTTGGGTCTCCGTAACCATTTGGCCACCAGAGGCTTGGTTGATCGATTTCGAATGTCACTTTGGCGACCTTGTTGTCGGGCGTGGTGACCTGCCGAGCAATCTCCTTACCATCTTTATTCAAGGTGAAGATGGCTCGAAAGGAAGAGTTCTCTGTGGCATCAATATCGGCGTAGGCATCAACCTGCGCATGCCGGTGATCCGCAGCAAGATCTACGTCCGTCCAGAGGTCCGCGATTCTTGCCGAGTAAACTTCCAGCCGAACGTCTCGCCAGATGCCCGCAGTCATCAGCACTGGGCCCCAGTCCCAGCCCCAGTGATACTGAGCCTTACGAACGGCTAGTCGGGCCGGATCGCCGTTGAAGGAAGCCCAGTTGTGCTTGGGGTCCTGCTCTCGGAGCTCCTTGGCTCGCAGCATGGCACAATCAAAGTCGATGAGAAGCACATGATCACCCTCAGCCTCCAGGGCTTCGGTGACGTCAACGCGATGAGCTAGGAACATGTTGTTGCTCTCGAGAATGATCTTGTCGTCCAGTCTCACCGTAGCAAAAGTATCCAAGCCGTCGAACGCCAGAACGACCCTGGATCCAGCAGGGACGGTCGGCTTCTGGAATACATGTCTGTAAGACCATGACTTCGCATTGACCCATCTTGCCTCGAGCTCATTGAAGCCAATGTAAGGGTCTTGCAATCTGTGTGCTCCGCGTTAATACCATGCCAAGAGTCCAGAGGCTGATGATGGGCACACCTTCCATTTGCCTGTAAGTCCTGATGAACGACAGACGGCACGCTAGAAACGGACATCCAAGCATCAGATGCCTGTTCGTCGCTATCCTTGAAGGACCAGCCGGTGGTCAGAGGATGCTGAATGAAACTCGCCATATTGGAAGCCAAGGAGGGGTAATGACGAGTCAATGGCAACAATGCGTGAAAGCTCAACAAGTGGGAACCGATCGATGGCCCTGTGAATGCTTTTTGGCAACGAAGGGGAGATTCACACTCTTTGTATCTTGAATCTGATATCTAATGGTTTCAGATGCCATGAGGGAAGTATAGAGCAAGGGAAGAGCTCCACGGAGATATCTCCGCATTCCACGTGCTGTCATTGCCTAATCGGGCAATCGACGGGCGGCTTCTCCTCCTTTCCCAAAACAGTCTTCCTCTTCCACTCAGTGAGTGCTGCCAGTGACTCGGGAGTCCCCAAGTCCTACACTTTCGCACTCAACATCCTGAACTGTCTCACCATCTCCCGTCAGTCTTTGAGTTTCAACACGGCTCATCGTCAAAATGTCTCAAATGAGCCAAGTGATGGGACAATGAAGTGATCAGACAAAGAATATCCTGAGCGCTGTCCGAGTCAGTGCAAAGACACGACCGACAAGAAATCCCTCCCGTCTTGGGAGGCATATAAAGTGACTATTCTCTGTATCTCGAACCATGCTCCTCTCACTGAAACCAATCCTCGACATTCCTCCCCCCTACTTTACTGCTTTAGGTGCGGATGATGCTCCACGCAGCTGTGGTTGGTCTCCCGTCTGATCAAATCCTTCCTTGTGCTTGGAGATTCTTGTTCCTGACAGCCCTGAAGATCACTAGTTAAACTGAACGTAAATCCTCTGATCGGTGCTGAATCACTCTCGACCACCTTAAACCTGGATTCGAAGCGAACTTGTACCCTCACCCCACTGCCATATAAGCGATTCTCTCTGCCAGAATCTCATTGGTTGGTACGCCAGTCACTAGTCCGACCATTGTCGCTTAGCGAAACGAACGACATTTCCAGCAGCTTATTGCAGGACCATGGGGTGTCAACACTCTCAACACTCAACAGCCGGGGCAAGTGCCTCGGTTCTCACTGTGCTTCCGCCCTTCCCGCCTCCCGTTGCTTCCACAGTCATGCCGGGGTACCTTACAGGAAATGGAGACAGGTTCCTCCTTGGAGCGCTAACCATTCGATGCGGCATGTGATGAGTGAGCAATTTCGCGCTCTTGGCGTTCATCGCAATTAGCCTGATCACTTTTGCCTAACCAATGCGGGCCACTCTGCGTCGAGTCTATTTTGCGATTGGCTGTCGTCCTCGAGTACCCCAGAATCCGTGTCAAATCACACGCACCTCTGTCCAGAAGCGTCCTAAGTGGTGTGAAGCCGCTTATTCTATCAACCGGCATCAAACTCGCTTGGAGCAACCAGATGGGCCAGGAAATGCTCTGAACTGGGACCAAAGTCTATCACCGCTTTTGCCACTCATGAATGCAAAGCTCTAAGATGGAGCCGGGAGCCCACGGACCAGTTGACTTACGGGATTGGACATAGGCGACGGACTCTAAGCGGCGGTGCGCCAACAGACTCCGACCCCGTCATGGGGTTTAATTAAAATAGGGTGTCCAAGCCGGTCATCCTATGCGGGGTCAGAGCTGCAATTGGCGGGGACAGATTTCCCAAAGAGTCAGACCCTGCGAAGGTGCTGGAATGAGAAATTTCTTGAACCCTGCTATTATCGCCTGCGCCGTCGCGACAGGAAAAACCCCGTCAGATTCTGACAATGGACTCAGGAGCAGTAAGCTCGAGCAGCACGGATGAACGGAGGCTGTTGAATCGGGTATACACCAACCACTTCCGATGGAAATCGCAGTCAGACGCAGTTGGTCTTTCTGCCTATTTGTGGTTGTTGCTCGGACATCGAGTGGCGCCACCCCTGTTGGTTTAATATATTGATGTGCTCCGGTCTTCATCAGCCTGCAGAACTGTAACGGGGTTGGCTGCCCGCTAGGCGAGTAATGATTGTTTGTCCGGCTCGGGGTTGAGTACCGTGGAAGGACTGTCAGCCCTGACGTGGGTAGATGCGGGTGCCCCCAAGAACGTGGGCGAATTCGTGCGTCGAACGCTTACTGTGGTAGAGCCCGCGATGTTTGCGCACACAGGGCTGTTCCTCAGGTGACCTGGAGAAGGACCACAGCAACCCACCTTCGAGTTGATGTGTTTTCCTTTCGGAACTGGAAGGACTTCTCACGGAAGGAATTCGGGGGCTCATCCATCACCCCCTGATAGGTGGAAGCACATGGCCCAACATCGAGCAGAGTGCATCGTAGAGAGGGGAAAGCGCTAACAGGAGACAGATCCAAGGCACCGTGAAGAACAGACCCTTTGGGGCGAGAGTTGGCGAGCCTGTAGTGGGATTGAATACATATTGGTCGTATGTAACCCTGGCAGCCGAGCCTTTGATATAGGGTCAAGCATGGCCGGTGGACGAAGGGTCCGGGGTTTATGACTGGAGTAGCCAGTCAGAACCCACGATGCATGGGATGCCGATTCTTCCCCAGACATGCAGAAGCCTGACAGAAACGGCCACTTCCTGCATGATGGATTTAATCAAAGTGGAAAATTGCGGGGGCGTCGCCAGAGCCGGACCAGTGAAGAAAAGAAATCCCGAAGGACGATCGCTTTTCAGGGACTGTGTTGGGCAGGCACTGTGGTGGAGGGAGGGCGTCGTCGGTTCTTGGAGGAGGAGAAGAAGGAAGAGGAGAAGGAGGTGGTGGAAAATGGAAAATGTCGCTTGATGCTTTCTCGGGGGCTGATGATCGCTGTTCTCCGGCTGCTAAAATATACGCCTCGTGGTCCGACTCACCTTGCCTGCCCTTGAAGATATATTGCAACACGTTTTTCTTTTACTGTCGATTTTCCCCGCCGACCTTTTTCAATCCAAGACAGTGGCGACTGCAAGTGAACTAGGCTATTTTCCATGCAGTAATTCACTGGGGCCATCCCCATCGATGATCTGATTTCCACACCCTCCTACTGCCACTCATCACTAGCAGCAAACAGGCTATCCCTGCCATCTGTTGCATCGAAACTTGCTAGTCTTTCTGCGACCGGTTGCCAATGGCTGTTTCTAGCTGACCACGCTACCATAGAATGCCTTGATCGTACTATCGTACTATCAGTCTATCAGTCTATCAGTCTACCTGTCTATCAGGTCTTCCACCAAGAATCTCTAATCTTATCGTCGCTAGCCATGTTCCACACGTTTGAAGGCTTCGAGAACCCCGGACTGTCGAATCCGACCCGGGGGCGCAATCAGCGTCAACCCTCCGTTGGCCGTCGAGTCACCACCCTTCGGGCTTGCACGTCTTGCCGGCATCGCAAGATCAAATGTGATGGCGAAAAACCATGCGAAGCATGCAGGTGGTACAAGAAGGCCGATCAGTGCCAGTATTCCGACCCTCGTCCGTCGCGCAGGTGTGTTTTGACTTTCTTGTCTGGAAGACCACAGAACACAAAATAACCAGCAGAGTTGCGGATGCAGACACGTGGAGAAACTGTCGACTACATTGGACGAGTTCCGCGGGGTGCTCGAGAAGCTGTTCCCCGGATTCCCAGCTGAGACCCTGGTGAACTTGCCACGCGAGAAACTACTAGACTTGGTGGGTAAGGGTCCATCGCATGTGCAGACGCAGCCGCCACATCCAGCCTCCCCGGCCACTTCTGCATCGGCCGAGGCCCACACATCCCCGGCTTCCAGTGAGGATGGCAATCTCGAGTCCCTCCAGACCATCCCCGACCACACCAGCCCTCTACGCCCGCTGAGAACCCCAGCGTTTCCGAGTGGCATCTCGGATGATGTCAATGCCTTGTCCCTGTCGGCTCAGCAGCCATCCTCATACTTAGGTGTGTCTTCAATACATGCGGTGCTCAAGGTCATCGTATGGTTGGACCCTGGATCCCTCACCCACCTTTCACGCACTCCAGCCCATGGTGGTCGGAGAGGATCCATTGACCTCTCTTCTTCTCCAGGCAGCCAGCACTGGCCGGTCCATGGGTTCCAGCCGCGCCTCGCGACGCCCGAGTCCCGACGAGCGTCGGAATCCCAATTGCTGGACGCTTACTTTACTTACGTTCAACCCTTTGTGCCATTGTTGGATGAACCGGCCTTCCGCGAAACCTACCACAGTGGGAGGCGGAGCGATGAACAGTGGCTGGCTTTGCTGAACATTGTCCTTGCCCTGGGCAGCATAGCAGCCTGTCCGGCGCACGACACGTCGCATCAGACTTACTTTCTGAAGTGTAAGGAGCTCGTCAATCTGGAGTGTCTGGGCTCTTCGCAGTTGGAGACCATCCAGACCCTGGGTCTCATGGGGGGCTATTATCTGCATTACACGAGCCAGCCCAACCTAGCATATGCGATCATGGGGGCCGCCTTGCGGATGGCAGCGGCACTGGGCCTCCACAAAGAGCTCTCCGACAGCCAGACTGGGGGGAGCCGACAAAGACAATCGTCCACCGACCAGAAGCGCCGCGTGTGGTGGTCGCTGTTTTGTCTGGATACGTGGGGGGGGATGACCCTCGGGCGACCCAGCATGGGCCGTCTGGGGCCGACCATCACTGTCAAGCTGCCACATTATCGCGAAAAGGTACGGTTGGTCCTATTCCAAAGACATGCAGGATAAATACTGACAGTTGCAAGGGAAATGTACTGGATATTCTACCCCTCCTGGAGAACGTGCGCTTCTGCAAGATCGCCACTCAGATCCAAGAAGTGCTGGCGGCGTCGCCGCTGACCAAGTTCCATGAGATGACGCAGCTGGACAGCCAGCTGCTGGAATGGTACGAGAACCTTCCCTATATCCTCAAAGACCACGAGCCGTGCTCCGAAGCCATCGCGTTCACGCGGACGGTGATGAAGTGGCGGTACTACAACCAGCGCATGCTCCTGTACCGGCCGACCCTCCTCAGCTATGCGATGCGGCGGGTTCCGTACATTGTGCTCCGCTCCGAGGAGCGGCTGGCGATCGAGCGGTGTCGCGAGATCGCCGAGATGACGATCCAGGACATCGCGACCAAGGCGCAGGACCATCAGATGTCCGGGTGGAACGCGGTCTGGCTGATCTTCCAGGCGGCCATGGTTCCGCTGCTGGGCCTGTTCCTGAACGACGGCACGGTGGACGACCCCCGCGCGACCGTGGAGGCCTGCCAGGCGCAGGTGGAGACGACCATGCTCGTGCTGGCGCGGCTGCAGTCGTGGAGCCCCACGGCGAAGTCGACGTTGGACGCGGTGTCGCGCCTGTTCGAGGCCAGCAAGCGCAACTCGGCCTTGCTCAGTGCCGCCAGCAGCATCGACAGCGGCAGCTGTTCGAACCTCTGCGACGGAGGAGGGGGGATGCCCGGGGCGGCGGCGGCGGCGGCCGGCGCCGGGGGACTGCTACCGCCGGGGGTCCTGGTGAGTCTGGAGAATGGGTTTTTGGATCCGTTCGACCCGCCGTTCATCGACGACTCGGCCGGGCAATACTTATGGGATTTTCTGAGTTGGAGCGACAGCAGCCTGCTGCAGGGGTTTGCGGAGATCGACAATGGGGGTGGTAGTTTTGGGGTGCTTGCTGGCCCCGGCCCCGAGGAGAGACATGTGAAGTACGGTGGAGACCCGATTCTGCTGGGCGGACAGCTGAACGACTCGACCTTCTTTGTGAATCCGGCCGCCCCATTCTACTAAGCTGGTAGTTCTTTCGTTCTGTGATGTTACATACCCTTTTTTTTTTTTGGTTGCATGTGGTCTAGTCTGGTTTGCTACGTTTCGTTGGGCTATTGAGCGCTATCGGGTAAATGTATAGGTGTATGCATGATGAATATGAAATGAACGATATGATTGACACTTCAAGATTAACCTGGAGGTGAATTTAGGGAAAGGCTGAGGTCGGGAATTCGGCCCTGCACACCAGACTGTACACCAGACTGGACACCAAACTGGAGCCACTGGGTCAGACACGCAGGAGGGAAATGCTTGATTGTGTGCAGAACAGCGAACAGTGCGCCTTAGGCTGACTGAAGGCTGGAAGTCAACTGGCGGGAGTCGGGCCGAGACCCGCCGGTGGGCAAACGCGGGTTGATTTGATTTGTTTGTTTGACCGGGTTATCCTCCATCATCACTTTTTGGGCACGGCATTGACAGCCTGGAGTGAACTCCACGTTACGTACTACGGGTAGGGTCCAGTAGTTGCCCAGTGGATTGCGCTGAGCTTCCAAGAAAGAATTGTACGGAGTACCGTTTAGTATACACCCAAACCACTGCACGGCCAGCCAGCCAGCCAACCACAACCGGAACAGAACCACCTGTTCTCCAAGCTGCCCCTAACTAACCAGGCCTGGCCAAGAACGAACATCCAGCTTCACCACGGCACTACACACTACATGTCCACATGATACCACACCCACAATGTCCACCCCAATAACCCCTTCTTCCTCTTCCCATCCCAAACCCTCCC